>NC_143056.1:126650984-126954015 GCF_052426305.1 Pelodiscus sinensis | reverse complement strand
TTTATGTTTAAACATTGAAAAAAATGTTAAAATGTGCTGTTGTAATGTTTGATTTAACTCAATGTTTTGTTTGCTGAAAATTTTTTGTTTCAATCTGCTGCCAAAAATGGTTCTATTTTTGAAAACTGCCAGTGAACTAAAAAAAAAATCCATTATTCACACAGCTCTAATCCTAGGATACTATATAAAATTGCCCAGGAGAACAGCCGTATCCAGGTGTGATTAGCACACTTAACTTCACCATTTCCTGACTTCTCTGTCCTTCAATTAGCAGTTTAATGTTCATTTATTTTCAACACCCAAGGTAAGATGTATTTTTCCCCACTCTTTTAGTAATTAAAAAGTTGCAGGACTATTTTTGTTCACATTCGCCCTGCTTCCCTTCCCCCAAAGTTCACTACTAGGCTTAAAACAGATATGGAAAATGGCAGCCTAGAAAATGAAAAGTTTGACGAAGTTCCAAATAACTGAAAAAAGCCTTTCACACTTAGCCTTAACTATAGAGTGTTGCTAATCACCCTACAAGGTGAACCTCTCTCCTGTGGTACCTTCGTGACCTCACAGATGCCAAACCAGAGAATTTGCTGGACAATGGTCAACATTGTCTAGCAGCATTACCAGAAGTTTCACTACTTACTGGGCTCTGAGAAGACGGTTGGGTAAATTAGAGCTAAATAACAGCACAGAACACTGAAAGCCAGGACTGGTGGCTGTAAACAAACTTTATGGGACTGCGGGAAAGTTGGCTACACCCATGTTAAGTGGATATCCAGCTAACTAAAATCATGCTGGGCCATGGATTTTGCTGGACTAGAGAGGGCCAGAATAGAGAGGTTCAACCTGTATTAAAAGGGAGTTCTTCTTTGCCATGGGGGCAGGGGACTGGACTTGATGACCTCTCGAGGTCCCTTCCAGTCCTAGTATTCTATGATTCTATATGTGTGTTTTGTTGTTTTCTATGCATGGAGGGATGAAGCTACAGGGGACAGAGGCAGAAGAAGTCTAATGTAGCAAATATGAGTTGCTGTGCTTTATATGCACACAACTCAAAACTCAGTGGCTAGCTGCCTGGAGCAGTAATATGACTGTCCTCACTTATGCCCTCTGCGTGTCTCTTTCAGGAGGCGGGCAGCAATTTGTTGAACGTCTTCAGCTTCCTTGGCTCACTGGCTGGAGGAATAATGTTGGGAATTGATTTGATTAGCATTTCTATTCTCAACAAGTATAAAATTTCCATCCCGATGTTGGATAAAATCCGCTTGTTCAACTTCGTTCTCCCACTTCACTGTGAAGAAAGCCCCATCCCATGGGATTACTGTCAGAGCATTGGGTTTTACAAGACGGTAAGTGCCGAGGTCCCACAAGGTGCTATGCATTCTGGGTCCCCTGAGCTGGTGAGGGCTCAGAATCTAAGGAGGGCCCACACTTGAGTGTAGAGAATATTGGAATCTTTGCAACTCTCTTCAAACATTACAGACGGTTCAAGTCTCGTTTTATGCAAACTGATAAGGTGGTTGTTGTTGTTTTCCCCACCCAGACCCTTGGGTTACTTTCTCTGTGGGCTAAATTCTGCTCTTGGTTATAGTGGTGTAACTCCCCTGAAGCCAATGGCATTGATGTCCGCAGAATTCACTCTGTGTTTACACGGGGGTAGTTGACACCTGGTTTTGACCTGATCAGTCCCTAGCTGATTACCTTACTAATAGCCTCTCTCTGTGTTTGGTGACGTGGCATAGGGAATCCTGGCCTTGATGCTGATCTTCTCCATAATCCAGAGCATCGTCTCAAAAGCTTCTGTCTCCTCCAACTCGGTGAGGACTTAGTATCTTGAGTCAACGCCTGTACTGGGGTGGGGGTTCTTGACTGAGGAAGTGGACAGAGAGGGAAATGGTGGCAAGGAGACCCGCCGTGTGGTGATTTTTGTCTTTTCTTCCAGGATGAGTCTATGTCACAGGATTACAAGGCAGAGCAAGCGTTTCCCTTGATGTCATCTCCACCACCCCAATTCAGCAATGGAACCGGGGCTCCACAACCGTGGTCAATCACCAACATCCAAGGACAAACCCTCAGCAGCTCTCATGGGTAAAAGCCTAGCACCTGAATCTCTCCCTCCCACTGCGATAAGACGCCTTTCTCTCTCTGGTACAGGAATCGCCTGCTTTCACAGTACGCAGAATGGAAGATGGGCAACGGTAACTCCCTAGCTTTATCCGTCCTCTTGGAAAACGCCTCCTGAATGACTCTTATGCCAGCTTCTTCAATAAGGTGTTGAAAAGGGATGACAGTTGGTCCTTTCAGTCTTGCTTGATCTGAGTGGGGGTGGCAGGAATATCTCCCCAATGGGATGGGTTTCCCAGAAACGCTGGAACCAACTGCAACTCCGTGCATGGTGATAAGATGCTGTGTTTCCCTGAAGGAGCACGGAGAACAGAAGAGACCTAGTAGAGCCACTGCAGTTTCTATTGATAAACTTTTTTTTCTTGCTTCCAAATTTCACCTTGTTAGGCTGAATTTTTCCAAGCCCTGGTTTCTGTTTCTAGGTGCACATGGCATTTGAAGGTGAAATCTCAGCTGCATCTGAGAATAAATTGTGACAAGTATGTGACATTCCCTAATTATACAATCATTCTCATGCTGCTCTTAAGAATGATTTTCTTGCCAAAATGGGTAGCAGTACAAAGATGTTACAAAGAAATTTCCTAGAAAAATAACCTCCATTCAGAAGAAGAGCCCATGGGAGTTCTGGGGGAGATCAGCATGAATTTGGCAACAAAGAGTTAAATAATGCTAAAAATTCTTCCAAGTATCTTAGTTACCAAAAAGCCAGGAAATTCAGTGCTCAGGTTAAATTGACAAGAAACCCAACGTTAGAAAATCTGGAAAGTAACTATTAAAGAACTCACGCAACCTCGAGTCTGGCTTCTTAGGGGCAGTTTGTGGTGCCTTTACTCTAGCATGAAGAGCTGGCTGAGCAATTGACTCTTTCTGTTTGGTGGCTGAGCTGAAATACTTGACAAGCTTTTGTTTTCAGGTCCATATAAAATGACTTTTTTGGAGGGGGGTTCATCTCAGCAAGAAACCAAAGTCACCCTCCCGCCCAACAAAAACTTGATCAAACTAAACATTTGTTCAACCCAAAATATTTTGTTTGGGGTATCTTACCCTATGATTTATTTTAGTTAAACTTTGCTGAATTTCGAAATGAAATGCTGACACTTTTAACTTTGTGATTATCCCCACAATATTTTCAGTCACCATTATTTGCCAGTTTCAACCTGAATTCACTATCCATTTCAGTAACCCTTTAGTTGCTTTTCTTTGGTGAATTAACTGTATACAGGAAAAATGTCACCCAGCTCCACTAAATAGTCATCTTGGTTCCAGTAGAAAAACTCACTACTTGTGTAAGCATTTACATGTGTGCCACAACCTTGATTCAAGAGATCCAGGCCTCTAAGGCTATGTCTACATAGCAGTGTTGTTTCGGAATAACGTTAGTTATTTCGAAATACCACCTACAAGCAGTTATTTCAACATAATGTCAAAATAATGTCAAGCTGGAGGACTTCCTACTCTGACTTCTATAACCCTCATTGTATGAGGAGTAAGGGAAGTTGAAGGAAGAGTGCTCTACCTCGGACTTCCTGCAGTGTAGACAGTGCCAAAAGCTGAAAGAAGCTATTTCGACTTAAGCTACGCAATTGACGTAGCTCAAGTTGTGCAGCTAATTTTGGCTTTAGCCCTGCTGTGTAGACAGATGTTCCCTAAAGGTGCGTCTACACAACACTGTGACTCGAAATAAGATATGCAATTTGAGCTACGCAAATTGCGTATCTTATTCTGATCCTGTTTCAAAATAGCTTATTTCGTCATTTGGCGCTGTCTACACAGTGCCAAATTTTGAAATAATATGCTATTCCAAAACGTTCCTTACTCCTCATAGAATGAGGCTTACTGGGACGTCGGAATAGTGAGCCTGAAATAACAGGCTTGCTGTGAAGATGCGGGATAGCTATTTTGGGATGCTCCAGTATCCCAAAATAGCTTTGCAACGTAGACGTAGCCTGACTGTCCCTTCCTTGTTCCTTTTCTTTGTGAATTCTTTTTTCAAAGGCACCCAAGAGAGTTATGTACCAACTGCCTTCAGCCCATATGAAAACCCCAGCCTTTATAGCAAGGTTATATGGCCTGC
Source organism: Pelodiscus sinensis (assembly GCF_052426305.1). Taxonomy (NCBI): domain Eukaryota; kingdom Metazoa; phylum Chordata; order Testudines; family Trionychidae; genus Pelodiscus; species Pelodiscus sinensis. The sequence continues at coordinate 126,949,823 of NC_143056.1, read as the reverse complement.
TTTTGTATCCAGGACTCAACAAAGCCTGCAGCTTTGCTAACTGCTTAAATTTGTACAGGTGGAAAGGGAGAAAAGTGCTCCATGGAGAATTGGTCTCGAATTGGAGTTTCATGCGTGCACTATAAACACACTAGCTCTGTGTTTAATGATGCCAGCTGGCACATGGAATTATAATGCCCAGTCCTGTGAGCAGCTGGGGCACTTTGGACGACAGGGCCTTTAAAGAGGAGTAGGGGGTGATCAGAATCGGCATGTTATTTGTCTAATAAAGAATTTGCCAAACCCAGCTTTTGTTTTTCTGTGGCATGTGAATGGCCTTTATGAAAGTGAGACTCAGCACCACAACGGCACCATTAAAAGTACAGGGAAGCATTCCGGACTTGGTCATCTAATGTGCTGAGGGGGAGGGGGTTCAACTCCTGGTTCTGCCCCAGGCTCTTCCCCTGTCTCTTTCCACCTGTTCTACCTCCCTCCCCCGAGTGCTCCGTGACCTTGCTCCTGCACACCCAGAACAGCTGACCATGGGATGGAAGGGGAGGTGATGATCCGCATGGCCTGCTGGCAGGGAGGAGGTACTGGGGGAGGGGGAAAGCTGGTAGATGCTCAGCCTCTACACTTTTCCCCAAGCACCCACGGACTCCGTGCCTGCAACTCGGTAGCCTGAGCCAGTTAAAGGACACAAATGACCATCTAGAGCTGTCCTGCCCCCTGGTTATAAACCTACACTGCAATCTAAGCCTGCAGCCAGCAGGATCTGAGTCAGCTGGCCTGTGTCAGGGAACACTGGGCTTGAGTGTCTACACTGTACCCTACATTAAGAGATCTCTAACCTGTGCTTGACCCTTGGTCAGACTGAGTCAAAGTAACCATCTCCCAGAGTCCGGAGCAGCCCCATGTGATCTCTGGCTGCTCTAGCCCCCGGACTATGGTGCACTATGGGAAAACATAACTGCCTGGCCTGCATGATGCCAGGAAGCAGCTCGCTTTGCAAAAGGCTCGATCGGTTCACAGGGCATCACAAATCCAGGCAGCTCATAGTATAAAACTATGGTACGCCCACATCTTGAATATTGCGTACAGATGTAGTCGCCTCATCTCAAAAAAGATATATTGGCATTGGAAAAGGTTCCAAGAAGGGCAACAAAAATGATGAGAGGTATGGCACGGGTCCCATATAAAGAGAGATTAAAATGACTTGGACTTTTCAGCTTAGAAAAACGACTACGTGGGGATATGATAGAGGTCTATAAAATCATGACTGATGTGGAAAAAGTGAATAAGGAAAAGTTATGTATTTGTTCCCACAATATAAGATCTAGGGGTCACCAAATGAAATTAATAGGCAGCAGGTTTAAAACAAACAAAAGGAAGTTTTTTTTTCCACTGAGCCCTCAGTCAACCTGTGGAACTCCTTGCTAGAGGATGTGGTGAAGACAAGGTTTTTAACAGGGTTCAAAAAAGAGCTAGATAAATTCATGGAGGTTAGGTCCATCAATGGCTATTAGCCAGGATGGGTAGGAATGGTGTCCCTAGCCTGTTTGTCTGGAAATGGATGATAGGGGAGGATTGCCTGTTGTGTTACCTCCCTCTGGGGCATCTGGCATTGGCCACTGCCAGAAGACAGGATACTAGGCTAGATGGACCTGGGGGCTGTGTCTAGACAGGCCACTTTTTACATCAAAATGGCCGCCACGCTGTGCCGATCAGCTGTTTGGCAGCATAGTGCGGTAGTCTGGACGCTTCGCCGTCGAAGCCCTTGTTGACCACCCCGTTATGCCTCGTGGAATGAGGTTTATTGGGGCGGTTGACAAGGGCTTCCCTTGTCGACCATGGAATGTCCAGACTATGGTGCTGTGCCGCCAAACAGCTGATCAGCACAGTGCAGCAGCCATTTTGATGTAAATGAAGCGGCGATTATTTAAATCACTGCTTCATTTCCCTATGTCTAGAAATCTAATCTACATGGCTCCGTCGACAGAGCCATGTAGTCTAGACATACCGACGACGACGGAGCAATGTAGTTAAGACGTACCTAAGAAAAACTTCCTAACTGTCAGAGTAGTTAAACACTGGAATAAATTGCCTAGGAAGGTTGTGGAAACTCCATCGCTGGAGATATTTAAGAGCAGGTAGGACAGACATCTATCAGGGATGACCTAGATGACGGTTGATTCATGAGGGTAGGGGACTGGACTTTATGACTTCTCAAGATCCCTTCCAGTTCTAGGTTCTATGATTCTATGATTGTCTAGCAGCATTACCAACACTTCCATTGCTTCCTGGACTCTTAGGCTACGTCTACACTGCAGGCTTCTTGTGCAAGAACTGTTTTGCGGAAGAGTTCTTGTGCAAAATGTCTTCCACAAGACATTGATTTTTGCCGTGTTCTCCTCCTGTAGACCATCCAGAAGTAAATAGGAAAATGGTCCCACTATGGGGGGAACTTTCCAGCCCTCAGCAGATTGACTAGCAGAAGGATCTGAGTCATAGAATTCTAGGGTTGGAAGAGACCTCAGGAGGTCATCGAGTCCAACCTGCTGCCCAAAGCAGGATCAACCACAACTAAATCCTTTGTCAAGCCAGGATTTAAAACCTCCTAGGGTTGGAGATTCTACCACTTCCCTAGGTAACCCATTCCAGTGCTTCACCACCCTCCTAGTGAAATAGTTTTTCCTAATATCCAACCTAGACCTCCCCCACCTCAACTTGAGACCATTGCTCCTCATTCTGTCATCTATCACCACTGAGAACAGTCTCTCTCCATCCTCTTTGGAACCCCCCTTCAGGGAGTTGAAGGCTGCTATCAAATCCCCCCTCACTCTTCTCTCCTGGAGACTAAATAAGCCCAAATCCCTCAGCCTCTCTTCTTAAGTGATGTGTTCCAGCCCCCTCATCATTGTTGTTGCCCTCTGCTGGACTTTCCCCAGTGCATTCATATCCTTTCTGTAAGGGAAAAGGGAAAGCCTTTACTCAGATGCTGCTTGGCTTGAGGACTTCTTTTCCATTCCTGCTTGTGGCAGCAGCCTCACAATTTCAAACAAAGCTGGGACCCAGACTCTGGGGTGCTTGTCTCCTGGTCTTATTGTGGGCACTTAAGACAGGGTGTGATGGGGCATCTGCCCTGCACTGGCCCTTTAAGGGTTGAAACCCAGCCCTGGGAGAAGGCTGAGAGAGTGGAGTCTGCAGCTGAGGCAGATAGACAATTAGGGCCCAGCTGGGGCTGTATAAATAAGGGCTCCTGGAGGGCAGAGAAAGACTCATTCTTGCTGTAGCTAGGGAGCAGGAGGGATCTGGTTGCCAGGGAGGTTGGAGGCTTCCTAAGACAGGGCAGAGCTGGGTAGGGTTTCCAGGTGTCTGGTATTGACCTGGACAGTCCAGTATTTTTGCCTCCTGTCTTGTAAAAAGTTTCAGAAAATACCGGACACCTAAAATGTCTGGTATTTTCTGATTTTTTTTTCCCTGCCAGGAGACAAAAATATCAGACACCTGGCAACCCTACACACACTGCCCTGCCCCCGGACCCCCCCACTTACCTGGTTCTGCAGAGGTGCTGTCTTCTGGCTCAGATCAGGAAAACAAGATGGCCACTAGCAAAAATGCTCAAAGGCTTTTCTTTTAATGCTGTTTAATTTTTTTATTTTTTTTATTTTTTTGCTTAATAACTCTAGGTTCTTTTTTTTTTTTTTTTTTTTTTTTTGCTCAACGGCTTTGGTCTCCCCCTTTTTTTTTCCTCAGCAGAGTGTTTTTTTTTGGGGGGGGGAATGTGTGTCAGTATTTTTAGTTAAACCATCTGGCAACCCTAGAGCTGGGGATCTCTGGCCTGACCTCACAGCAAGGCCTGAGGGTACTAAGCCTGCAGGGAAGCAGCCAGGCTAGGCAAAGGCAGCAGGCCCACACCCCCTTGCCAATGCTGAGTGGCCATTTCAGACTGTAGTTTGCCCCTGAGCAGGGGCTAGATGACGACTGGCAGTGGGTCATTGAGGCAAGGAGGGTATAGGGGAAATGGGTGATCCCTGGGAGTGAAGGACCCCAGAGTGCAGGGGCACTGACCTAGGCTGTCTGCAGAGCGCTGTGCAAGGGATGTTGGCATCCAAGTAGACAGGCCCCATGTAGGTGACATGGGGCAGCCAAAGAGGGGAAAGCCACCCCCAGCGCATGGCTCGGAGTCAGGGCTAATGCACAGTTCTCTTCCACTCCCGCTCTGGCTGCCAGGCCAGGACACCATAGCCCCATTCTGCAGGGACAGTCTGAGGAAGAAAGCAAAATGCAGGACAATGTAGCACTTTAAAGACTAACAAGATGGTTTAAGGGCACCGTGGCCAGGAAGGGACCAGCAGATGACCTGCACCAGAGCCTGGGATACCAACCAGCAGAGGGCGCTCTGAGGCAGGTATGCCGATTCCTGGAACCACCAGTGGGAAGCACCGTGAGGGTGAGTACCCGCCCTGTGACACAGGGGCTAAGGTGTCCCCACTCTGGGATGCTTGATCTGCCCTGGATGCCTCTCTATCACACTGATCGTGATCTATTGTTCAAAGCAAATACAATTTATTAAACAGAAATTAATAAATAATGAGAGAGGTGAAAGGAATTAAGTAACCATGGGGACACCGCAAACAGCTGCCTCTGGAATACAGGAAAAGTTTACAGTGTGTTCCTCACACATCCCATGCCTCCTTCCCAGGTAGACATTTGCACTGAGCCATAGTAAGACACATGCTGTATTGTTTGTCTGTACTCAAGGTAGCAAGTGATCCAGATCTCTCTGAACCAGTAACATGTCCCCTCCATTTGGGCCGTCTGCAAACTTTATCCGTGATGATTTTAGGTTTTTATTTCAGGCCATGGATAAAAATGGGATGTAGCATAGGGCCAAGAATGGATCCTGTGGGACCCCACAGGAAACACACCTGTTTGATGATGATTCCCCATTTACAACTATGGTTTGAGACCTATCATTTGCCAGATTTTAATCCATGTAATGTGTGCCATATTAATTTCATATCCTTCTAGCTTTATAATCAAAATGTCATGTGGTACCAGGTCAAATGCCGTATGGGAATCTATGTATATTCCATCAACCCTATTACTTTTAACAATCAAACTTGTAATTTCATTATAAAATCAGATTAGTTTGACAGGAGCTTCTTGAAATAGCCCCATGTTGATTTTTGTTAATTATACTGCCTAAATATTAATTCTTTATTTAATTAAATCCTCTTCAACCACTCCATTATTTTGTATGGTATTGATACGAGGCTGACAGGTTTATAAGTATTTGGGTCATCCCATTTTTCAATTTTTTTATATGGGTAAAACACTAGCATTCAGTTTTCGGGAACTTCCCCAGTGCTGCAGGACTTACTGCAAATTAATAATAATTGTCCAGTAAGCCCCTCAGCCAGCTCTCTTAAAACTCTTCCATGCAAGTTATAGGGAGCTGCTGATTTTAAATGTCTAACTTTAGTAGTTGCATTGTAACACCCGCCAGAGAGCTGAGTGGAATGGGATAGTGTTATCATCCCCATATGATACTATCATCTGTTTATTCTCCAAATATGGGACAGAAATATTTATTCAGCACGTCTGTTCCTCCTATTCTCTGCCTGTGGCACGCAATAGCATGGTGTCCAAAGGGCTGTTATAGTTTGGCCTCATTGGAGTTGGCGTGTGGGTGATATTATTGGCCGGTGGTGTACAGGAGGTCAGCGTGGATGACCTGGTGGTCTTTTCTGGTCTTAAACTCCAAGACTCTATGACATTAATCAGCTGTTCTCCAACTGGAGATCAGGACCACAAAGTGAGTCATGACCTCACTTTAATGAGGGTAGCCAGGACTGGTGTTAGACTTGCTGAGGCCCAGTGCTAAAGTTGGAGCCCCACTTCCCTAAGCCACAGTCCAAGTCCCAGGAGATGAAGCCGAAGCCCAGGACTTCAGCCCTGCATGGCAAGGCTCAACTTTACAGGAACTGATTTCTCCTGCCTGCAGCCATGGGGCTTGGGTGGGCTTAGGCTTCAGTCCTTCCTGAAGTCACGTAGTAACTTTTGCTGTCATAAGGGAGACATGGTGCAATGAGGTTTGAGAACCCCTGACGCAGATGGACATTTTGCAATAGATGGAGTGTGAGCTGCAGCAATTCGGTTAAGCTTACCTCAGCATTTCCAAGAGAGAATCTTTTATTTTCAGTATCTCAGAGCACTCCAAATCTTTAATCTTCCAGCCTGACGTTTCGAAGCCCTGATCTGTGTCCAGAGAGCCAAAACTGGCTTCGCCGGAGAAAACAAACCCCCAAATAAACAGCATTCATTACGCATTCTCTTTTGTGAACTTATTCTGGAGTGCTCCGGCATGGGAGGGAGAGGGAGCTGACATCTGTCAGCGAAACAGTTCACAGATTCCGGTGCAAAGTGGCTTTGATTTAGCTGAATCATACAGAGTTGAAAAGCGTAATTCGTGCAGATGCGGGAGTTGTTTCTAGCAGCATGTGTGCTGCTTGGCAGCCCTTTCTTAAAGCCCTAAAGGGAGGGGGCTGCACATATATATTGCTGATTTAGGACTGCAGCAAAATCCTTTGAGCTCTGCTTCCATTCAATGTGTCCTTGAGGTATCATTGGCATTCAGTAAAGGAGACAAGGGCTTCTCAGGCCCTAACTCATGCACCCAAGCAAGGAGGCAGTGTGTCTTGCTGAACAGACTAGTGGCCTGGTACACAGGAAACCTGAGCTCTAATGCTGAGCAACCTCAGGCAAGTCATGTCACCTCCCAGTGCCTTAAATTCCCCAGATGCTAATCTCCTTTGTAAAGGGCTTTGAGATCCCTGGGTAAAACAAACTAGGTATTGTTAATGAGAGCCAAATTCTAATCACAAGTATGACTCATGGTGTATCACCTATTCCAGGTCTCCCCTCTTAGTGAGTGGACACAGTGAATCCTGGGAGTGGCTGTCTGTGGTGCATCATGGGAGATGTAGTTCTGCTGGGGAGCCTGGCACATGGAGGAGATTGGGGACATAAGGAAACTGAACTACAACTCCCAGGAAGCAGCACAGCAGAAGATTTTAATCAGAAGATTTAAGCAAAAGATTTCAGTCTTGGGGGATATTTCCAAAAATTTTGGATAAAAAAATTGAAATTTTCTAGAAAAGCACACTCTTTTCATGAACAGTTTAGTTTAACCAAAAATCCAATTTACCGTTGAGAGAAAGTGAAATTTTCAACCGACCCTGCTAAGAAGCATGTTTTAATGCACATGGGCAATTCCATTGATGTCAGAATACCGCAGAAAAATGGGCTAACAATTAAACGAGTTTGAAATGGAAAATGAGTTTAAAGTAGCTGAAAGGCCACTAAAAAACAGCCTGAAATCTCCAGTCCTTCTCCTGACGTGCTGCCAGCTGCCTCTTTTCCTTTGCTTCTTACCCCATTATGGATCCTTCCCTCTCACCCACCCATTACATGTTTGCAATAGTAACTCCCAATGGTGTTTGCCTTGCTGAGGGCACGTTTTCACTACCTTCTGGCTGCTGAGTGCACTCTGAGATGCGTAGGTGGAGTTGACAGGATAGCATCAGCTGTCGGTGGTGAAGCTACCATGCTAAGTACATCTAAGCACATTATTCATGTAGCTGAAGTTGCGTAACAGATTGACAGCCGCGGCGGTGTAGACTAGGCTTCAGCCAGATGCGTTATTGTAGCTGATAAATGAACATTTTCAGCAGCCTACTAGGCCCATGTGTTGGAGGAATGGATTTGGAGGGTGATCTACATCAAGGTACCCCCTCCCCCACCTCCATCTTTAAAGGTGTCCGGATCCTGAGGTTTTTAGGAATCATGTTGTAAGTTCCAGTTAAAATGTCAAAGTGGATCTTAAGCAAGGTTCTCGCTAAGCCAAGGGGTAGCATGGCCCCACAGCTGCTTAATGAACCCCACCCAGCCAGGGGCTGAGGGCTCTGCACACAAAGCTGCCTGGCTGGGGATACTGGCTGGGACAGACTCGCTGCTCTGTCCTCAGCGGGGAGCTGCTGCTGTAGCTGAGGGAGAAGTGCTCCTCTCCCAGGGAGGAAACACAGATGGTGGCATAGCTGGAGGGCTGAGTCATGACGAGGAGGCTGTGGTACTTCGACTAAGGCAGGTCTGCCCTGGAGTAGACAATGGGAGAGGCACCACAAGGAGCAGACTCAACAGCTGGCATAACTCATCCCTGTAACAGAGAGCAGGAGATGCTGCTGTGATGGAGACCCAGTCACGCCCACCTGGAGGGATAATGAGAGACAAGCAAGATTCCACTCTGATAACTTACAATGAAGGTGCCAAGGAGCAAGAACCCTGCCCCATATGGAGAACAACTCTCTCATGCTAGCAGTCACAGCCTTCCTAAAGAACAAGTACTTCAGGCCTGGGAAGATCTGGGCAATCTGCCAGGAGAGAAGCCGATAAGGATGGTGCTTGGCGGGACAGCTGTACAGCTGAGTCCAGCTCCCTGTTTGCATATTATTTCGGTCTGTTGCTTTTCAGTTGCTCCTTGTCCTCTTTAGAACGGCCCTACTCTCAGAGCTGACCCATCTCCCTCTGCCCTCAGTCTTTTTTTCTCAAGACCAAGCAATTGTTCTCCATGTCCACTGATGGCAGGACAAGAAGTAATGGTCTTAACATGCACCAAGAGAGATTGAGGTTGGATAGTAGGAATTCATTCTACATGTCAGAATAGCAACACACTGGAAAGGAGGTTGTGGAATTCTCATCAGCGGAGGTTTGTGAGAACAGATTAGACCCTGATATTGGGAAATCACGTGGGTTATCAGCTGCTACTTTGTCTTAACTATTTGGCTATGTCTACACTGCAGGCTTTTTGCGCAAGAACAATTGTTCTTGCACAAAAACTTACAGAGCGTCTACACTGCACGCGCGTTCTTGCGCAAGTAAATTTACAGGACAGTGTCAGAAAACAGGGCTTTTTCTGGAAGAGTTATTCCTCTCCCCATGAGGAATAAGCCCTCTTGCACAAGAGCTCTTCCACAAGAAGACAGTGTAGACAGGCAACATGAATTTCTTGTGCGAGAAATCCTATGGCTAAAATGGCCATCAGAGCTTTCTTGCACAAGAGAGCATCCACACTGCCATGGATGCTCTTGAGCAAAAGCACATCTCTTGCGCAAAAGCACATGGCAGTGTGGACTCGCTCTTGTGGAAGACCTTTTGCACGAGAACTCTTGCGCAAAACAGTTCTTGCTCAAGAAGCCTTTGTGTATAAAAGAGACTGTCACTTTAAGAGCAAGTGCTCATGGGATTTCTCTAGTGGGTATAAAAAATTTGACTGGAGAACAAGGTTGGATAGTCAGCAGGGAGAGCGCTCTAGTAGTGCTGCTGTTGTGTATTTTACCCTTTACAGGGAAACAGAATGTACATATTCTCCACTGAGACCAGAGCAGATGGCTGGAGTCTAGCTCCGTTTTTGCTCTTGGCAGTATATTGTTTTGGTTTACAATTAGCCCCCATTCAAATATTACATTTCTGATCCCTGGGAGTTCTCATGAGCCAGATCTAACCACCATGAGTGTCATGCTATTGTCAACTTGTGCAGAGGGGTGAGCTCCATGACCCCCCATCTCATGGGGTAATGTCAACAGAAAGGCCCAGGATGGACCAAACTTGAAACATCCCCCTTCCCTCTCAGTGTCCTGTGGTGGACACTTTCCTCTTTAGTCATTAGGTCCAAACCCTCATCCTTTGTGTTGGACTGAAGAATCAGGGGAAGCAGGAGTTTGCCCAGAAACTATCCCAGTATCAATTCCTCCCTCGTTGGTCAGGTCACCCTCTTCCCCCAAAGGCCATGGCTGATTCTTGAGTGTGATTAGAACGTGGTGGTCAACATTTTCTGTTCTGAGAAAAATGCAGATTTGGTGACAAACACTTTGGGGGATTTGTGTAGGTTTTGCCAAATTGTGTCGGTCAGAGGTGGGGGAAAAAACCCAATCCACACCTAAACCACGATCTGAAAAATCAAAAGGATTTGCTGTTTCCGTTCCGGGGGTCTGTGCTTTTGTGATGAAATCACTCCAGCCTGTCTGAAAATGGCTGGCATCAAAATGCACCATTCTGTGGAGCAGCTGTGCAGGGAGAAAAGCGGAGGGGAACGCTGGCACCAGGCCGGGAGAGGGGAGTTTCGGGGCTGGGCTGGGTGCTGCTCCAAAGGGGATCCCAGCTGGAAAAGCAAAGGCCCCCCAGGGGCCAGGGATAGAATAGACCAAGCTCTAGGAGCAGGGCAGAGTGAGCCTTGTCAACAGTGTGCTGAGGCCGTGGGTCACAGCCCTGGAGAGGCAGGGGGGGCAGATCAGCTTTCCCAGAGGAAAGGGAGAAGGATTGGGGGGATCCAGGAGCAGCAGAGATTTCTCCCCGGCCTCTGAAGGCGGCCCCAGGCTCCAGCCGAGGTGTTGCACAAACCCCTAGGCAGTTCCCACCATCCCACTTCTGCCCCATCACTGGGCCTGGGGCCTTTCTGGCCCCGCATCAGCCCCTTTCGGGCCCCTTTTTGGCAGGTGCCAGCGCCTCGCTGTCTGGCTTGAACTGCGGGGCAGCCCCCCTGCCGCTCGCCCCCCCCCCCCCCCGCAGCTGGGGCTGCTAGTGAATGGAACCCCCCCCCCCCTCCTCCCCAGCCCCACATGCCTCCCCCTGCCTCCGGGGCTCTGTGAGCTCATCCTCCGCCGCAGCCAATGGGAGCGCCCCGGCTCCTTCCCAGCGAGCCGCGCCGAGGCTGGGCAGCCGGCCGGCGCGCGTGGCCCGGGCTCAGGCAGGCGTGCGGGCGGCTGGGGGCTGATGCAGCGTCGGGTCCCGCCGCGCACCCCGCAGGGCTGGGAGCGAGCACCCCGGGCGCGCCCATGTCGGGCGAGGGGACCATCCGGCTGGGGAGACGCGCCGTGATGTACCGGGCGGAGACGGTCCCCAAGGGGAAGAACCGAGTGATGGGGGTGAGTGGGGCAGGGCGGGGGGCTGCTTGGGGCGGGGGCTGGCAGGGCCGGAGCGGGCACCTCCCCCCGCTCCCTGGCTGCACCACGCGGGTTGGGGTCGTAGCGCCTCCCCCCGGCTGCAAATGCCTCAGCCAAAGCCCCCCTGGCGCTGCCCCCCTGCCCTGGCTGCTCCCCCTGGAGAGGCCTCTGTGGCAAGGTGACCCCCACGCCGGACTGAGCAGGGGCCCCGGTTTTATGGGGACTGCCCCGATCTTCGGGGCTTTGTCTTATAGGGGCCCGATTCCCCCCCATCCGATGTTTCACACTTGCTCTGCGGTTCCCTGCTCCACGCTCCGGGGCCGGATTCTCCAGCTGGCAGAGCCAGCAGCGGCCTGGGAGGGAGGGGCTGGCAGACGTGGGCTGACACCTGTTCTAGCTGGTGCCCGCCTCTCCCCGGGGTGCAAGTCAGAGGCGAGTCCCACCTGAGGACACTCGGCTCTACTTTGGCTACCACCTCCAGCCCTGCTCCCTCACTCTGCTTGGGAGGGCGGAGGCTGGCAGCCCCCCAGAGCTACCCCTTCACCCGGGCCTCCTCTCACCTGCCAGGAGCCCCACAGAGCCAGGCCCAGTGAGGCAAAGCACAGGGAAGATTTGCAGGCCTTTTCTCTCGCTGGCAGAGGCTGCGTTTGCTGCAGAGCTCAAAGCTTTTTGCAGGGCTCGCTACTGGCTGGGCAAGGAGCAGTGCCCAATGGGAAGGGAGCCAGCCATGCATGGGGGGGAAACGATGGCGGGAGATGGCCCTCCCCCGTCAGTCCCCGAGTATCACAGAAGGAGAAGGAATCCAGCCCTTGCACTGTCCTGCCTTGCAAGCCTTTCATGATGCTCTTCCCAGACACCACTGAGGCCACCAGAACTCATCATGCAGCAATTCCAACCATCTCCCTTCTCTTGTTCTCCCCTGGCTGTGGCCTGGAGCCCTGAGGTCCATGTGACTAGGAACCGGCTACTCTTCAGTGCTAAGCACAGCTTGGCTGGGTGGAAGAGCTGCAGCAGGCCATGCCACGGCTCTGCCTCAGCTTCTCCATCTCTCAAACAGGGAGATTAGGGAAGGGTTAAGCTGATCTTTGGGTCTCCGACCCCTGCTTGAGCCAACGGTGGGTTTTGGATTCTCAGCGTTCACAGCTAAAAAGCATGAGCTACTCGGTGGCAAGCTGCCACAGTGCCTTCCGTGGCTGAATGACGGCCCCTACCGTATGTGGCATTTGCACAGACTGTGCTTTCAAAATACAGAGCTACAGGCCACCCCTCTGTAATGTCTGCAGTGTGGTGGTGGGGCGAGTGGGACCCATGGTATTGCTGTGATCCTTCTCCAGACCATCCAAATCATGAATGGCTTCATGCACATTGGCTTCGGGATTGTCCTGACGACTATCACCAACGTTTACACCTCTGTCTTTGTGATGGGAGAGATCCCGTTCCTGGGAGGCGTGTCTGTGAGTAACATCAATGGAATTGAATGAATCCAGGCTGGGCTGGCTTCCAATGGCCCTCCCATGCTCTCAACCTCTCCACCCACTTCAAAATGGCTTCTCATGGCCATCCCATGCTCTCAACCTCTCCACCCATGTCAAAATGGCTTCCCATGGCCCTCCCATGCTCTCAACCTCTCCACCCACTTCAAAATGGCTGTCCATGGCCATCCCATGCTTTCCCCTCTCCATCCTCCTTCAAAATGGCTTCCCATGGCCATCCCCATGTTCTTTCCTCTCCTCTCTCCTCGAGTTGGTTTTCCATGGCCATCCTACGTTCTCCCCTTTCCACCCAGCTCAGACTGGCATCCTGAGATCAGCCCATTTTTCTCCCCGCTCTGCCCACCTAGGACGGGGTTTGTATGACTGTCCCATGGCCAAGCCAGAAGGGCGTGTCCCCCACTTGCAATGGTTTTTCACGGCACATACAGGGGATTGTGATGCTGACAAATTAGATGCATTATGATGATGATTTATGTTGCAGTGTATCCAGTGGCCTTACTCCTGGACCAGAACTCCATGGTGCTAAGTTCTGTGCAGACGCTAAGCAAAAAGATGGTCCTGACCAGATCCCCAGGGGCATATAGGGACTTAATTCACTGATTTCAATAGGAGTTGGGTAACTCCATACCTTGGAGGGTCCAGGCCTTAGTGGCCTACTTGTCTTTCAGCCAGGCAGCAGAGACTTCTGATTGCTGGAGTCCAGAGAGGTAACTGCTTTCTGGCAGGAACAGACTCTTTCCTGAGCTTCTCATCCTGTTTGCCCTCGCAGGGGGAAGGGTTCCATGCTCCTGCCTCTTTTCCATCAGACTGGTCCCCCTAAGGGATCAGAATTTATCCCAAAGTGTGAAGAGACCCACAGCTTAGTAAGATGAGGCTATGAAGAAAGGCTAATGCAGTTCCAGGATGCATTGGGCAAGGTATTTCCAGTAGAGACAGGGAAGTGTTAATACCATTATACAAGGCACTAGTGAGACTGCATCTGGAACACTGTGTGCAGTTCTGGTCTTCTGTGTGCAAGAGCGATGAATTCAAACTGGCACAAGTGCCGAGAAGGGCTACCAGGATGATCTGAGGAATGGAAAACCTCCTTCCTGAGAGGCGGCTCGAAGAGCTTGGCTTGTTTGGCCCAACCGAAGGTTGTGATTGCTCTCTCTAAATACAGCAGAGGGCTAAATAGCAGGAGGAGTTAAGTTAAGCACTCAGAAGTGGACATAAGAACAAAGGGATATAAACGGGCCACCTACAACTTTAGGCTTGAGATTAAATGAAGGTTTCTAACCCTCTGAGAAGTTTTGGGGCAGTCTTCCAAGGGGAGCAGTGGGGGCTAAAAGGCTAACAGGACTGTAAGACTATCGAGGCTGAGCTTGTTAAGTTTAAGGAGAGGATGATATGGTGAGACTGCCTACCATGGCATGTAGGCAGTCTGCGACTGCTAGCAGCAAATATCTCCAGTAGCTGAGGTTGAGGCACTAGCTGGGGAGGCCTCTGAGTAACAAAATTCTGTCCCAGTGTCTAGCTGGTGGGTCTTGCCCATGTGCTCAGGGTGTAACTGATCACCATATTTGGGATTGGAAAGGAATTTTCCGTGGGGTCGGATTGGCAGAAACTCTGGTAGTGGTGTGTGAGTGTTGCCTTACCCAACAGCATGGGGCTTTTACATGTTTAAACTAGTGTAAATGGATTCTCTGTCATTTTAAGTCTTTACAGCATCTTTTGAGGATGTCAGTAACTCAGGCAGAGGCTGTGGACCCTCATGTGGATGAATGAGGGTCTGTGGTCTGTGATGTGGAGGAGGCCTGACTAGAAGATCATGATGGTCCCTTCTGACCTTAAGGTCTATGAGGCCTTGAGACAGGAATGGCCGTCTACACTGTATTATACTGTTCTGCCACTAGGCAGCGCTGTGTGTGTTGTACCTTACCCTCCCAGAAGCCGCTCCTAACTGCATTGAAGGATTTTACAGTGTGCACCTCTGTTGTGTGCAATGAACCACTGCAGCCAGGCCATGTAGCAGCCCTGCAACCAGGCATGTACACGGCGCACCTGACAACGATCATTTCCCCTTCCCTATACAGTTCATCATTTCCGGATGCCTCTCTATCGGAGCTGAGAAGAGCCCAACCGAGTGTGCGGTAAGTCCTAGCATTTCTGCCCCTTCAGAGGCTTTAGTTTAACTCCACTGGAAGGGGGATGGAAGCAGAATACTAGCCACCTTGTGAACACAAAGACTGAATTCCTCCCTTCCTCCAGGAGGTGTGGTTTCTGGTGAGGGGAGAAGAAACTTTCCAGGGCAGGTGTGGAGTTCACATGAAGAATCTGATGGTAATTCAGGGCATCCCCTAATAGCACATGGTGGGATTTTGCTCTCCATTAAAATTCAGGGAGTGGAGAAGGATATTATGTTGCAGTCAAGCAGGTAGGTTTGTCCAAAGAGCCGAAAAGCCCTCCCTGTCAGCATTGAGATGTTTGTCTGAATGGGGAAACCCATCGCCTCAGACATTCCTAAGAGAGGAACACAACAGGGAGATAGATGCAGAGAGGCCAATGAGTTCTATGTAGGCTTGTAACCTTTGTCCACCAATAACAGTTCTCCGTTACTGCCCTGTTATGGGGATCAGTAACCAAATCACGGAACAACTTCATGAGATCCAGCCGCACACCCAAAGTTCGCATGGTCCTCCAAACTAGAGGAACATAGAAACTGCCTCGCTGGATCAGATCCAAGGTCCATCTAGCCCAGACCTCTGTGTCTGACCTGTCCCTGTTGGACGTTCCTACCCATAGATAGCTGATGGATGGTTGTTCTGTAGCAAGAGAGTTTATACCCAATCTGAATGATATTTAATCCTGTCTAATGTGGCTGTCTCATTGTCCAGATCTTACTAAGCTCTTTGGTCTGCAAGATTCCAGGCTGGGAGGGATCGTCTCATATGCTTCCCATTCCAGGTCAACCCACAGGAGTGCTTTGGGTTTCCAGTATGTGGATTTTCACCTCCTGGATCCAGACAAAGCCAGGAGACACGGATCCATGGTTTCAGATTAGAGTTCCTTCCAAGATTCCAGCTGGTTATTCATTCCATCCACCCCTCTAGCAATATTTCTTCTTTCTCTGTGTGTATCCTCCAGGTGAAAGGAAGCCAGACCATGAATGTCATCAGTGCCATCTTTGCATTACTCGGGATAGTGGCTTTTATAATAGACCTGAACATAAATGGACTGTACCACTCCAACTTTGACTACTACAACTACCTAGTGATGGTAAGATCCCGCGGGCAGCTAGATGCCTAGTCACAGATCATTGGTGTGGAAGGAGCAATTTGAGGAGATCTGGTGCTACCCTAACAGGGATGTAGAGGGAGGAGGATCTAGCCTTCTGTGTAGCAATGGTGACAGTGGCAAGTGGCTCAGATGCTAAGGCAAAGACCATAGCGCAGGTTACATTAGCTGGGGTGAGCATTTCGTGGGGGACCCCCTTTTCAGACAAAATGTGCTGCTTTTGTCTGCATTGAAATGTATAAAACAGCAGTATCCATGTTTTGTTTAGGGGGTGGAAATTGGGAAAAAGCAGTTCTGAAAATGTTGAAATGTCCCATTTCAGTATGTACAGAACAGGATGTTTTGAGATGATTATGTTAAAATGAATGTCATCGTTTGGCGTGTATGGATAGATAGATAGAGGATATGGGAATAGATAGATAGACAGGTTGTATGTGGATGGATGGATGGATGGATGGATGGATGGATGGATGGATGGATGGATGGATGGATGGATGGATCAATCAATAGAGGGTATGGGGGTGGATGGATAGATATAAACAAATATAGAAAGGTTAAAATTTGAATGAAAGTGTTTTGTTAAGTCCAGATCCTAAACTGCCCTCCCTGAATCTTCACACAGCATCAGCAAAACTCAAGTCCTTGTCGTGTACTGAGCAAGGCGTAAACCTGAAATAGATTTCCCTGGAGAAGGGATGGTGCTGCTTCTTTGTTAGCTCTGAAGTCTAAGGCAAGAATGAGAAGAGGTTGGGTCCAACCCGGGGGGGGCAGCCCGGGACTGATGAGGGAGGGAGTGATACATAGTACACAGCCCTGGTAGAAGGTTATGTGATGTTAATGGCTCTGCTGTTGTGGTGTTCTGTTATCGAGCAGGCGGGGAACGGGATCTCCATTGTGCTGCTGATCTTCACCATCCTGGAGTTCTGCATCGCAGTGGCCACCGCACTCTTTTGGTGCCGGGCAACCCGTGTCAACTCCAATGAGGTGAGCATTCCAATCCCCCCGCCTGGAAAGCCCGGTGAGAGACTTGCTTCTATGTAACCCCCATCCCTGTTGAGTGGAGCATGTCTCGGGGAGGCATTCGCAGGTTTGGAGAACCTGGGCACGGTGGCCAACAGGATGCAGATGATAAGAGGAAGATGGCGGTGGGTGCAGAGGTGGTACAGAACCAGGTGATGCAGGCGAGCAGGATGTGGTCCATGGAATCACTGGAGAGATGCCCATGCACCTAAGTGGTCACTGGCTCAGCTCCTTACAGAGCTTGTAGATGATGATATTGGTGCCAATGGAGGCTGCTTTCCCTGTTTTCTAGGCCATGCTTATTGTGCCCAACACCATCAGGGCAGACCTCCTGGTGCCCACAGCAGAGTTGCCTCATCCGCCAACGTACAACGATGCGGTCTATGATCCGAAGGACCAGTCTGAATAGGACCAAGTAGGACCAAGAAGGAACCTGAGGAGAAGCCGGCCCCAGAGCAGAAGCAGCTGCTCCTCCTTTTCCGAGGAGCAAATTCTGGCCCCCTGCCTGCATGACAGATTTTCTTCCATTACTGCCAAAGTTCGCCCCGCTCCTGGACTCTGTCTTGAGTTCCAAGGGAGCCGCTCTCCCCTTCTTCCAAGACAGGCTCAGCCCTGCGTGTTGCCCACAGAGGAGACTTTTAAAGCATGTTCCCTGGTCTCCTCTACCTGGGACCAAGAGGTAACATCTAACCCGCGCCCTGTAGGCTGCATGGGGAATTGGTCAATGAGTCTGCGAAAGGGGCAGCCCATCAGGCGTGCATGAAGGCCCCTTGGGCAGAGCGGTCTGAGAGCAGACTAGCAGCCAGAGCAAAACACCGGGCAGGAGAATCTCCAAGCAAACATGACAGTCACCTGCGTAGCTAGCCATGCTCTCCCAGGCCCCCGTTCAATCCTGCATCAGCACAGAACTCAGCACACGAACTGGGAGTGGCAGCTTGCACTCCTGACCCTCATCCACTTGGAACAGCCTGGAGGGATGCTCTAGCTTGCCCCTGACTGCCCCAGTCCCCGTGGTCCTTGTGGCTGCATGGGGAAATATTCAGCATGCCGGACTGCCTAGCCACACAGCCTGGAAAGCCCTGATCCAGGGGTCTGCTGCACTGGGGAAACAGTCGGGGGTGTTGCTGCTTTGCACCTCTTCGGAATAGCGTAGCCTGTGTACAATGGCTGCAGAATGACTATGTCCCCTCTCTCCCCATCACTGGATTTTGCCCCAGGCAGGGACCCAGCCAGGCCCTCACAGCGGGTGGGTAAAGGACGCAGACTTAGCAACTGACAGCCGGGTATGTGGTGCAAACTGAGGCCTAGTTCTGAGGAGGTACGGTCAGGTAACAAAAATCCCACTATGGTGGGCCTCAGCTCATATAACACACCTCCTCTAGGGGTTGGCAAAGGAGCCTCGGCCGTAACAAAAATATTCCCATTTCCTGGTTCTTCCGCAGGCAGAAGATTGGAGAGCCCTGTCTAGACTGAGGGACCAGGCAAATATGGCTGCCACAAGAAAGAGGCCATTGGTTTATAACCAGTCTCTCTCTCCTTATGGTGCAGCCAGTCCCCAGACAGATGGGCAAGCCTTTTTTCTCCTCTGTAGTGTGACTACGTTATTTTTCTCTAATTGCTTATTGACTTCTTTTGAGAAGAGCCTTTTTGGCCAAAAGGTGGGTGGGAAAGTGGGAGAGTCTCCCATCGGCTGGTATAGACCTTGTATCAGGTCCTTTAAGAGCGATCATGGGGAATTTCTTCCAGATATAAAAAGCCTATCTGGAAATCAGGGATCCTTAGCGTGAGGTGACCTTTATAGAAGCCATCCTTTGGCTATGTCTACACTGCAATAGAAGACCTGCAGCACTGCCACAGCTGGCCTGGCTCAACTGACTAGGCTTGAGCCTCAGGGCAATACAGCTGCAGTGTGGATATTCATGCTGGAGCCTGGCCTTTGAGACCTTATAAAGAGGGAGACTCTCGGAGCCCGGTCTCCATTTCAGGTCTGAACGTCTACACTGCAGTTTCACAGCCCTCTGAGCCCAAGTCAGCTGTCCAATGCTCTAAGGCTTTGTCTACATTGCAGGGTTTTTGCACAAGAAGCTTTTTGTGGAAGAGATCTTCCGCAAAAACTTCTTGCGTAAAAGCGCGTCCACACCTCAAAAGCGATGTGCTTTTGCAGAAGAGAGCGTCCATACTGCACGGGCACACTTGTTCAAGAAAGTTCTGATGGCTATTCACAGAATGGCATCCGTGCACTTGTGCTTTTTCCGATAGGCTCTTTTTGCACGAGAAACCCCTCTTGAGCGTCCACAGACACCTTTTTGCGCAAGAACTCTTGCACAAAAAGGAGTTATTTCTGTAGAAAGAGGCATACCTACACCACAAAAAGCCCTCTGTTCTGCTGTTCTACTGTAAATTTTCCTGTGCAAAAATGCACTTGAGATGTGGACGCTCCGTGGGTTTTTGTGCAAAAACAATTGTTTTTGCACAAAAACCCAGTAGTGTAGACATAACCTAAGACTCAGTGCTAGGGGGAGGGGAGGGAGAGAGGCATTTATCACAGTGTAGACATACCCTTGTAGTTGTACATTTGGTAACTGATAGGAACATGTAAGATATATTGAGACTTGCCTAAATGTCCTGCATCTGGATCAATCTTTTTATGTTTGGTTGTGTTTCTGGTTGGTTTTATTTGACTTTTTAAATAAACCAACTGTTTAAAACTTGAAATCCTGATATCTGGGTATTCTCTGCTTTCTCGGAGCGAGATACACCTTTGGAGCCAGTCTCTCTCTAGAGCTTAGAGCTGGGTGAAAAATGGATGTTTATATTTGTTGGCAATTTCAAAAAAGTTGAGAAAAAATGTGTTTGGGGTCAAACCACAAGCAAGAATGTTCAAAGTTATCAGCAAATCACACAGATAAAAAAATATATATATTTAGGGATGAAAACAAAGTTTTTTGTTTTGACAAAACGGAACTTTCATTTAGATTTTGACTATTTTTAGGTTTTTTTAACAAAATAAAAAGATTTTAAATGAAAAATTGCTTTGAGCCCATATATTGAAAGGTTACACTTAGAAAACATCCAAACAATTTGACTTTTTTTCAGGAATTTGGGGTGGGAGGAATTTACCCTGAAATAAACCAAGTGGCAACATTCACATGAACTCAACATATTTTTGTGTCACCAAATCTGCATTCGTCACCCAAAAACAGTTTAGCGTGACAAGTTTCACCCAACTCTAGCAGAGAGCCAAGGGTTGAATGGCTCAGAGAAAGCCAATGTCCTCCTCCCCTCTGGAATGCATCATTACTTCTATTATCCCAAATCTGGTGCCAGTATTGACTGGACAAAGCAGGCAGTGGTCCTTGGTACAATCTACCTTTTGGGATAGCTATGCCCTAGGATTTTGCAGTCTGGTATCCAGCTGTGCCAGCCTTTCTGGACTGTCTCTCACAAGAACCACGCAACTCGGAGGACAACGGAGAAACGTCTCTCAGGTGAGCATGAGCAGTAGGTCCAAGCCCAAGGCCCTGCCCCACCCTTTCCATAACCTCCCATCCTGTGGAGTCAAGCCGTGCCCCTGCCCCAGGTTACTGCCCCAAGGCCCAGCAGATGGCATGGCCCTACCCTTCCCAGGCAGCCAGAGCACATGGGGTTGCCACGTCGCAGCCCTCGCAGTGGGCAGCAAACAATGTAGGCAGTTGTGGGAAGGCAATTGCCTATATTCCCCGCCACCCATGAAGGTGAGCACTGGAGGTAAGTATTGTACGATCAGCGTATTCACTGAGATGAAGGTGTTTGTGACAGGGTGCACCTGGCTTTAAGGGCTCTCTACAGGGGGCCCCAGAGCCCTGGTACACCCTACCTCAGGGAGCAGCGAAGGAATAACGCAGCTCCTGCAAGCCTGTCTGGAGCAGCCATCTTGGAAACTACCGTGACCTGGTCTTCCAAGAGCTACTGACAGCCGGTCAGAGCCCAGCAGCCTCAGGTAAAAGGAGCTGCCGGCCCTTTGCAGGGCGGTCCTGGCTGGGAGCAGAGGAGCTGTACTTCTCTCTGGCCGCAGCCTGAGGATTGGCCAAGATTTATTTGCGGCTGCACTTGCACAGCCGGGTTAGCGGGGAGAGCGGGATCGGAACAGAAGGGGCCAGGGGAGCCATGGGCCCCATCACGGGAGAGAGATGGGGAGGAGGGGCAGAGAGGTGTGAGCGAGGGAGGGGGCAGGGTCTTGAGGGGAAGAGGCAGCGTGGAGGGTAGGGCCTCAGGAAAAGGAGCATTGGGGGAAAAGGCAGGGACGGTGCAGGAGCACCCACCTCCGCCTCTTCCATGCCTCCTTCCCCTGATCCTTGTGCCTGAGCAAAGGGTGAGGATAAAGGGGCCAGATGGGAAGAGGCCCAAGGAAATACAGGCTGACCACCCGTCGACCCCAGTGCAGCAATTGTGCCAGATTTCCCCCAGTGCCACTCCATGCATGCCCACAGCTCAGCCTCTTGCAGGTGGGGGAGGGAGGTCGAGGTGGGCCTGTCTCCACAGCAGCCCGGAGTCCTTCCGTGGCTCTTACTGTGGCTCAGCTCCACTTTCTGGCCTGGCCAGCGGGGGGGCTAAGAGGAAAAGGAACTGGGGCAGGCTTAGAAAGGGAAGCGGGGCTCCGCCTACACCCCACGTTTGCCTTTTGAGGAGGTGTTCACTCCAGGGCAGGAGCAGCCATGAACTGAATGTGGCTGATGTTGATCAGATCCCTGGGTTAGGATCTGGAGTAGAGGGCAGGCCTGGGTTCCCAACCAGTGAAGTGGGGCGAACCCCAAAGAAGTGGGGCACAAGCCTGACCTAAGCCCCCAAAATGGGACCAGATTTGCTTGGAAACCTGAACAAAGGGCTGAATATAAAGGGCCCAGCGCCAGAGCTGAAGACTTGAGGGAGGGCAGGTAACGTATTGACTGGACTCTTTGCCACCTGGTAAGGGGTTCATAATGCCAGGGTGCCGACCTGAGGGCTGAGCCACCGAAATCCCAGCAGGGTGACCGAGCCTGTGCCAGGAGCGAGGCACGGACTGCAGCCCTGCCCCCAGCCCTAAAAACATCCGCAAGGGAGGCGAGCCCCCCCTACAGCATTAAAATGAAGATCAAGGATCCATCAGAGGGTGGGCTGCTATTTATAGAAACTCAGGCGCAGCGTCTCAGCTGATGCAAATGGCTGCAGCTCCTTTGACTTCAAAGGAGCTGGGCTGATTTCCACCCGCGGAGGATCTGACCTTTGAGCTGCTCGGGTTCACTAGGAAGAAGAGGAATCCTGGTAGCACCGGCCTCCTGCAAATGCCCCCAGGGATTTCTGCTGCACCGGCCCCGAATGCCCCAGAGCTCCAGTTGCAATCAGCAGAGCCGAGCCACTACAATAAACCCACAGCAGCAAGTCGGCACTTGAAAGCGAGCGGTGCAGTTACATAAGGGACTAGATTTAGGGCAACATATGTACACTGGGATAGTAAACAACTTTCATGTTGGCATGATTATGTCACCGACGTTCCTAGACAAACAAACTGCAACACCTGGGATTACTCCTCACAGAGGAAGGAACTCCTCTGGGCAAGTCTAGCCTTTAGGAATAATAAATACCTATTGCTCTTTATCAGCACTAAAGCAGGCCAGTATCATTACTCTTCTTTCACAGCCGGGGAAACTGAGGCACAGCAAAGGACAGTGAAGTGCCCAGCAGCAGGGCAGAGCTGAGAGAAGAATAAAGGTTTCCTGAAATCCCGATCTAGTGCTCTGCCCACAAGGTCACAGCCGAGATTTTTGAAAGTGCCTGGTGATTTTGGGTGCTCTTATGACAGCTTGTAAAGGAGACTGATTTTCCAAGGGTGATAAGCTTCGGGGACACACAGAGCATCTAGAAGGTAGGCCGCATATCACAGCATAAGGCAAGGTGGAGCAGATGGTTTAGCATAAGTAATTAGTGCCAGTTAGAAGGGACCATTCAAGGCAGAGCGGCCAGATATCACCTCTGCAGTCATAGGACAAAAAGGGATGAGGTGGGCAGTGTTCCCTGTAAGCTGAGCACTAGGGCAGCCACCCAGGAGAGATTGAAATCCCACTCAGTTTATTAGCAGAGTGCCCACAGCCAGCAGCATGTGCTTCTACTGGTGGTGCACATCAGCACATGCCTTGGTGCACATAACATTTATTCTGCACATGGATGAAAACATCAGAGGGAACATTGGTTACAGGTTGCTGTAATGAGCCTTAAATCCACTTTCAGAGGGATAGCCACATTAATCGGTGTCAGCAATAACAACGAGGAGTCCTGTGGTGCCTTAAAGACTAGCAAATGCTGTTGAGCATAAGCATGGGTGGTGGGTTAAAGGCCTGGGTTGGGGAGGCAAACCCCAGCCTCGCCCCTTCCATGCCCACTGGAGCCCAGCCCCCATTGTGGCCACTGTCCCCATCCTGCCCCTCCACCCAGTCTCCTCCATTATGGTGCTGCCCACCCCCACCAAAGGCTATTGCATTATGCCCCCTCCCCCCAGCACCAGAGAGCTGCACAGCTCCAGGTCTGCCTTCCCAGAGCACTGGGCAGCCCTGGCTTCCCCCTCTCCCCACCCCGGAGCAGCCTGTCCTGCTGCGTGCGATGGAAGGAAGCGATTCATGGCTCCAGTGTGCTCTCTGCGGGAGTGGGTCTGCTACAGGAAGCCGGCATGGTCAGCCGGGAAGATGCTGTGTGAACTGTCCAAAGAGGAATTTCAAAAATCCCTGGGCCCTTAAACAGAGGAGGGAGCATGTGCCTGTGCATGGCAGCAAATTTCAAACTGCAGACAGGAGCAGTCATTGATGGGCATGGTGGGATACATCCTGGAGGACAACTGAAGCAAACACACTGTGTACACTGCAGGTACGGCTAGACTACAAGTTTTTGTCGGAAAAGGGTACACAAAAAGCACTCTGCATTTTGCGTACTTTTTTCCAATTCTTTTGTCGGAAGAGGCTTTTCCGACATTTGGCCCATCTAGACTAACCCAAATGTCAGAGAAAAAACCCTCTTTTGGAAGCCCCCTTCTTCCTTGTAGAATGAGGAATACAGGGGCTTCCAAAAGAGCGCATTTGCTCTTCCACAAATAAAAGCGGAAGAGCAAACAAGTTCCCTGGATGTGGCAGAATGTTTTCGGGATACCTCAGGTACCCTGACAAAACTCCGCAGTCTAGCTGTACCCCAACACTGCAGTGTTCTAACTACATCGCAAAGAGCTCTATGCCACTCAGGGAAGGGGTATTATTTTGCTGGCATAGCAGGGGAGTTAAGTCAGCTGGAGAAGCATTGTTGTGTGTGCACTTCCACTGTTTTGTCTACCGATGTTGGCCTTTGGCGAGAAAATGGTGTAGTGTAGACAAGGCCTAAGTACCAGCTCCAGGGACTTCACTTCACTTCACTTCACTTCTCTGTCTTAATTTACCCTACTGCCTCGTCTCTGAAAGCAGCAGTGGTGCACAAGTATATGTGACGGAAGAATTTGAAGCCAGGGGGTGGTGTAGCTAACAGGAAAAAATGGCTTTCAGCATCTTATATTACTGGCAAAAGAGATGCACAAGCCAGGGCAGCTCACAGCCACCCCTGTGCAAGGTGTAGGGCAGGAGGGGGCTTTTTTGACACCTGGTCTCTCTCACAAAGGACTAGAAGATTTACCCAGTGTTCCTCGGGTCCATCACTCAAATAAGTTTTGTTTTCCTTCATTTAAATCACTGCTTTGGGGCGGGGCTGGGAAGGAGGGGTTCAGTAGGCAGGCTGCCCTGGGGAGAGAGAACAACTCCAGCCTTCTCTCAGTGTAGCACCTTGGGTCCAGGTGAGACGCACCTGTCCATGGTAGGGATGCAAGAGAGTAATCGATTTGCCTAAGCTTCTTCGATCGACTATTTGCATTTCACTCCCTCCCCATGCTGCCTCTTTATCAGAGGTAGCAAGGGGAGGGGAAGCAGGTGCCAGTGCTGGGGGGAGCCAGATTAAAAGCTGGTACTCCCTCAGGACTCTCCGCACACACACACAGCCCTTCCTCTCCCCTCCCTGCCCCCCGCTGCTGCAGCATAGGGAGCAAGGCAGGGGAGGTTGCTCTGGCAGCAGCCCCTCTCTGTAGGGGGGTCCCAGCAGGGAGTTGGGACCCCCCACAGACAGGGGCTGCTACTGGCTAGGCAGGCAGGCAGCCCGGCTCAGTCCCAGCCGGTGCTGGGACCAAACTCCGCTGCAGCTCTGCAATTGAAAAGGTAGTAGGCGCTGGGGCGGGGGAGGGGGATTGTCTGTCTGGCTTCTACTGCCTTTTAAATTGCAGAGCCGTAGCGGAGTTTGGTCCTGGCCCAAGAGGGGACTGAGCTGGCTGCCTTCCCCTATCAAGTAGCTGATAAAAATTCTATCAACTGCTTGATTACTAAAATAAACTAATTTTAACATCCCTAGTCCATGCTCACTGCAGCAGGCACAGCCTGGGGAAGGGTGCATGCCCTCTGGTTCGGGCACAGACAGAAGCGGACAGAAACACAGACAAACTCCCTGACATAGATAATAAATAGCCATCTCTCCACCTTTGCCCCCTGCTGGCCCAAAGGAGTTATAGCTGTCCCAGTCCTCATCTCTGGCCCCCTTGCTGCCCCCCTGTGGTCATTCTACAGTATGACTGTCCCACCTACCAGACCCCTCTGTTTCCATTTTATGTGCAACAGTCCCATTCCAAACACATCCCATTGTCCTGGCACCAACCTTGCTTTAAATTATCATAAGAGGAAACTGCCTACCAAATTTCACGGTCCTAGCTTTTACCATGTAAGAGGAGTTCTTGAACAAACAGACTCACAGACATAGTGACAGACACACGTTTCTAAAATACACAGTAAGATGCTTGCTCAGTGATGAATAGATGGGCTAAGCAAGTTAGAAACATCAGTAGTATATGACTGGTTAGCAGTACAGGTGGGTATAAGCCTAGACTGTATCACAATTGATTGTGCCGTTTTTTTGTAGCTGTGTTGGTCCTAGGATGCCAGAGAGACAGAGAGACTGAGGTAATATTGTTTAGTGGGAAGTTGGTCCAATAAAAGACATGATCTCACTCACTTTGTCTCTCTGATAATTGATTAATCATTTAGAAAGACATCTATCAACTACTTATAAACTATTTATACCTGGAACCTTAGTATAAAGGATGAACCATTAATCCTTTGCAAGCTAATTGATTGCTGATCACTCGCCCAGAGAAGCAGTCAAGCTCAAATGACTCGCCGCACATCGTCAATCAGAGAGGATACTTGCCGGCTGTATGGCTGCGCAGAGTCATTACCTGGCCACAGCGTGCTGAGGACAATTATTTAAACAGGGAGTTAGGCCGTCTCCCAGGTCTTTGCAAAGGCATTCAGGATATTGCAGCGGATCTCCTGGGGGCTGCTGTGATGTGAGCTCCCCAGGGAACAAGGCAGAGCGGCAGAAAGGAATAAAGAGGAATGCAGTGACCTGGCACTAAATAACAAGCCTTGTGTGTGAAGATGGGGAACTTCCCGGTGAGGTTCTGCTGTTGCCTGGAGGGAGATCAGGCCTGGCTCAGCAGGGTGCCTGGCAAAAGTGCATTATTATAACGTGTTGTGTTACTAACACTGGCAGCCCTGGAGAAGAGATGCTACCTTACAGGAGAGGATGCAAACGGAGCTGTTCTAAATGAGCTGTCTCTGGACTCACACGCCCACCTGCCTGGTAAAGGCACTGCCCCTAGGAACTCTGTGCCCTACATCAGCCAACCCTTCCCACCCTCCCATTCCAGAACAGCAGTTTGGCTGGGCCAGCTGATTTAGAGCTTGTGCCAAAGCCCAGTGAAGTCTGTGGAAAGCTTTCTGCTGATCTCAGTGTGCCACGACGCAAGCCCTTACGTAGCACATGCACGAGGGGGTTCCAGAAAGCCCTGTAATCCCTCTTTGCTTCCCGTGGCAGAAAGGTTTAATAGCATTGTCCTGATTTCCCCTCTGACCTTCAGGCTGAAGGGGCTTCCTGAGGCATAGAGGCTACAAAACTTGCCTTATAGTTGAAGGGCCAAAATCAAACTTGTTGAGCCCCTCCCCCCCCCCAAAAGGAAAACTTGAGTAGCCAAACAAAAAAACAACTGCCCCTTTAAGAACTACAGCGCCGCATCTTGAGCAGGCTTTGGTGAGGAGCTGAGCTGCCCCAGGAAAATAGGTGCTAGTACGCATGGGGGACATCCCATTCCCTTTCTGTGGGCTGGGAAAACAGGTGACGGTACGCCGTTCTGGGCAGGACCATCACAAAAAAAGCACTGTTAGTAATTATTGGATAACAGCAGGCTGATAAAGAAGTCAGCAAGAATACTTGTAAAGGAAAGGAGTGTTACAAGATATACTGTGCCAGCCCCACGGGGGTAGGAAAATGTTCTTTTGTCTTTCAGAACTTCAGAAAGAGCTGGTACCAGCTGAAGAGCAACTGAAAAAAAACCATGGTTCTACTGTCATGACATAAAAAATTGTGTTTTGTGTTCTGTGTTCATGTCCAAGTTTGTCTTGTCTTGTGGTACATGTATTGCTAGCATTGTTGTTTTAAAGGAAAGGATTGTATATTTTTTTTTAAAGGAAAGGATATTCTAAGTAAAGCAGAAATGTGAGCTAGGGAAAAACAAAGAAATAAACGGGAGCTATGTCTAGACTGCAAGCTTCTTTCGAAAAAGAGTGTCTAGACTACAACCAGTACTTTTGAAAAAGCAAGCTGCTTTTTCGAAAGAGAGCACCCAGACAGTCTGGATGCTGTCTTTCGAAAAAGCACAGTTTGCATTACATAGCGCCTTTTTTCGAAAGCACTTTAGAAAAAAGATGTTCTTCCTCATAAAACGAGGTTTTTTGTGGTCAAAAAAACTGCCGCATTCTTTTGATTTGCTTTCGAAAGAACGCGGCAGCAGTCTAGACGCAGGGGAAGGTTTTTCAAAAAAGGCTACTTTTTTTAGACACACCCAAACTGTTCAGTGAGAGAGGAAAAAAGGATTGGGCCCAGACAAACAGCAACTCTTAAGAAGACTTAGTGGGAGTGGTGAAAAAAAAAGGTGCAGGCAAATGTTTGTAACTGACAGCAGTTTACTGTGGTAATTGTTTAAGCTCGTTGAATACGAACAATGTCTCCACAGGGAAACAAGGAGAAGGACTGAAGGGTGACCATGAGATGGTTCCTGCTGCCGCTCCTGCTGCCCCTGTGGTGTAAGGTGAAGGATGTAAGGAGTGTGCTGTGTGAAAGGGAGGACTGGGAATGGGTTACTAACCCCCCTCCACCAGTCTTGCTCCGCTTTAACTGCTGCACTAAAGAAATGCTTTGCTTTTGCAGGACACGCGCATTAACCATTAAAAAGGCCTGGCCAGAGGTAAAGGTAGAACTACGAATAGGGCATGGGCAGGTGGAACGTAAGTAAATTCAGATAAAATCATACACGGACTTTTATGTAAACAGGGAGACTAGTAACATCACAAAACAGCCGACTGCCCAGTTACCCGTTGGTGCCAAATACCAGAAATTATGGAATTTGGGGGGGGCCTTTGGAAGCAAATATGGAATTTCATAGGTTCCCCACTCAGAATGAGAGACACTATTAAACCATGTTGTGGCCCTCTCAGAGGGACAGCGTCTACAATTAATACAACCAGCATCCAAATTACCTTTAAAGGGGGACAACTGTGAACTAATAATCAAGGGAGACTCAAGATCCTGGGTTACCCCTTGTTTAAACACAACTACTTAGCTTCCTGCAATAATACAGGCATCAAAAGAAACCCGCAGGCCTCTGTGCTGGAACTTGTGTGGGACTTTGAAGGGAAAAAACCCAGTACTAATGCCAGGTTATGTGCCAATTATTCTGGCCCGGTGCCTGTGGAAGTCAGGCCTGTCGACTCCTGGTGTGGCCTACCACTTAAGGCACAAACCAAAGTAACCCCAGAAGCTTGGCAGACATTTGTCAAACGATGGCCCAGACTAGAATGTCCACGGCTGATAATTAATCAAGTTATCAGAGAAAGGTGGAGCCACCTGACTGTGTGTCATGCCCTGTGCAAACCTCCGTCCCAGAGCCAAGACTGGTAATGATAGGACTGACTCTACCAGTCCTCACCTCAGTAGTATTCCACACCTACAAGGTCAAGGTGCATATTCCTTTAGAGGAAATAAATCAACAATGTGAAAGGGTCAGGCCTCAGATGGGTAAAAACATGACGAGCCTGACGAACCAAATGGGAGAAAGTTTAACAAGGCAGAAATGGGGATTAACAGATACTATGGCAGGATGGTTCGGCACAGGTAATTCTGTTGGCAACTCCTGTGCCATAGCACTCCAAACTGAAAAAAGAAACCGAATTGAATCGAGGCTGGCAGACACCATAATAGCTAATGCCCGGGGAGCATTAGATACTGGTAAAGCAAGCCAGCTGATCCTAGACAGCTTAAAGGACCTGTCAAACTCTGTATCTACCTCACTGGACATAACAAAATACCTGGGTCAAAAATTAACCAGTTTGTTACTAAAGATAAAGGAGTTGGAGGAAAATTGTCGGAGAGCAGGACAAACGATGGCCATTACCACACAGGGAATCGTAACCGACCTCCAGGATGGCCGGGTCCTCCCGGCCCTCATGGAAGTAGTAGGGCCCCATCTCCTCTGGGAGTGAGGACACATAGAATCAATGAGGGCCCAGAGACCAGTGTGGACAGGTCATAGCATATTTTTCAATCTTTTAGTGCCTTGGGCATTGTTCACTTGCACCAAGCTAGAATGGTAACCTCCCTGCCAGTGTGGAGAAGGGGTCATGTCACTAAAATAGAAAGCATCACGTACTCCGAGGTTGCCAGGAAAGTGTTGTGCACCCTTTCTGATAGAGAAATGTTGTGTACATGCCCATATAATATTCTAACAAATCTGTCTAGGTGTGAGATGACTTTCACCGAGAAACTGGTGCATACGGAGCTGGTCCAGATAAACAGTACCTACTGGTGTGTGACTGCCCAGAACCACTCCATGGAGTTAAATGGAAAGCCCTGTCCATCGACACACCCATCCATGTGCATGACGGTCCCTCGGAGGACAACTCTGACTGTTGGCAGGATGCGGCTCTACCGTACTCCACCAATGACAGTGAACCCAACGTGGGATCCGGAATGGCACTACGGCAGTAAGTATCTAGAGGAAGGTCTTCGGCCCCTGCAGGCGAAGATCGAGGAGTCGGTAGCTGAGGACCAGAGACACATTGGGGCAGGCCATCTGAGGTACGCTCAGATAGGTGAGACCGTGGACCAAGCCAATGCCAAATATTCAAAGGCACTGAATCAGGCGGTGGAAGTTAAAACGATGATTATGGGCAATGCCATCTCAGGGGACAAAATCACATGGGGATGGATCTAGGTGCTATTCTGCCAAATTATGTGGGGAGTGTCTATTCTGACATTCCTGCTGGTGTTGGTGCTTTACCCAGCGCGTCCGAAGTAAGCTAAAAATGCTAAAATTGTTGTATTTGACCAGGCGGGTTAGGGAACCTTAGGATCAAGAGGAGGGACCGAAGGGCCAAAATCTCAATAATACGTATGTAAGATCTTGACCACTGTTTCTGTTAAGAATCTTTCACAAATGCCCAAACTGGATGGGCCTGGTCTGAGGCCTGAGGCCTAGCTAACAACGGACAATACACGGCTAAAAGGGAACAGAGATAAGCAGAAGACAGGCCTTGTTTATACAACTAGACATGAAACAAGTTGAGATAGCAGAACCCCAGGTGCAGGGCAGTAATTGGGGGCTTTATTGTGAGTTATAGACACACAACACTTAGAGGGTATGTCTACACTGCCACCCTAGTTCGAACTAGGGTGGCTAATGTAGGCAATCGAAGTTGCAAATGAAGCCTGGGATTTAAATATCCCGGGCTTCATTTGCATCTTGCTGGGCGCTGCCATTTTTAAATCCCTGTTAGTGCGGACTCCGTGCCCGCGGCTACACGCGGCTCGGAGTAGGTAGTTCGAATTAGGGTTTCTAATTCGAACTACCGTTACTCCTCGTGGAGTACATGGAACACTAACGGAGTCCGCACTAACGGGAATTTAAAAATGGTGGCGCCCGGCAAGATGCAAATGAAGCCCGGGATATTTAAATCCCGGGCTTCATTTGCAACTTCGATTGCCTACATTAGCCACCCTAGTTCGAACTAGGGTGACAGTGTAGACATGCCCTGAGAGTGGCCTCGAACATCTGCCTCCCAAGTTGAAGAGGAGATAGCAGTGTATCCTCCCTACATACCAGCCAGCATTCGGGGAGGGG
The DNA here is from genome assembly GCF_052426305.1 of Pelodiscus sinensis. NCBI lineage: Eukaryota > Metazoa > Chordata > Testudines > Trionychidae > Pelodiscus > Pelodiscus sinensis. The sequence goes on along the minus strand of NC_143056.1, from coordinate 126,918,753 downwards.
AGACGGCCAGCACGCCAGCATGAGTAATGATATCCGTCCCTTACAGATGCCAATCCAGTCCAAAGGAGTGCATTGATAAATATATACAGCTGCCAATGCTGGGTACTGTTTACTGTTCTCTTTGTTTTAAGACCATAGAGGAATATACCTGTGAGCAAACCTGTCTCGGAGATGCCACCCATCATTTCTATGGACCTGAAATCAGGATTTAATCTACTTACTGCACAATGACACTTGAGCCATAATACTTGTTTTTTAGCATACATGTAAACCTGAGCCATGGGTGGAGCAATGATGTAATCTTTTAGACTATTGGCTTATTTTGCTCATTATGTCTTGCTGCTAGAACCTATCTAGGGATTCGGGAACTCCCACCCCATCGCTTCTCTCCGCCCATTGGCACCCTATATAATCTATAGTAATCCATTGTTTGGCAGTCTCACTGAGCCTAACAAGCAACGTGACATTCTGCCAGTGCTGTGCATAATAAGCCCTTTTGCTTGAATCTTTACGGTGTCATAGAATCATAGAATCATAGAATAATAGGACTGGAAGGGACCTCGAGAGGTCATCGAGTCCAGCCCCCCGCCCTCAAGGCAGGACCAAGCTCCGTCTACACCATCCCTGTTCCTTCAATGGTGATGAACTTAAGGAGCTCCATCTAGTTAGTTTAACAAAGAGGGGGTAAAAGGGTGAGCTTATCATAGAATATAATGGTGGTTCCCAAACTGTGGGATGTGACCCAATGCTCCCATTAATCTTTCCAGCCACATGTGGAATAAATTTTATTATGTGCACCAAGGTATGTGAATATGCACCACCCGTAGGAACACAAAACCTAATTGTGGGCACTCTGCTAATCAGATGGGCAGCCTTGGCATCTCTCCTGAGTGGCTGCACAAGTGCACAGCTCACAGGGGACACTGGTGTAGCCCCAAATTGGATCACCCCATCTACAGATGGAGTAGCAACCCTCTCACGTGTGTTGTGGAGGTCATTTGTACAGCAAAATGGTTTCCACCATCCAGCGTAACCTCATACTTTGAGTCGCACTGTGCAGAGGATGCCATTTTGCTCTTCAAAATGGTGTCATCCTCCATGTTCTGGCAGGAAATAATTCAATTACAATTGGGGTTGTCCTGACAAAAAGTTTGAGAACTGCTGGCCTAGGAGTATGTAGATGGGGAACAAATATTTCATAATGGGTTCTTCAATCTAGCAAAGGAAGGTGTAGTGTGATCCAAGAGCTGGCAGTTGAAGCTAGGCACAGTCCTACTATAAACAATGTGTCATTGTTTAACGGTGAAGGTAATTAACCACTGGTACAACTTACCAGTGGTTATGGTGGATTCTCCCTCCTTGACAGCTTTTAAATCCAGAGAGGCTGTTTTTCTAACAGATCTGCTCTAGGAATTATTAAGGCAGTACTACGGTGGCCTCTGTTGTACAGGAGATCAAACAAATTGGTCACACTAGTCTCTCCCGTCCCTGGAGTCTGTGACTCTAAGCATTGTCGAATTGATTTGTAGGCAGTATTGCAAAGGAAGAATTTAGGAGAGGACAAGGAGGTGGCTTTGAGGACCTTTCTAGAGGGCTCTTTCTGAAGGGCAGCTTTGTAGTGGGTGTGAAGATCCTTGGAAGGAAAAAGTTTAAATGGATGATGAAGGTTGGGCTGAGCAGAGGTGGGAGTCAGCTATTGATAAACAGGAAAAGGAAGGGTTCCAGTTTACTCAGTAGTGCTGCTGGTGATCAATGGGGAGTGTTGGTGGGCACCCATGTTCTGAGCCAGAAGGGATGGTGACAAGGGAAAGGCATAGGTGAGACCATATGGGTGTGTCTAGACTACATGCCTCCTTCGACGGAGGCATGTAGATTAGCCAGATCGGAAGAGGGAAATGAAGCCGCGATTAAAATAATCGCGGCTTCATTTAAATTTAAATGGCTGCCCCGATCTGCCGATCAGCTGTTTGTCGGCAGATCGGGGCAGTCTGGACGCGATGCGCCGACAAAGAAGCCTTTCTTCATCGGCACAGGTAAGCCTCGTGAAACCAGGTTTACCTGTGCCGATGAAGAAAGGCTTCTTTGTCGGCACATCGCGTCCAGACTGCCCCGATCTGCCGACAAACAGCTGATCGGCAGATCGGGGCAGCCATTTAAATTTAAATGAAGCCGCGATTATTTTAATCGCGGCTTCATTTCCCTCTTCCGATCTGGCTAATCTACATGCCTCCGTCGAAGGAGGCATGTAGTCTAGACACACCCTATGAGAGGATGAGGGGAGGAATCAGGACTTTGAATCCTGCCCTGTCAGTCACACTCAGCCCCTCCTCCTCCTGGGCCCTGTTTTACTGCAGGACTCCAAAGTCTGACTCTAATAAAATCACCATTTGCATGAGCTGTAAGAATTTCCTGGTGAGACTTGGAATCGCCCACGGCTAGACAGAGGAGAGCAGCTGCGGTAACAGAGTAAGTGCATCGTCAAACACTCTCCTTGGGTGACCGTTAACATTGAGGATTGGTGGCCCTATAGGAGAAGGCATCGCCCTGAACACTCTGAGAACTTTGTTCAGGCAATGGAGAGCATCTTTGATTATCCTAATCAAGACAATACCGAAGAGGCTGCTCTCCATGCCCTTTGGCAGGATCTCAGGTCTCTCACCAAATGTGCAGAGGAATTTAAATGTCTGGCTTTGGCGATTCAGGGCATGCCATGAGACCCTTTCAGGATTCTTGGAGGAAAATGAGGTCAGAATTCAAAGGGCAGCAGATCCAATTACTTGGTAAGTGGGAGGGAGAGCAGAAAGGGGAAATCTGTGGCTTTATGTAGCGTGCTCCTGTGAGAACAAGTGGCACCTGCTGGACCATGAGAAAATGTTCATACGGAAGAGTGGAGCAGTGACACAATTTGCTTGCGCGGATACAGGGTTTCATGCCTCAGTTGCTCTCCACAATGTGGCACTACCCAGTGAGTAAACGAGGCAGGGGTCAGAGGTTGGAAAGGGGTTGATATCACTGACTAATAACAGCTTGATCGGGGATGAGCCGCTGGGGCTGCCACCTTCCCACAACACCCCCACGCAAAGGGACAAAGTACTCTGGACCAGGAAGTGAAACTGAAATGGGACAAAAGGTGGTTGCACAGGCTTGAGAGAATAGAATCTGGGGTTTAAAAAAAAAAAAAAAAGCTTAATCTGGGTCAATCGTTCTTTTCTGCAGCATCTTCGCCATCATGGCAGTACCAGGAAGCATGGCCAATGGGGTGCTTGTGTTCATGCCCCCAAACAGCGCTGGCATCCTCCAACAAGGCCAGGGGGTCTCTGGAGCCATTTCCCAGACTCCTCAGGTGATGCAATACGGGCCTCAGCAGTTCAGAGTCATGGACCCTGGGAACCAACCGCTTGGGTCAATATACCCCGGGAGTCCAGGTGAACAGGTCGCACAGCTGAGGAAAGCAGGGATGATGGAGAGATTCCTCAAAGCACAGCCCAAGACCCTGGGGGTAAGTGTCGTCTTTGCTCTTGGTGCGTGAGGATGAGTCATTTCAGTAGCAAAAGGCCTAAACCGGTCAGTGAATGACAGAGCATGAGCAAACTCCAGACACTGCCTTTTTCCTTCTTACTTTGACCAACTGCTGTAAGGGAAGGTTGCCAAGAAGCCAGCACCACCAGGTGACACTGCACCTCACGGACTCAGATAGATCTGATGTCTTTTTGACACTTGCATTGCTTTGGGAAAGGGAGGAAGAGAAAACACCCCGAGTTCCACAGAATCCTCCTAGCTACCCAAGCAGGGAGAAATGAGGCTTAGTCGAGCAAAGGAGAAATAGGGGGGAAAGGATTGTAAACCATGTGTTTCTGTAACTAAATGAATTAAACAGCCCCAAGGGGGCATCTTGGGGAGGAAGGGACTGCTATTCAGCAGGTGTAAATCAGTGTAGCTTCAGCAATTTCAGCTGAACTTGGATTCACTTACAAATTTGACACTGTCAACCTGGGCTTGAATAAAGATATTAATTGGTTAACACACTACAAAGCCAATTTCCTCTGCCTTTGACATTTGCATTTTCATATCAAAAGCTATGAATAGGACACATCCAGCCTATATATTTAAGTTCATCAACATGGATCCTACTGTTGACAGGTAATTGTTTTTGCTGTTATATAAATCTTGGACTATTATTTCTACTCCAACTTATCTGATGAAGTGGGTTTTACCCGCGAAAGCTCATGGGTAAAACCCATATATGTTTCTAGATGCCACAGAACTACTCATTGTTTCCAACTGGAAAGTCTAACCCCTAAAAGAGAATGGGGGTACAGGGTACCCCAACTACAATTCCCATAAAGGAAAGCACTGACTCAGGTAGACTCTGTTCACTGTTAACCAAACCTAAATGAAACATTTCAAGTCAGTGTGACAAAGTGAAATGAAATGTTTCAACATTTCCAACCTGAAATTTTCAGATTTCAGCTGTATTAAGATTAGAATTTCCCATAGGATGGAAGTTCCAATTTCCAATCAGCTTTGCTCAGAACATGGTGCCTTGCTTCTCCACAAGATGGAAAGAAATTGGCTCCTCTTACTGTCCCGTTCTCTTCCCACAGGCCATCCAGATCCTGACTGGGCTGATGCTCATTGGCTTTGGTGGTGTTGCTGCAGTTTTCATTTACCACTACGCTTCCATCTCTGTCATTGGAGGGTATCCCTTCTGGGGAGGACTTTTTGTGAGTAGAATAAATGGAAGCATGTCAACATGGCTATATAATAATTGTCTATCATTAATGGTTTACCCATCGATGAGCTTTGTAGTGATCTTGATAGATAGATAGATAGATAGATAGATAGATAGATAGATAGATAGATAGATAGATAGATAGATAGATAGATAGATAGATAGATAGATAGATAGATAGATAGATAGATGGCAAGACGAACACCTTCAGGATCTTAATGTACTTTCCAAACATAAGTGAGCTAAGCCACATAAAACAATAGTGAGTTAGATATTATTATCCCCGTTTTATAGATGGGGAACCTAAGGCAGCAAGGGACTAATAGAGTCATCCCAGATAATGCAGATGAATTGTGGCAGGAGTGAATAGAGAATCCAGATTTCCTGATTCCTCCTTATTTACTTCAAACTTTCTGTATCAAAAGACAATGCAGACTATAGCTACCATCGATAAGTAACAGATACTTAGTAGCTCTCAATATAATAACATAAGAACACCCATACTAGGTCAGACCAAAGGTCCATCTAGCCCATTAGCCTGTCTGCCAACAATGGCCAGCTTGTCCTGAGGGAGGGAACACAACAGGTAATCCTCATGTGATACCTCTCCTGTCATCCATTTCCAGACAAACAGAGGCTAGAGACACCATTCCTACCCATCCTGGGGAATAGCCATTGATGGACCTAACTGCCATGAATTTATCTAGCTCTTTTTTGAACCCTGTTAAAATTCTAGTCTTCACCACATCCTCTAGCAAGGAGTTCCACAGGTTGACTGTGTGCTGAGTGAAGAAAAACTTCTTTTTGTTTGTTTTAAACCTGCTGCCTATTAATTTCATTTGGTGACCCCTAGTTCTTAAATTGTGGGAATAAATAAATAACTTTTCCTTATTCACTTTTCCACACAAGTCATGATTTTATAGACCTCTATCATATCCCCTCTTAGTATCCTCTTTTCTAAGCTGAAAAGTCCAAGTCTTTTTAATCTCTCTTCATATGGGACCCGTTCTAAACCCCTATTCATTTTTGTTGCCTTTTTCTGAACCTTTTCTAATGCCAATATATCTTTTTTGAGATGAGGAGACCACTTCTGTTTGCAGTATTCAAGATGTGGGCATACCATGGTTTTATATAGAGGCAATAAGATATTCTCTGACTTATTCTCTGTCCATTTTTTAATGATTCCTAATATTCTGTTTGCTTTTTTGACTGCCACTGCACATCGAGTGGATGTTTTCAGAGAACTATCCACAATGACTCCAAAGTCTTTCTCTCAAGTAGTTGTAGCGAAATTAATCCCCATCATATTGTATGTATAGTTGGGATTATTTTTCCCAATGTGCATTACTTTACATTTATCAACATTAAATTTAATTTGCCATTTTGTTGTGTTTTCAGATTTGCCCATCACTCTGGGGAATTTGCCCATCACTCATTTATTAGGTTACTCTTATGGGGCTGGGGGGGGAGTTAATAATTCTATCAGTGTGCTGCTTGTGCTACTTGTGCTCTCATATGCAGCTGAATTCTGCCTGCAATCCTGCAGGAACTGTGTTCTTCCCACCTTAGAAACACATGGACACTCACACCCACTAACAGAGCACGTCTGAGAGGACTGGTTAATCAGCACTCACAAGCTGACCCCTTATATGTTCCTGGACTCAGGAGGCTGGGTTTAACAGCAATGCCACGCTGTACCCTCATGTGCCTTTGGACTCAGTGGACTGGATTTAACAGCACTTTTCAGATGCCATCCTCATATGACCCCTCTTCCCCCCCCCCCCCCCCCATTCAGCACCTCCCTATCCCCACTCTCAAACCACAATCATTCTTCTGGTAAACCACACAATGAGCAAACCCCACAGGATTTTTGGGCACTACAGGGATCTTTACCTTAGGTACAAGAAGCATTGTTGCAGAGTTAATGCGGAAGCCAAAACAACACCCCCGAGAAAGAGTGAGTAAGAGAGAAAAGAAAGAGAAGCAACCAGCTTAACAATGAAAGTTATTTATTTCTGGGTAGTGAGATATATATATATATATGGAGCCAAACACACAAAACAATTACAAGAACAGTTACAATATTAAATCTAAATTGAAATTGATTACGAATGTTAGAGCTAGCAACTCTAACATTAGTTAGAGCTAATACAACTGATTACAATAAGGCAGGGTCAGGAGGCTATGCCTAGAAAGAGGTGGGAGGAAAGAGAGAGAGAGATCTCACCACTCTGTGGAGCTTGCACTGATCGGGGTTCCCAGATGGTGATAGTAGCTGGGGGTCCAGAGGGCAGGAGGCAAGCAGAGCCGAGCCCTCAGCATGATCAGGCAGGAGATGACGAAGTCTCAATGGACTTGATGCTAAGTTTACATCCAGGCATCAGAACAGTTTTTCCTGAGCAAGGGCAGGTGTTTTTGTAGGGACAGGACAATGGTTCAAGGAGAACACTGGATTTGCTTATGGGTAAACAGAGGCGAGACAATAGAGACTGATCATGCCTGGTTTGAAAGAGCTCACAATGCAACTAAGCAGCTTCCGTATTTAGGATATCAATAGGATCCATTACTAGAATTGGTCTGATAATGACTAGTTTGGGGGTGAGCAGGCCTGGGTTCATTAGCATCTGGAGCAGAGATTTCCCATCAGGCAGTGCTTTTCTGCTTTCGGTATCCCATAGTTCAGTGCAGTTCCTGCATTGGAAGAGCTGTTCTCCATTCTGTATGCTAATGGAGAAGCCTCTCTGTTCTACTTCAATGCAGATGAGGTTGGGGTGTATCCTTAATTCTTGTCTGGAGTGGTTTAGCTGTGTCTTCTCCTGCCTTTTTGTTACTTTGTCTTTGATTCAAGCAGAGGCCTGGGAGAGGGGGATTATTTTCCATGAGTATCATTCCCTGGCTCCCCAAAATCACAGGGCTGGCAGGTGGCCATGCTCTGGTTCCCCAAGAACACAGAGCAGGTAGGTAACAGTTGTCCAGTCACATAGGTTGGTGAGATCTTTTTGAAGCTCTTCATAGTCTGCTTTGATCTTAACTATCTTGAGCAGTTTGGTGTCATCTGCAAATTTTGCCACCTTCCTGTTTACCCCTTTCTCTAGATCATTTATAAGTAAGTCAAATAAGACAGGACAGACCCTTGGGGGACCCCAGTAGTTACCTCTTTCCATTCGGAAAACTTACCATTTATTCCTACCCTTTGTTTCTTGTTCCTTAACCAGTTATCAGTCCTTGAGAGGACCTTCCCTCTTAACCCATGACAACTTACTCTACCAACAGCTACTCACACAGGGGAAGAGGCGCAGCATATGGTCACTGCAGGATACTGCAGCAGATGTCTGTCCATGGGGATATGGGAGAACATTGGTCCATCCAAACTGGCTCAACTCAGTCTGCTGCCACATTTGCTGCTGTCCCTTGATAGATCTTCGGCCCGTCTCATTTGCTGAGGCATTTCCTCCCATTGCTCAGCAGATCGTTAGTTTGCTATCCTGCATCATGCAGTGCCCTGGACCCGGCTTCCAAAAACCTTTTCCACATGCCACTTCACTCCCTCATAAAACCCACCCACGGGTGCTTGACAGACAGGTGCCTTCCACCAGCAATGTCCTCTCAAATCTTTTCCAGCAGTGAGTGGATTGTTTCCACCTATGTGAAGAATAAATTTTATGTGCACCTAGGCATGTGTGAATGTGCACCACCAATCGAAACACAAAACCTCGCTGTGGGCACTCTGCTAATCAGATGGGTGGCATTTGAATGTTTCCTTAGCTGCACAGGTGCACTTCTTACCGGGAACACTGGCCACCAGCCACACTCACTATCCCAGCTACCCCACATCACCTGTTCTACCTGAGGTTTAAGGGTTATTTCGAGGAAAGGGTTTTCTCTCAAAATAACTCCGGGTTTTGTTTTGTTTTTCGTGAAATAGCGCCATTATGTGATTATGCAAATGAAGTGTGGGATATTTAAATCCCCGCTTTATTTGCAGTTCTGGGTGTCTACATTTGCATTCTTCCCTTGAAGGAGGAATGCAGTGTAGACATACCCTCAATGATTGCCTGTTCTGTTCATTTCCTCTGGGGCACCTGGCATTAGCTACTGTCAGGAGACAGAGCACTGGGCTAGATTAATCTTTGGTTTTACACAGTATGGCCATTCTTATGTATTTAGGTATAGCTATTATAACTGGAAGTATCATTCTTTGCCCTTGTTCTCCCCACATACAGTCTGTCTCCGAGAAGCAATCTTTCTTGTAAGTGTGAATGATGGTTTTCTCTTCCCTGGGCAGTTTGTCATTTCTGGATCCCTCTCGGTTGCAGCTGAGAAGCATCACAAACCCTGTCTGGTGAGTCTCTAGGGAGAGTTTCCTCCTTTTTCCTAACCTGGATTATTAGAGTTTAGCTCTGCTTCACCCAGAGCACTATCCAGGAAGCTGGTTGATGGGAAGGAGCAGAGAACTTGTTCATCAAGAACACTGAGAAGAAATGTTGGAGAGGGAGAAGGTGGGTGAAGTAGTAATAATCGCGGAGTTATTTTTCCCTATCAAATAAAATTGTGACACGCTAAAACTGTCATTTAAAATCTAATGGGTGTCAATGGGAATCTGAATACATCTGAAAAGCTTTGCCTAAGAAGAGCATTAAATAATTGCTAAAAACCCACAGTTACGTTCTGCCCAAAACATATGTAGGAGCATTTCCAGAACATAAAGGTGGGCTGCTTCTTATTTTAACCAACCTGGCTTTCCACCCACTGTGACAGATTCAGGCCGGTGGGATGCAGAAGAGTCAGAGGCAGATATACTGGCCACGGAATAAGCCAGCAAAGAGTCAGTTAAGACAATTAGGCTAAGTAAGACACCCGAGGCCAATTTATTTGGAGTCAATTGAGACCTTTGGGCCAATTAAGACACCTGAAATCAATTAAGGACTTGCTAGTTCTGTGTAAGGACTCCCCTCTCCTGAATCAGGAGAGCTCGGAGGAGCGAGAGGGGAGGAGTGTTATCACAGGACTGGGGAGTACCAAGAAAGAAAACCTGAGGTAAGGTTGAATGGGGCTATATGTATATAAGCCGGGAGCCATGGAGAAGTGGCCCAGTGAATCGTTGCAGCTCTGGTGGTCGCCATGGTCACTGGGGCTGGAACTTGTAGTAGAGGGTAGGCCTGGGTTCCCCTCAGCCCCTGATTCACTAGAGACACCCCCTGAGAGGGGAGACAGGCTCCTGTTGGACAAGAGGCTGAACTGTTCCTGTTAAGCCTGAGGGGGCAACAGAGACCTACCCCCTTGCTGGCCTATGATGGAAGTGGGTCAGTTGGCTGTGACCCTGGCCTCTAGAGAGAGAGGGTGGAGGGTTATAGTGAGCCTCTAAGGCAAGTGCCATCCATGTGGAAGTGTGGGACCCCCTGAGACAAGGTCGTAGCTTTGTCACACGACTCCCATCCTGACCTTCCGCACATCTCTTTCAGGTGAGAGGAAGTCTGGCAATGAATATCATTAGTGCCATCTTCTCAGCCATTGGGATCCTTATTTTGATAGCGGAGCTGATTGTTAATGAGACATATGACTACTACGGGAAATATGAGTTGGTAAGTGGCCAGACTCAGCCATGGAACTGTACATCTGGAAGGAACCCTCCCAGGTCGTCCAACACAGAGGCTAGGTTAAGTCTACCTGGACCATCCCCCTAACAGATGTGTTTAAAATGGCAGGGGGCCTGGAATTGTCCCAGGCCTTTTACCCCAGGGCAGGAACTAGCCACGTGTTCAGCTCTAGACTTCTTGACTTGGTTCTGCTTGATTAAACCCAGTGTCAAAACCCCCGTCCCTGTCAGATTATGCAGAGACCATGTTTTTCTTCTGTGTTATACAACACCATGCACAATTGGACTCAGTTCCATAACTGGAGTTCCAGGTGCTATCCCCATAGAAATTAAAGCAAGGGTAGGGTTTGATCCAAATGTGTGTTGCACTTTGTTGTACCCCACTTTGTGCAGATGGGGCACTGAGGGAGAGGGGAGGGAAGTCCGGTGGCAGAGTTCAGAATCGAAGCCAACTCTTCTGAGTTGTAGTCCAATACGATTCAGTAGACCATAATACTTCCTCTAAACCCAGGCTGTATAGTCCTCCATCTTCACACATGGCTGCATCTCCGGAGCTCAGATCTTTAGATGCAGGAGAAAACAGAATCCTGTGATCTTCTGGCAGAGGTGCGGCTCCATGCCTCACAATTATCCAGGATGCTAAATAGCTTGAGGGGCAGAATTCTGTGTGTCTGGGAGGGAAGAAGAACTGGGAGTGGATTTCTGCACCCCCAGAACTGGATTTCCCATTGTGTCACCTACCAGTGGAGTGCTGCAAAGGGGACCAGTGTCATGCTGCTCCTGTTAACGATCTTGGAGTTTTCCATCGCCATCGTAACTTCACACTACGCATGCCAAGCCATCTGCTACAACCCTGACACTGTGAGTCTTTTCACTCTCAAGTGCAATGTGGATCAGAGCTTGTGTTAAAAGGAGGCACCTGTTGTACTTCCTCAGACCTGCTGAGGACCAAACCCAGACAGAGGGTGGGATGGAGCAGTATTGCTTTTGGGGTTCTTTATTGGTACAGAGTCTTAAGAGTCAAGTGATACTCACACATATACATCACATTCATGCTGGCAGTTTGAAGGCAGGCTGCAAGTGCAGTGTAGACTAAGAACATAAGAATGGCTGTACTGGGTCAGACCAAAGGTCCATCTAGCCCAGTATCCTGTCTGCCGACAGTAGCCAGAACCAGGTGCCCCAGAGGGGGTGGACCGAAGAGAATGATCAAGTGATTTGTCTTGTGCTATCCATCTCCAGCCTCTGACAAAGAGAGGCCAAGGACACCATTTCTATCCCCTTACTAATAGCCTTTTATGGACCTAACCGCCATGAAATTATCTAGCTTCTCTTTAAACTCTGTTATAGTCCTAGCCTTCACACCCTCCTCTAGCAAGGAGTTCCACAGGTTGACTACGCACTGTGTGAAGAACAACTTTCTTTTATTAGTTTTAAACCTGCTACCCATTAATTTCATTTGGTGTCCTCTAGTTCTATTATGGGAACTAATAAATAATTTTTCTTTATTCATCCTCTCCACATCACTCATGACTACTTTTGATTTTGCTGGTGGATGGAGTGCTAGCCCAGCATCAGCTTCCTGGAGCCTTGACCATGATGTTCCTTAGGAGATCCCTTCGGATCTGCAGGAGGCTTTGCTTTTTCTGGGCCGGTCCCAGGTTTCTGCTGTGATGTTACGTTTTGTCAGAAAGAGACTTTTCTAGCCACTTCTCAGTTAATTTATCTACTTGCAGGGTCTTTGTTTGCCTTAAAAGTCACAGATCCTAAACTGAGGTATTCTTCATTCACACCTCACATACATATTCATAAACAACATGGTTTCTAGGCAAAATTGGGCTTCATGGCCTTGAGGACAAGAAATTGCATTGTACTAAAGATTACATACCAAAAACATGATAAATAGCTTAACATAAACTATAACTAAGAAAGCCAAGGTCAGGGAAGAAGGGAAAGGCAGAGGAGTATGTCGCTAGCTAGATGCCAGTGGAAAGGAGGGGGGGGGGGGGTCGTGTCCGATAGGAGTGTATCTAAGGAAGGGCCTGGATGTGTACTGGGGGGTATTGATGGAGGAAATGACAGCCCCTGATGTGGGCTGGTTGATAATGTTATCAAAGAACTTTTGATGGGGCATTGGGGTTTCAATGATATGACCGTTTTAGCAGAAAGCCTCTGCTTTTTTCTCTAGAAAATGTTCTTATTTCGCCAAAACACTGAACACCCGAACAACAAACTCTTTAAATTCATGGTGCCTCATGGCAGCTGTAATTCAGCTACCATGTGCTCCCATTTTCCTCTGAGCTGCATTCTTTACCTGGACTACATCTCCCATGATTCAGCATAGACAGGAGCTCATGTGATGCATTTCCTTCACTGACAAGAAGTAGTCCTACCAGTGACCATGGCCCTTACAAAACAATAGATGTATAAGGCACCCAAAATACAACTTCTAGGCAGCACTATGGCTCTTTGTTGAATCAAAAAATGTTGGCAGTTGATAAATTTGACATTTTGTGGCAGAGCAAATTGTCCCTTTCTGGCTCTCTTTACCCTAATTCACCACAGTCCACGTCAATTAATCTTTCACGGGAGGAGGAAGTAATCTGTTTTCACTGCCACCACATAGCCCTTCATTGTCAGGGTTTTAATATCCGTGGGGGGGGGGGGGGGGCAGGAGTAAGTGGCTACAGAAAACTAACTGGGCCAGACCCGGAGCTGCAATCCCACCCTTTTGTGCTCCTGAAAATCACTGGATGTCTCAGCAGAGAATTCCCTTGACATGGAATTCCCTCCTGGTACAGCCAGCTCTCACTCTGCTGGTGGAGGGGATGTACAGAGACCCTTGTGCTCTAGAAATAACTGACTAGTGGCCAACTCCTTGGCTGTAGCCACTGCCTCAGTGTTTTAGAGCAGCTGCCTGGGGCAAGCAGAGAACCAGCTATGAAATTATGATGCTGCAAACTCCCCTCCCAAAAGCTACAGCTGTGGACATTCCCCCAGGGACAATGTTTCTTGCCAGACAGGAAAATAAACAACAACTGGAAACTACTTGTTTGGGGTACAGCTTACAGCTGGGATGACTAACTCCCAAAGGCTGGCTGTCTCCCATGCAGCAGTTCTCCTGGCCCTTCCTTTGCGAGTTGGGAGTAGGTAATTTCACACACAGGCTAATGTTTTTTCAGACTGTTGAAAATGGTGTTAACTTTTTATGGAAAAAACTCCTGTTTTTTTGTCTAATTTTTTCAACAGATATTTTTGAGTCTCCCTCCCTCCTCCCCAGCAGCAATTAAAATACCAAAATATTTCAACAAACCCAGAAGATTGCAATTTGGAAATGCTGCTGTGGTGCCTGATGGGAGATGTAGTTTGAACGCCTCGCGTTGCCATTTTCCTTTGGGGTGTGTCTAGACTACAGGACTTTTGTTGGCAAAACTGCCAGTGTCTATACTACCGCCGAGTTCTGTTGACATAACATCGACAGAACTCGGCACTTTTGTTGACAGCGGTAAACCTCATTCTACGAGGAATAACACCTTTTGTCGACAGAGTTCTGTCGATAGAAGGCATTATTGCACCTACACTGTCCTTTGCGTCCACACTCTCATGTTGACGAAGTGGCTTGCTTTGTCGACAGAACTGGATGCAGTCTAGATGCTCTTTGTCGACAGATGCTTTGTCAACAGTATCTGTCAACAAAGCCTCTGTCGACAAAAGCCTGTAGTCTAGACGTACCCTTGTAGCCAGGCTCCTAGAACCTCATCCCCCCTCTTAGTGAGGGGAGGTTCTTGCATCTTAGGAGTCACTGGTGCATTGTGGGAAATGTATTCTACCCTATGAGCTTAATCCATCATAAAGAATGGGGGCACCAGGCAACCAAACTGCATCTCCCATGAAGCACTGCAGCAGCATCTCCAAATAGAAATATTTTTGGCTTTGGGGCATTCACTTTTTGTTTCCCCCAGAAAACAGAATGTGTTTCATGACTAAATTCACTGAGTTGAACAAAAGCTTGGGATTTGGAGGTGGGGGAGGGTTCTTTGAAAATCAGCTTTTTGACAGGAAAATTTCAAGCAGCCCTAACAGGGACCCTCTGTGGCATAGTGAAACCTAGCACATTAACCCTTTTAAGTGCCTCCCAGCAAACCTGCTGCAGTCAGGATCCCAAAATGCTTCTAGTGTCCATATCCAAAATGTTGTCACTAGACAACACCAGGGTCATGTCACCAGGGTCATGTTCTGTGACACTTGCGATCCATGCACCTCCACAGGGAGAGTCTGACGGATAGCAAATGGGTGGCACAGGTCACAGTGATGGGGGCAGAAGTTTATCCCTGGTGCAATGCCATCGCTGCAGGAGATTTGCACCCAGGTTGTACCTGCCCTGGTTATAAGAACTAGATCAGCTGTTCCCAACCTTTTCCAGATGGGGACCATTTTGACAATTCAGGAAGACTTGGTGACCCAAAGCAATTAAAAAACAGGGGGAGGAGGGAGAGCAGAGCCACCTGGTGAAACACTTGGCGACCCATATTTGGGTCCTGACCCATAGGTTGGGAAACACTGAACTAGAGGGATGAGGAAGACGATGGATTTAGTGCTGAAAAATGTGTTGTGGTGGGATGAGCAAGGAGGGCTGAGATGTGATGAGGCACATGATGGTGCAAGACTGGAGAGGGTGCAGAAGATGATGGTTGGGCTTTTGTTTTGCAGGCCATATTGTACAGGCCCTATGTTGCCAATGCAAATCTGGCGGTTCCCTCTGCACAAATTCCCCTTCCACCACCATACACCAATCAGGCTTACGACCCCAAAGAAGAGACCGAGCGAAGGGCCTCCTGAGGAAGTCCTGCGAGGGACTGTGCCAGCGGCAGCTTCTCTGAGAAGTAAAACCCAGCCCCGTCTTGCACGGTGGATCTCATTCCGTTTCGGAGTGCCGTTCTAGAACCCAGCTCTGTCACTCACTGCACCGTGATCTCATTGGTCACCTTCTCCCTGGCTCTGCGCCATTCGGTGCATTTCATCGCATAGGGTGAATGACTCCCCTGCACGATCCAGCCTCCAAAGGCTTTGGCCCTGAATGTTTCCCCTGCAGGTGCCTTCAATAAAGCTTCTAAACAGATCCGGAGTTGGTTGTTTGAAAGCTCTTGTTCGCAGGTGCATGCGGCATCGAGCCGAGGATGGGTGTGTGCACGCCCACATGTAACCCTAACCGTACGCATGTTGTGGAGCAGAGAGTCTCTCTTCACTCATGCCAAACAGCACGGAGATGACTCTTGCAGCTTGGGTAAGGCCCCAGCTCCGTTTACACACTTTCTTTTTTGGAATCTTGGAGGATGCACTGAGATGTAGGACAGGAGGCAAGGGACATGGGCCTCATGGGCATTCCCCTCCACTCTCACCTGGAGCTGGGGAACGGCAGAGCTGTGTCTGCCTACAAGGGGAATAACCCCAAACGCAGATGCAGGTAAGTGCTGTCTGCAAAGTGTTTCTTTAAGAAGAAAAGGTAAAGGGGTGAGTGGATCACAGTCTACAACAGGCGGGGGCAATCGTTTTCGAGAGGGGAGCACTCCAAGAATTTGGTAAGTGGTTAGGAGCTGCACAGAGGTACATACGCTGACTCTAGCTGCTGGCTGCTTGGAGCAATATGTGGGGCTGCAGCAGCCAGGAAACCTGCCGAAGAGTCCCACTGGGCCATTGTGGGTCAGAGCCAAACGTATGGTGGGCTGGATCCAGCCTGCAGGTTGTCTTTTTCCCATCCCTGGTCCATAAATACCTACAGGAAGAATAAAAATGTCAGTTCAGGGCTAACAAGAACCAGTGGCTGGAAGTTGAAGCTAGATAAAGTCAAACTAGATATAAAGCACAATTTTTAACAGTGGGAGTTAAGCATGAAAGAAAGTTCTGAATTTGACACTTTACAAATTAGCTTATATTTGACACTTTACGAATGGGCCTTAACAAAGATGCTAATTACCTTATCCATTACAAAGATAGCTTCCCTACTTATCACCCCTGATTAGCCATTCATTGACTCATAAATAGCTATTCTCTCCCTCCCTGCCCCTCACCCCAACTTCTGTACTAAATCTGATTTGTCAGTTTAATAACGTGTTCACTTTTTTCACTGTATTCCTTTGGTATATATGGTCATGCCAATTCTCTTCCAAAATATGATCTGAGGAAGTGGGTGTGGCCCACAAAAGCTCATCACCTCTTAAACCATCTTGTTAGTCTTTAAAGTGCATCATAGTTTTTCCTTTTGATCAGACTAACACGGCTGCCCCTCTATTACTCTCTCTTAACAAGGTACTTGCAGGATAATCCTCTGGCCGAAAGTGGCCTCCAGCGGTCATTGGAAGTAGTGCATAGTGTGTGCTTACAGATACAGGTGGGAATATAACATGCAGTAACACATGCCCACTGGAAGCTCTTTCCCAGTGCTTCCCAAGAGGCCAGCGAGCTAGTAAGAGATGCTTTTCATGTGTTTCTGTAGTGCACAAATAACAGGAAGAGAGGAATTGTGAAAAAAATAATAGATGAGAAAATACTTCATAACAAATAGCTCATGTGATACATTCATCCTCTGCTCAGGTAACATGAAATTTACCACTAAGTACAGAGCCAGAACAAGGCCACTTCAACTGGGTTCCTTGTAGCAGCATTTGAGAGTCAACATACAGGTGACGAGGAGTCCTGTGGCACCTTATACACTAACAGATTTATTGAAGCATAAGCTTTCGTGGGCAAGGACCCACTTCATCTGATGCAGTCTTTCCCGGGTCTTTGCCCACGAAGGTTTATGCTCCAATACATCTGTTAGTCTATAAGGTGACACAGGACGCCTCGTCACTTTTGCAGATTCAGACTAACACGGCTACCCCTCTGATACTTGACATACAGGTGGTGCCGATGAGACCTTTGCGGGGGGAGGAGGGGCTGGTTTCATTCTAAGACTTGTTTCATTCTGTGGCACAATGAGCATTACGAGGGGGTTCTGGATGTGAGCAAGTTGTTCAGTTGTGAAAAATTATTGCGAATTTTGCCACGCAGTGTAAAATCACTCTTGCAGGTATCGTTGCCACCTCTGATTGAGTGTGACGTGCTCAGATGCAGTGTGGGTGAGGTGTCCTAGCTGTAGACTGTATTCTCTCCCCCACCCCCAGCCAGCTGGAGCTTCCCCATCCTCAGTCCAGTAGGGCTTTTTCCCTCCCCCAATCCGGTGCTTCTAGAGAGGCTCCATTCTCTGAGGTGTGACGGTAGAGCCTTAAAATACGAGTGGATATATGACAACCACCACCTTGACCGACACACCATGAACTGAAGTGACAACGGTCTGACCTCTCTGTGGATTAGTCCTGGTACTGCTCAGGTCCTTAACTCAATTCACTTTTGTTTTCCTTCATTTCAGTCATTGCTCTGGCGTGGGGCTGGGTAGGAGGGGTTCCGTGTGCAGAGAAGACCGCCCCAGACCTCCCTTAGCCCAGTAGCTTAGGGCCAAGTGAGAAAGGATGCTCCATGGCTGCTGCAGCTCCAGTGGGGCACAGCTGAGGGAGGGGTGCATGTCCCCCAGCTGGGGCAAGTCCAGGCTTATCTGCCCCCTGCACTCTCCAGCTAGAGTGAGGAATTGAGCAAACTGAACTTTCCCCTGCCTCCTTGACAAAAGGGGAACAGCCAGCAAACTTCTAGTATAAATTGGGAGGGGAGCTGCAGCCTTCCCCCACCCTCCCTAAAGGGGATCTGGGGGCTGGGAGATTCGAGTTTGGAGCAGTCCTGGACAGGGGACTTTGCTTTAAGTTATGATGAGCAGAAGCAGCATACCAATGGTGGTCCTAGTTTTTACAACTTAGGAGGAGTTCTTGAACATATGGACGGACGGACAGACAGATTCACTTACTCAGAAAAACTCTCTCAAATACATAGTAAATTCATATCATAATATTTTCATAACACACATGGAATATTACATCACATGTAGCTCTTCTAATCCTCCCCTACTTCATTCTTTTATGACTCACACTCCCTTGTCCGTATTAAACTAGCAACAGAACAGGAGATTGTTAAGGGAAAACACCAAACATTTACACAAACATATCTCAGGTTCAAGGTAGCATGAACATAAAGGATCAAGGTATCAACAGATGCATATGTAAGCTATTCTTTAACTGCCCATACAGCAAGCCTCGTTGTGATTATAAGAGGCATTAGAAATGTTAATTTCTAAAAATAAATTTGACATAAATGTTATTAAAACATGCTGGGGGGGGGATTCACATGACTGTAATGTACGTTTTGGATTCATGCTATTTTCTAAACATAGTCTGGGCAGGAGGGGCAGCAGGTGGCTCTCGGATTCAACGATATCATGACCTGATTTAGAGTAACTGACAGTTCAGTACCACAGGAGCTGGAATACTCCCGGATCAATGCGCAAAGTGACAAATCACAACACAGCATGCAGGTAACAATCTGTTTAAGACCATCGGGTCAGAGAAGAGAAGAGCATGAAGAACTCGAGCCCTAACTGTAAAGTATAGCAAGCAAAACTGTTTCATTATGGGGATTTCAACTTGGGGGACTCATACTGCTCTTAGTAAAAATTGCTTGGAGTTTCTAAAAATGATAGATGATAACTGTCTAACGCAGGGATGGACAATCATTTTTAATAGGGGGGGGCGCTAAAAGATTTGGTAACTGGTCATGGCCCACACTTCTATGGGGGGTGCAGGATCCGGACAGAGGTGAGTGCAGAAGGAAGCTTGAGGGGAGGGGACTGAGGTGCAGGAGAGAGTGTGGGGTCTGAGAGGGAGTTTGGGTGAAGGAGGGGGTTGTAATTTGGGGCAGGGTCCAGGAGAGGGTATGGTGCAAGAGAGGATTCTGGCCTGGGGGAGGGGTATAGGAAGAGTTGCAGAGATGTAGCAAGGGGGGGCAGTTGTCCCTGGGTGCCATGCTAGGGGGGTGCCGGGCTGAGGCATGCATAGCAGTGAGCCGGGAGCACCTGGAGGACTATGTGCCAGTTCCCTGTATGAACTGCAATCAAGCTGAGGCAGCTGGGCGGGAGGACAGGAGCAGCCGCTTTAAAGGTATGGTTACCTTACCCCTCCCTTCCATGGCTCTGTGGGAGAGGGATTTGGTTGGGGGTGCTTGGTTCTGAGGAAGGGGTGGGTGCATTAGGCTGGGATACTTGGCTCTGGGTGAGGGGTGGATGTATTGGGATGGGGGTGCCTGGCTCTGGGGGAGGAGTGGGTGCATTGTGGGTACTTATATATATATTTTTTAAAAAAGGTACTTCATAAGAAAGGAAAAAACTTAAAAAACAATAGCCTACTAGCACTTTAAAGACTAACAAAACATGTAGATGGTATCGAGCTTTCGTGGGCTAAAACCACTTCCACTCACGAAAGCTCATGGTACCATCTACATGTTTTGTTAGTCTTTAAAGTGCTACCAGACTATTTGTTGTTTTTTTAAGTTTTTCCTGTTACAAACTAATTCGGCTACCCCTCTGAAGCTTATAAAAAAGGTTGAGAAACGCTGCTCTATACCATTCCTTTTGGCCTCCCTGTTTCCTTTCTCCTTTGGCGAGTTGGGCAGGCAGGAGTTTTGGTAAAAATATATCAGACATGCACACAGTGCCCGCTCTACCTCAGCTGGTGCTAGATAATCAGAGCCTCAACTCTGAAGGAGTTGGCATTAATGATGTGATAGATCACCCCACGTTTTGTTGCAGATTTTCCAAAGAAAATGCTGGTGTTTTCTATAGGTCACCCACATCTCCCAGTCCTAGCAGAGACTTGGGATTAACATGGCTTTCTCAACTAAAGTCTTATACGTGTTCGGACTTTGTGATTGTGAACACCTGGGCTGTGTCTAGACTGCATCTCTTTTCCGTAAAAGGGATGCAAATCAGACATATCGCAATTGCAAATGAAGCGGGGATTTAAATCCCCCCCGCTTCATTAGCATAAAAATGGCTGCCACTTTTTCCGGCTCGGAGCTTTGCCGGAAAAAAGCGCCAGTCTAGATGTGGTTCTTTCGGAAAATAAAGACTTTTCCGAAAGATCCCTTATCCCTCTTAAAATAAGCCATTTATGAATGGGGAAAAATGAATCTCAGAGAATGTAACTTGTATAAAACCCACACCAAATTACCTACTGAGCAAGGACTGAAAATTCAGATCTCCTTATGCCCAAGGCCCATGCTGAATCTGCACTCTTGCACATGAGTGGACCAATTCGTCGGTCTCTCTTTTCCCATTGTAATGATATGGAAAATGAGATGCTACCACACAAGAGAAAAATTCATGTTTGTACAGCACTTTTAGAATGGAAAATACAAATAGCATTAGGCAGCCTGTACAGCTTAGAGAAGCAGACAGAAAGGTTTCAGGGAAAGACGTTGATCTTCCTATCTCTTTCCCATTCCAGTCTGCTAAATTTCTGCTAAAATGAAAGCAGCTTGTGGAAAGGACTGGGACAATGTCAAGGTTTTTCTCACCTTGCATTATTCCTCTACTTTTTCTTTGGAATGGGCTATGGTCAAGAAGTCATTTCAAATATGAATTAACTGAACAGTTTTCCATTTTTAGGTTTATTTATATTTTTATTCAAAAATAAACAGAAATAAAACAGTGACAAATGTTAAGCCTAAGGAATAACAATTCCTTCGCAACTCCTGGTTTACACATTGGAACCAAACCAGGGCAGGACTGGGGTCTGGAGTGGAACCAAAATAATCTGCATCAGAGGGCTAAACTTCAAGAATTACTTTTTGTAGGGGGAAAGAGTGTTTCCCTCCACCATTAAATAGCTCTATAAATAGGGTCTAAAAATCCAAGAGGATTTTAAATGTCTATGTTTTCTCTTTGTCAATCACTTAATTACCAATTTAATACATACGGACAAGTAAAGAAAGACCATAGAGAATCCCCATTAAAATATGAAATTTCTTTCTTTCTGTAGCACTCTCCTCCATCTGCCACATTTGGATTTTGTGCATTTCTTCCCCACTTTCTGCTTCCATCTCCATTCCTTCCATGTTCTTTTTGAGCAGATTTCTTTGTCCATTTGGCTGACACGCTCCTTTTCAGTATCTGGGTTTGGCTCTCATTATAGCTAGAAAGCAACACTCCTTCAGTCAGAGAAGACTGCTTCAGAATAACACAAGGTGTTGCCCATGCACACTTGCTGCAGTACCCCCCCAATTCTTATGGGCCTTGGATAAAGTAAGCCTAAAGCTGATGAATACGGTCAATGGATTGCCAGTGCAGCTCCCTCATGCCTGCGTTTGTCAATCTCTCCCATTCCTCCTAATTGCCCCACCCTTCCACTATTTTGTCCCTCTCCTCCCTCCCCGTTGTGCCTATACTGCTTCTGCACTACAAGACTGCCCTCTGGTTCTCGGACAAGGAAGCACTCTATGGAGGAGCAGAAGCAGCACAGACACCATTGTGCCCCACAGGGTATAACTCAGAGCAGTGCAGGAAGAATACAGGATCTTCTACCAAATTTAAACCCCTAGGGGATCTGGGAGTGGAAGAGAACTAGGACAGTTCTAGAAGGTCTGGTTATTTCCCCCTTTTGAACTTTGCTGCTGCTGTACTATTGCCCTTTGCTTTCTTCTTGGCTGAGCCCTTGGGCTGTGGCTCCTTACGCTTGGCTGAGGTGATGGAGCCAGTCACCTTGAAGAAGTCATCCAGCCGGCCCTGAGTGCTACCTTGGCGGCTCTTGCTTAGCCTCTTGATCCCATTGCGGATCCGTTCTTCATTGAATTGCTTCTCCCCGCACATAAAAAGGACAAGCCCATCCTCATCTGGCTCACTCCACTTCAGCTCCACTGCCTCAGGGTCCACTACCTCAGGCTCCAGGAAGAGCTGCTGGGCCTCCTTGTGCAGCCAGTTCTCAGGCAGGGGGTACTTCTTGGTGTCTATCTGCTGCACAATCTTTTCAATGGTCTTATGCTGCTTGATGAGTTCCACAGCACGCTTGGGCCCAATGCCACGTATGCTCTCACAATAGTCACAGCCCAGAAGGATGCACAGGTCCACAAACTGTTCCCAAGTTAAATCCAAGTCCTGAAGGATGCGGTTCAGGTGGAATTCCTGGATAGGCAGCTTCTTGGCCTCACTGGCCGTGAGGTGCCGCATCAGCACGGGGCTGCCAAATGTCAGGCAGTCCATATCTTCAGTGGCAGCGGCATAGACCTTGCCAGCCTTCACTAAAGTGGCACAACTGGCTTCAGCCTCACCTGGCGCCTCCACATATGGGATACCCATCAGGATCAGCAGCTTCTTGCATTCATCATTGTGCTGCTTGGTCACTTTGACTAGCCTCTTGCTGAATTTCTCCACATTGTCTTCTTCCCCTGCCTCTTGGGCCTCCTGGAGCTGCTTCTCTGCCTCAGCCCGGCGCTCAGTCCGCTTGGCCAGCTCACCCGACTTCAGCTGGGGGGGCTTGCCATCAAAGACGTAGACTGGTTTGATGCCATTCTCCACCATACGAATGGTGCGGTAGAACATGCCCATCAGGTGGCTGGTGGTCTCACCTTCCTCGTTCTGCAGCATGTCTGCTCCCTGCCGCACCGCAATCAGGAACTGATAGATGCTCATGGAGGCATCAATGGCCACCTTCCGGCCAAAATAACTCTTGATATCATTCTCTCGTATGGCACCAGGCGCCACATCTGCAATCAGCTTGGCCAGGCCGTGGATTCCCATCCTAGTCCCAAGAAAAAGGAAAATGATGCCAGGAGAGGCCCCAAAGCACAACATAGGGAAGAGGCAACATGAACCAGAGCTCAATGGGGAAAAAACCCTTCAGGAGGTAGGGGGAACAGCCACACACCTCAGTGCCCTAAGATGTAACGTCCACCCCAAGGAGCTCTGCGACATCCGACAAAGCACACATGCCACCCATTTCCTGCAGACAGCCCAACCCCTCCCCATGGGGCAGTGCCCCCTCCACACCGCCCAGCCCCCTTCACCCCCCCCAGGACAGCGCCCCCTTCACCCTCCCAGAGCAGCGCCCCCTCCACACCGCCCAGCCCCCTTCACCCCCCCCAGGACAGCGCCCCCTTCACCCCCCCCCAGGGCAGCGCCCCCTCCACACTGCCCAGCCCCCTTCACCCCCCCCAGGGCAGCGCCCCCTCCACACCGCCCAGCCCCCTTCACCCCCCCCAGGGCAGCGCCCCCTTTATCCTCCCAGAGCAGCGCCCCCTCCACACTGCCCAGCCCCCTTCACCCCCCCCCAGGACAGCGCCCCCTTCACCCTCCCAGAGCAGCGCCCCCTCCACACCGCCCAGCCCCCTTCACCCCCCCCAGGGCAGCGCCCCTTTATCCTCCCAGAGCAGCGCCCCCTCCACACCGCCCAGCCCCCTTCACCCCCCCCAGGACAGCGCCCCCTTCACCCCCCCCAGGGCAGCGCCCCCTCCACACCGCCCAGCCCCCTTCACCCCCCCCCCCCGGGGCAGCGCCCCCTCCACATCCTCCCAGAGCAGCGCCCCCTCCACACCGCCCAGCCCCCTTCACCCCCCCCCGGGGCAGCGCCCCCTCCACCCCGGGCAGCCCCCTTCACCGCCCCCCCAGGGCAGCCTCCATGTGCCCGGGGGGAGGGGCGGGTTACCTGTCTGGGCCGGGTCACTGGCCACTGGGTCCCGCGCGCCGTTCTGAGAACGCGCCCCGGCCGCTCTTCCCGCCTTCCGAATTCGCGCGCGGGTGGCGCCCGCCGAGCGGAGCCACGCGCGCAGCCTGCTGGGAAGCGTAGTCCCGCGCTGCGGCGCCGCGGCAGGGAGAGCGCGGGACGGAGCGGCGCGCGGACTACAACTCCCAGGCGGGGGGGGGAGGGGGAGAAGAGACGCGCTCCCTCCTCCCTTTCCCCCTCTGCTCCGGAAAGCGCGCGGCCTCCCTTTCCGCTTCCGGAGCGGCGGAACCCGGCGGCCGAAGACGTGTCCTTCCGCAGCCGTCAGGGGAGTGCGGCGCGATGGTGAGACGCGGGCGCGAGGCCGGGCCCGGAACGGACAGAAACCGTCACGTTCGCCCCTCCCCCCCCCTCGAGCTGCGAGCTAGGGCCCCGCCCCCCACTCAAGCCGAGACCCTGGGGTTCCCCTGGTGCCTGTGTTTCCCTCATGGAGCTGGGCCCCGCGGCTGTCTCTCTCCCCCCTCCCCCCCCCCCCACACACATTCTGCCCTAGGCGGGGCGGGGGTGGGGGCTGCAGCTTCTCTGTGGCGCTGGCGTCTCACTGCCCCTTCTCCCCTGCCAGGAGCTCGAGGCCATGAGCCGATACACCAGCCCGGTGAACCCGGCCGTGTTCCCGCACCTCACCGTGGTGCTGCTGGCCATTGGCATGTTCTTCACCGCCTGGTTCTTCGTGTATCCACCCGCCCGGGAAGGGCCAACCATCCGTGGCTGGGGGCCCTCGGGGGCCACTCGCAGCGGAGGCTGGACGGGGGCGAAAAGCCCTTTGCAGCGAAGTGGGAATAACTCTGCTGGGAGTTTTGAGGCTCCCCAAGAAGCACAAGGGGCAGGTTATTGTGGGGCGGGTCAGCTGGAAGCAGAGGGGACGTAACCCCGGTCTTGCATTGCCTGAGGCTGGACAGAGTGGGGCGGGGAGGCACTGTGGTTGAACTGGATTGCAGGAGGAGGTCAGCAGTGGGTTTATCTAGACTGGGCGTAGAGGGAGAGATTATGCTGAGAGGCCACAAGAGTGGGCGAGAGCAAGAAGGAACCATAGCTTGAGGATGTGTTAGAATCAGGCTTGGTGTGAACTTACCTAATAACCTGCTTCTTGATAATATTCTCTGACAGCACTTGGCGTTGAGGTTGAAGTGGTAAAGGCTGCCCTGCTGGTGCTCTTGAAACCACAGAAATAGTCTCTGAAGGGATTTTTTATTGTGTAGTAAACTTACACGACAATAATAGTATCTCCTTACCCAGACCCCTTTGTTTCATTTCAACCCAGTTAGAGTGTGGTATTATAAGCCCTCCAGTATGTCTCTTTGCTTATTGCTTTAACTAGCTTTCTCAGTTATGAAGTGACTTCCACCAAGTACACACGGGACATCTACAAGGAACTGCTTATCTCCCTAGTGGCTTCGCTTTTCATGGGCTTTGGAGTTCTCTTCTTGCTGTTGTGGGTCGGTATCTATGTGTGACACGAAACCAGGGAACTGCTCTAGGTAAGACCTGTAGAATCAAAACATTGCTAGGCAGCATGTCCTCAGTTACAGACTCAGCTAAAGCTAACAGCTGCAAGAGGTTGATACAGGCTAGTTTGATAAGGGCTAATTATGTGTTTGTAGCTATCTCCCCTTTTCCAGACAAAACCACACCTTGAAGTAGTGAATTTGTCCAGAAACCTCCCTTGGGGGATCAGTGTTGGGGTACAGGGCAGTGGATAGAGATAGTAAGACATGGTGGCATAGCATATCTATTTGTGAAATAGCTGCTGCTGGTTAATTCTCCA
Source organism: Pelodiscus sinensis (assembly GCF_052426305.1). Lineage (NCBI taxonomy): Eukaryota > Metazoa > Chordata > Testudines > Trionychidae > Pelodiscus > Pelodiscus sinensis. The sequence continues at coordinate 126,892,969 of NC_143056.1, read as the reverse complement.
GCAGTGTAACAGGGACAGCAGCTGTCATGGAGGTAGAGCTCTGCTTATTGCCCGGCAGATGTGGAGCTGCTTATCATTTCCCTCTGTGTGGACTGTGTGCTAAGGCAGCTTAGCAGGGCACACACATCATCCCACTAATCATGTGCATTTGAGGGATCGCTTTTAATTTTATTATTAACTGGGATTTCCACAGTCTTCTGGCAAATAGTGAATAAAAAAAATGAATCTGGAATGATTGAGGCTAAGGAATTGAATTTCTGTCTCATTGCCTGTTTCACACACTTTGGCGCTGCATCAGTAAAGCATTCCACTCACTCATCTGTTGCTGGGTCAGACGATAGGTCTGACAAAGATGACCTCCATTTTTGAGCTGGGTGAGGAGTTCACTGAGTGTTAGTCTCACCCCCACCTAATGCCATGGGAAGCAGTTATAGTTGTAGCAGCAGTTTGGTTTTTGGGAAGGCTCTCTTCCAACTTCCTGCCTCTGTCATTTCAGATTCCAAGTGGAAGGCCTCACAGAAGCTCCTCCTTTTTCTATTTTTGTACTTTAAGGCTATGGCCCATCGCAGACGCAGACTGTGTGTCCTGCCAAGTGATTGCAGCCCAGTGCATCGCCTCAAGCCTGAATAAAACTGGTTCTGTGATGTAGCAAACTTTGGGGTCCTATTTTGTGTTTTGGGGGCTCTTTAACTGACTTCTAGACCTGCTCTGATCTCAGCACAAGATCAGCATCCCCGGATAGATCCTCTGTTGGGTTCAGAAATAGAATGGCTCTTTACAGGCTCCAGCAGACATATTGAGAGAAATTGAGTATAGCCCTGAAGGTGGTCCACTTCCCGCTGCAGTGGGAGATTGGGCTAGTTTCTGATTGTCTCTTATAGATGTGAACTATAAGAAAAGCTGCACTGTAACTGGCCATCCACTTACAAGGAGCACAAGCACTCCAATGATAAAGGAATTTGTTTTTATTCGAAAGAATACTGAATTAGGTGTCAATTTAATAGTGGATATATGCTCTGCAGAAGACGGCTGCTTTCTCTAGTAGTCAGCTGGGACTTGATTATAATATTCCATCTATGTGATCCTGGATAATAGAGCTAGTACAGGAGAAGTGTGAAGTAAAAGTGATGCTTGCTGACCTGATTCTATTGTACGAGTTTGGTGAAATGAAATTATGTTCACAAATAAACTCTCGGCTAGAATTAAGTGGCCAAATTAATAACTGGTGCAAGTCAGTCATGTTGCAGCCGGGGTTTGGTTCTTTTGCAGGAAATAAGTAACTCATTTAAATCATTGGGCCCCAGAGATGAATATGGGCTAAGGCTGGGAATAGGAGTGTAAATATATATATACAAATATTAACTGTGTAACCAGTACAAATTCTATTGGTTACATAGTGATCTGTGGGGCTCAGCAGGCTCGAAGTTGGGAGGGAGGAGGAGGAGGGAAGTTTTGGCCTTAGGTCAGAAGATGCTACAGAGTTCATTATAATCTGCCATTCACCTTTACATGTTGACATATTATAAAGGCAGGACCCAACCCTTTGTGACATCAGTAGACATAGGGCTGCTGTCCCAGGTAATGTCAGGGGATAATTATCTCCACAGCCAGCCCACCAGCCCAGCTTTGGAAGTTTCAGGCTGCAAGAGTCGTGCTGTAGAATGGCCACCTGAAATCTTTCCCTGCTGCCAGAAACCAACATATGCTGTCACACCACCAGTATTGTTTAAACAACACTTATAGGGTGCAACTAGACTGGCAAGATGTCTAAACTTGCCAGCTGTCTACACTGGCCGCTTGAATTTGCGCAAGAGCACTGACTTTGTAATGTACAAAATCAGTGCTTCTTGCGCAAATACTTTCACGCTCCTGCTCGGGAAAAAGCCCTCTTGAGCAAGAATGATTTGTACAGACCCTTCAATGCACATAACCCAAACCAAGCTGAACAATTTGTAACCCAAAATTCATTATAGATTCATGCTGCTAACATTACATTACTTAATTATACTCTATATAATGACTTAAGGGATTTATTTTAAAGTTTGCTACCTCAGCTGCTTTTCAGCCATCATTAATGTCACACTTCACATGCTTCATTTGTTAATTAATGCACATACTTTGTCTAATACTGCTTTCCAATTTGACAAACTTTTAAATGTTCATCTTAACCCCTGGATTTAGCATTAACTCATGAAAGATCAAGTTACTACACCATCTGAATGGTTAATTAGAAAGATCTCCAAAATGATCAACCCAAGCATAATCTTTGAGCTCATGTAGCCACTATGCTGGCCCTGTAAATAATAGAAGCCACTTCAAGCCAGTGTGTGCTGCACCCTCAGCACCTTTAATTCCTGCAATTATAACTTTTTCTAATTTAGGGTTATTTGACTACAAAAAGGGTTCCCAAATGTTTTTAAACTGCTATGTATCTGACTGAAAATAGTTCTTAAAGCAAGATTCCTTGTCAGTATTTGAAACCCCTATGTTGGAGCATTAGGACATTAAAAGTGAAATGAATAAAGTTGTAGAACTGATTTTTTTTCCCCCCAGAGTCTACACTTAGATAAATGAAGAAAGTAAAGCACAGTGGCCAGGCTGCAAGAGCAGTGCTGCAGAATAGAAAATGTGTCTCTTTTCCTTCTGTGAAGAAACAAGCCTGAGCTGCCACCACCAAAAATAGTTTAAATTACATTTAAAAGTTTGCAGGTTTTTTTCAACTCTAATTTTGTAGTGAATGGTAATACCCCAGTATGACCATTTATTCTACCATTTAGACTCACTTGTTGGTGGGAATCTTTACTTTGCCAACAATGGGCTTTGGGTCTGGTCTGTAGCCCATGACACAGAAAAAACAATTCCTCTGTGAATGCCTGGATTTTACCAAATCTCCCCAGAATGGGGTTGCACCTTTCTACGGTCACCTTACCAGATATTTTTTGAGGAGCTGCATCACTCCATTGCTATCCTCAGGCAGGCAGTTTGCAGCTTTCTGCTGTATCTCTTTCTCCTCTTCCAGCTGGTACATATTGTTCTCCTGTTATACTTACTGTTTAACATTTCTGAGGGTGGCAGAACCTTTCAAATGTGAGTACAATCAGCAAATTTCACGGAGTGATGTTTACTCTATTAAATCCTTTTCAGCAAGATACTAGAAACCTTACAACTTAATCCTTTGTATTTATAATAACTATTTACATAAACTCTTCAGTGAACATAAACCTAAGCCAGTTGGAACAATTTGTAAGATTCAGCTGCCAAAACATCTAGCATACTCTAGATAGTGATTCTCTTTAAAGATAAGACTTTAGTGTTTAATAAAAAAAAGTGTAAGTGACTGTGTGGACATAGTTTCCCCTGAGCTGTACAACCATGCAGCTTCCCATTAAGCCCAGCACAGGAGCGAATAATCCTGCACAATGGTTCAGGGTTGCAGCAGGGAGCTATATCCTCTCCCTCAGCCCTGCAGCTGGTAATAGGGAGCCCTTCCCCACTGGCCCCAGAATGGAAATGCCTTGGTAAGCTTGAGCCCCTATTCCCTGGTGAACTGTGGCCATTTTATTGCCCCCACCCCTGATCTAACCAATTCCCATATGGTGCTGCAGGCCAAGGACTCTGCCTGTAGTACCAAATTGGCACTGCCCTGGGGAGATGTGCCTAAGGCAGGCAGCAGTGTGAGGAGGTGGGGCTAGAGTTCCTGGAGGGAGACATCAGAGGAACTCAGTCACCATCCTCCTGCTTGGTCTCCTCTGCCTGCAGCACCAAATGCGCACTCAAGGGGAAGGCTTTGAGTTGAAAACCAGTACAACAAAGAAGAGCAACTTAAGACAATTTAATAACATTTAGGGTTAGCAGCAGTAGCCTGTAAAATTGCTCTAGGTTCAGGGATAGAGACTGGAGTTCCTGCCAGTACAGTGTGCCCTAGCCATGCCCTCTGCAACCCAGTACTGAGTATTATCACCTGAGCTTTGTCTCATTGTGTGCTCCTGGGATAGTCAATGATTTATTGCCCTGCCTAGAGAAGGACAACTCCTGTTTACCTACCTTGCAGGTATGGTGTAACATTGCCTGTACACAGCTCTGAAAAGTGAGAGCCCATGAATACAAAGCATGTGTTGCACTCACTGTGCCAACAGTGCATCAGTTCACATTGAGACTTTTCATGATGTATAAAACTAAATCAGTAGCTTCATCTGTTTTTCAGATGGCATACAGCAAGACAATCCCTTGGCTCCACATGCTAGTCTCTGTCAATGCTGGAGTGTAAGTGGAAGGCTCCATTCTACCGGTCCTTAAGTAAAGTTTAAAATGCAATCTAAAGTAACGATGTAAAATCTTGTTTCATTGGTTAACCAATTAAAGGGGGAATGGGCTGGACTGCCCCTCTTTTGCCACAGACAGGGGCTGCTCCAGCCCCCATCAATTAACTGGACCTGGCAAGCATAACCCCAATCCACAGTCACGAGCCTGGACACAGCTTGGAATCTGATTTGCCCACACCAGAGGCTCTTAGGTAACTGATGCTGTCTGGAAGAAACCTGGGGCATTTGCTGTTTCTGGTCTCAGGGCCCAGTTGTTTATAAATAGTTCCTTTCACACAACTGCATTTAAGAAATTAGTATTTTTCCATGGGTGGAGGAAAGCAGCGGGAGCCAAACTTGGATACAAAGCAGTATTTATATATTTATTTATATAGGTATATTTACCTCTGGCATAAAACAAAGTCTAAATAAGCCAAAAAAGTGGAGGAGTCCTGAGACCCAGCACCCCCCACATTTAGCAAAATATAAATACATATCAGAAAGAAAGGAGGGAAGCAGTGCTAAGCCCCCCGGAGCAAATAAAAACCAAGAAATCATTAATATCTGCTCAGAAGGCAGCTCTACAAACTGGCTGGCAATATACACTGATTAAAGCTGTGACAGCAACATTTAAACCAAACAAATTAGTGCTTTATTTTTCCTTAATCATAGCAGTGGTGTTCAGTCTTTATTTACAGGCTTTAAGCTTTAGAAGTAGGGCAAAAGAGATGTGAATTTGCTTTTGAAACAAACTCTCTCCCAAACAGCTGAAATTTAGAAAATGACTGTGTTCACGCTAGTCAGCTCTTCTGCTTAGAATGTCTAGAGAGTTGAAGCTTCAGGTTCCAGATGCAGAGAGAAAGGGGAAGCTGGAAACACTGGCTCAGAGCTCTCTCCGTCTCATGCAGGGAAAAGCCTACCTTAACCTTTGCTACTATTTTGGGAAGGGGAGGTGGGTAGAGCAGAGACTTAGAAAGTGGTCCCTGGAAGCAGCTCAGTAGCCTGGTTGTGTTCTTGGGTTCTGCTGCCATCATGTGGCCATTTCACTCCCTACTGTGAACATTTGGTTCCTGTCTTAGAGGTTCCATTGTGGTTGGGCCGACATGATCTATGTGTGGAGTATTCTGAGAGTACATGCTGACTCTAATCCTACTGTAGCTTGTAGGTAGAACCACTGCCATCTTGCTTTAAAATCATTGTAAATGCAGGACAGGCCTCTGGACTTTAATTATTCTCTTCCTTTTTGGTAAGGGAGATGAACTCACTACTGAGAAACTAACCAGCCATCTTCAAAGCCCACAGCATGTGTTTGTTGTGCTGGGGAGTTGGCAAGAAAAGGAACTAGGTGTGACTACAGATATTAAAGACTGGTTGTAGGCAGCAGCAGCGACCCTGATCTATGCTTTAGGCATCACACCGATACCTGAAATGCTATACATCTTACTTAGGGCTGTAACTTACAAGCCACCATTATAAAGCTCCAGTGATGTGAAAGGCAACTTGGAAAACCCACAACTGCCACCAGTAAGTTTGGGTGGTGGGCAAAAGGGATTTGTGTGGTGGTGGTAGTTGCAGGCAAGCAGAAAGTGATTTCAGCCTGGGGCTAAGGCCAACTCTGCTAAAGTAAAGCACTGGCCGTGAATTCAGCCTATTAAACACACAAGAAGAAAATATTGAGTAGGCCTTCTCATGCTCTCTCTCATGTGATCAGTTCCAGCAAAAGGGGTGAGCTCACTTGCTGACCAGCATTTGCCAGATTGGAGCCAGTGATTGCCACATGAAGGACAAAAGCTGCCACTAAAATAATTTCCCAGCTTTAAAGCTAAAGCTAAGTCCAGAGCAACTGAGGGCAGGTACTATAAAAAACACCCTCCACAAAGAGCAGCGGAGGAGGATTTCCTTGGAAATTGCTGGCAGGAATGCAGAGTCCTACTAAGACCAGAGCTGTGGCTGCTTTGCACTCAGGACCCACCAGTCTTCTGTCCTCCCCTATTGATTGGCTGGTGGAGCAGCAATCTCCACTCTATCACTGGGCATTCAATGCTCGTTCTCTGGGGCAAGTTAGTAATCTAGCTGCTTATTACTAACACAGTTACGTGTGCTCTGCTAATAAGCACAGACTGGGAACTGTAGGCCAGGCCTAAAACCATACAGTCTAATAAAGAAACTAAGCCTTAGAGAAATCATGTCTCTAGTTCCCATAGAGATAACCTAGAGTTGCAGTGTATCACTCACAAAATAACCAGGGAGAAAAGCATAGGCCCCTAGTGGCTTTACAGGAGCCATCTATATTCAACTAAAAATTCATTCCTCGCTGTTTTGCTGGGAGCAATAGTGCCAGCTGCTGGGGAGTTATGGTAAGCGCAACCATACATTCCTTGAAGCTGGGGCATGCATAGATCCTTGGAGCCCTGCAAATCCAGATAGCCCTGGCTCATTTTTGCAGATACGGATACAAAATGTTGTAGCCATGCCGGGCTCTGTAAATCCTGCTGTGCTGTCTAAAGACAGCCACTGATGTCTGGAATCCAGTAATCTTTGTACGTGTATCCAGTACCAGCAAGAAGAGAGTCAAAGGCCCTGCCACAGCTGTCCAGCCTATTTGGCAAAAGCTGCCTACATCAGGTGATGGATGGCACTTGGTGAAGGGAAAACATTTATGCCTCTCAAGCCAGCTGTGAGATTTGGTTCAGCATTGCTGAGTGATCCCCCCCATAGCTGTTTTGCTTACTTCTCTGTCTGCCCTTCCCTTTCCCCAGATACTGCTACCACTTTCAGTCCTGGGACACAGGTTCAGACTGCAGGAATGCAGAAGTTTCCTCCCCTGTCACTGAAAGGTGCTGGGGCAGGCTGGGAGAAAAACCCACGTACAAGTGCTGCCACAGTCTGACATGTCCTAGCTCCCCCAGCACCAGTTTAGGTATCAGGCTTCAAGCTGGGGCTCAGACTCGCCCCCTTTGGTTTCCTATGTAAGACACAAGTAGATCAGTGAGGATAGAATTAAGAGGCCTGTTTTTATACTGCTTTGAAAATTCAGTAGTTTAGCAAGTTAAAATCTTGTAACAGTAACACACCCATAACGCATTCAACAACTTACCCAGGGGCAGTAAGAGCCAGGCCCTGAGTCACCTGCCCCCTCCCCTTCTAGGGGAAATCCATAGGGTGCCACTGTGCCTGGCCAAGACCCAGTGGGGACAGAGCTGCATGCACCAAGAGGTGCTATGAAATCAGTCACCTGAGTCTTCTGCAACCCCACTCCCATTCTGCAATGCAGTCCGTAGTGAGGCTTCCTTTGGCACTCCTGATCAGAAACAGGGCAGGGTGAGTCTGGCCTTCAGGGATGTTCTGTAGGGCTGGCCTCTAGACTCACAGAGACAGCCCCACCCTGACCATGGCATTAGGCGGTATAGCAACAAACTGGCCCCTGGGGTAGGTGTATTTGGTAGGTGCCTCTACTCCTGAGATGCCTCTTCCCCCCTCCCCCCCCCCATTTCCTAAGGATAGGGGGAATCGAGGGCAAGCCCTTGCCAACAGCCAGGCCTGAGGTGACCAGGAGTTTGGTGAGGTTCTTAAGTTCATCTGTTCAGGCCTGGTCTGCGTGGAGTGTAGGAAACTCGGCAGGGAGGAGAGGGGTTCTCTCTGGCTGTCCATGTGGAGCATCCCAGGGTCGCCAGGAATCCTATAGAGCAGGGATGCAGGAAAATGGCCAGTGGCCAACTAGAAGGAACAGCAACTCCAGTGTGTGACTTCCAGTATGTCTGGGCAGAGCCCTCCTTCCCAGACAGAATTCCAGTGTGTCAGCCTTGACAAGAGCTCCAGTCTTGACAGGACATTCCAGTGTTGCCGAGAGCTGCTGCATTGCCAAGTCTGTCCAGGGGCGATCCAGTGTAACACTTTCCAATCCAGTGTAGTGGAGGGAGAAGGGTGCCAGTGTCCCCAGCAGGGAAGGAGATGCACAGAGTTGCTCAGGGCACCGCAGGATTCAGGGCGACAGTGTTCGTTTGGCATGTCCAGTAGAGCCCTGGCGCTGGTTATGTTGCTCCTGGCAGAGGTCCTATGTTCCTTGTGATGCACTTCAGTGTCCATATCGTCCCCAGGACAGAACCAAAGTGGCTCAGAGCCCTGAGGGGGAGGCAGGAGCAGAAGGGGACTTGGAGGTTTACGAGGAAGGCGTGTGGCAATCTGATGGGTTCACTAGTCCCCTTCCTCTCTCCTGGCAAAGGGCACTGGTGCTGCCAGGACTCACTCACAGAGCCAGTAAAACTGGAAATAATAGTCAGTAAAGAGGTGTCCCATGTACTCCGGGGTGGTACTACAGTTGGCTTGTCCCTGTGGGGGAGAGAGAGAGAGAGCTGTCACGAGAAACCTTTGCAGATGGAGCAGGGGGCAGCTGCTGTCCCACGTGTGTGCTTCACGAGCTGGATTTGCATATGGCCTCCATCACCTCCCCAGCATTTAAAACCAGAAACAGTCTCAGCCTGTAGGAGTAAAGAGGCTCCAGCGTTCCCCGGCCAACACCTGTCCCAGCATTGGGGTGACTTGGAAAGTCCTGGCCACTCACCCCAACTAACCCGCCAACATGCTCACCCAAGTAGAAGGGGAGTAAACCACAATCTACACAGGGAGGGAGAGCACAGCACTCAAATTCTCACAGGCCCCCTCCCTCTTGGGGAGCGATAGGGATGAGGCCATGGAGCCCGATCCCTGGGAGGGGTTCGGTGTCAGGACTGCCCCACTGATCTTGGTTCCATCTCTCCTCTCCGCTCTGCCCTGGGGGTTGAGGGCAGAGGACACAGCACGTCTCATACTCACAGGCTGGCCTACTCGGAAGTGGTAGGTGAACTCCCGGAAAGACAGCAACACCAGGGGCCAACGGTGTGTCCTTTCCTGAGGGAGAAGAGGGTAACATGGGGGTAAGGGAGGAGACGGAGAACCCATTACTACTAGGTGTTAGGTCATTCAGCCCTGGCCTGCTCCACACAGAAGGCTTCTGAGGCTCTATCCTGCGAAGCTGAGAAGGGACTGAAGTCCTGTGTCTGTTGGGGGCCACAGGGCTGGATGCTGGAGCTGGAGGGAACCCCAGCTCCTGATGAGGCACCAGGGGAAATGTATGCAGAGGGAGAGCTGCCCCGAGAATGAAGGTAGCTGTGGCTGCAGCCATCGTGTCACCAGGGAGGATAAGGAGATGGGTGAGGGTGGGTTTTGAAGAGTGTAAGCCTCGAGCTGCAAACCCTGGTTATAAACTTCTGGGGGATCTGAAGCTTAATTACAAGAACAGCGCTGAGAACAATTCAGGAGCCAGTGCGGCCTGCTACCCTGAACCACCAGCTGGCAGGGAACAGCTGATGCCAACTGAAGGTGTGGCCCGCCGACAGGCTGGTGCGAGCAGAGCTGCTGGGGACCCGGAGGTGGCTGGCACTGGGGGAAGAGATGGCGGCAGTAAGAAAGCTGTTAGCACCCAGGCAGCTGGAGTCTCTGGAAGGGCGGCGGCAGGATGTGGTGGGCAAAGGGGAGCTGCTAATATGAACCCAGTGCACATGGGCCTAGGCAGAGGGGTCGAGGAAGAAGAGCAAAGGGTATTTCATAGGAACAGAGTAAATCAAAATAATTGACAGAGCCCCTGAAAATAGGGGAGCAGGGTGGGTCTTGCTGAGGAATTGGGTCTGTCGTACCACAGAGTACCAAATCCATAGGCTTGCATCAGAGACAAGGAGGCATCAGAGGCCTGGAGGAATCTGAAGCCCCTGTGAGGTCTCGTAAGGAAGGCAGAGACATCCCAGCCACCTGCATCAGGACCAGCGGCCAGGAGGGTCAGAATCTCCTCTCCCAGAACAGTCTACCTGGAGCCCCGTGAAGGAAGGCAGCTCAGGCTGCATGTCCTTTGAGAGATGGGCCGATGCACTCCACCACAGAGGCAGCCACCCCCCTCCTGTTGGCTACCTTGGGGAGACCTTTCCAGGGAAGCTCGGTGAATCTAGCAGCTTCTAGATTTTACAGAGAACTCCAGAAATAAGGGCGCTGGGGATTAGTGCCATGGTGTTCAACCAGTTCTTAAGCAGTAGTCACTGTAGTGGCTACTGTTATAGTGAACTAGCCACATTATTCTGAAAATGTAAATAGTCTTATGAGCCAACTAGCCACACTCAACCAGCTAAATAGCCGCATGTTGGACACCAGGGGATTAGTGTCTCCTTCTGCCTTCCCTCCAGGAGCAGCTTTGCACAGGCACCGAGGCTCATGGCTCCAGCTAGGCTGTGTCCTAACAGGAAGTTGGACAACAAAGGTGGCAGCCCCAAGGAGTGTGGGGGCGGTGAGGGGAGCGGATTCCGTTTCCGGTAGCCCAGCAGTCAGTGCTCCATGTGTTGCCAGCCGGGTGTCTCCCTTCTCAGACCTAGTCTGCACCACACCCTGCTTGCTCTGCATGACAACTGGTTTGTCCCTAGCCCCCATGTTGCTCCTCAGGAAGCCAGGCAGCTTGGGGTGCCAGGGACCTTGATGACAAACGGCAGGGGATCTGGAGGACGGCCCGGCGGTGCCCTACCTGGGTGGCTGTGGAATTGGCGGAGCTGTCCATGCTCACTGTGTTCTCACAGGGGGCACGGGACTCAAGGCCACAGAGGTGGATGGACACAGCAGAGGCGGCACTGGAGAGAGGAGGGAGAGTTCTGGTTAGCATCAGGAAAGCAGCCCGGCCACACAAACAGGCCCCTGCGCCGTTCACACACCATCCAGTCACCCCATAACTGCATATTGCCCCTTGCAAGCTACTCAGCCTGCTTCTTCCCAGCCCGCTCCTCCCTTCTCACCATTCCCCCAACCCCACTCCCCCCCGAGTTTGCTTCTCCTCCTCACACCCCGCTCTTTCCCTCTCACTGTCACCCCGATAAACACTTCACACCCCCACCCACTGTAGCCCTGGTCTCCGATGCCAGCGGCAGACAAGCGTTTTCACTCACTTCATCTCCAGGGTGAGGTTGGTGTTCACTGCTGTTGAGGGGCTGATGGGGATGCGGTAGGTGACGTTCCCTCTCCTGTGGGCACAGACAGAGAACTCGATACCTCTGACAGAGCCGTCTGTGCGACAGGCACTGGGTTCCCTGCCCCACCACGGCTCTGCAGCTTCTTTGGGGGGCAGCAGAAGACAGAGCTCGGGTAATTTGGCTCGGGGCACACCCATTCATCGCCAGCACACAGGTTCCCACGCAGCCTGTCACACAGAGGATCCAGGAGGAACCTCTAGCAGCAGCTACAACCGTGGCCCTACGCCATTAAGTGGCCCAGGCTCGTTAGTAGCATGTACAATATGAGCCGGTGGGTCTCCCAGTCCAGTTCCCGCCTGGTCAGGCGAGCACATCACACACACAGCTGCAGCCACGGGAATGGAGAGGGAGCCAGGGGTGGCCCGGGCAGGCTGTGGTCGGTTAGTTGGGCAGCATGGGGGAAGCCAGAACGGCTTCAGGCTCCAGGAGCGGTGATGGCCGGGCCCTGCCTCCGACTCACCTGCATGTGTCGCTGGCTGCACAGTACTGCGGAGTGATGGCCAGGTCGTTCTCCACAAACCGTATGGAGCGGAGCAGAGTGTCCGGCCCTGCAGCGGGGAGAGAGGTTGCTGCAAAAGTGGAAACAGCCAGAACTCCCGAGCTTGGTGAGTCAGAGGGGCTGGAGTTGGGCGTTCTCCAGTCCCTGGGGCGATCCCTTCCCCAAAGCCCCTCTGTTGTCTGCAGGCTGCCTGCTAATCCCCTGGCGAGTTCTCCCCTGGGCAGGGTTAGGCCTCAGCCCACTAGATCTCCCTGCCAGACAGTACTTCCTGCTGCTCAGCCTTAGAGCTAAGGCCCCGGGTTTCACATACACAGCTTCCCCCCTGCGGTGTCCCTGCAGACAGCAGCAACTCCAATGGCAGCGGGGGCACTCGGCCCCCTGGTCATAAAGTCACTCACTTTGGGTGCCTAGATGTGTATTTAGGAGCATAGCTTCAGACTGGGGGAGGATGCGGATCTTGCTGACTCAGGCTGGGATTTCCAAGCAGCCTAAGGGATATAGGTGCCTGAAATTCTCCTAACTCTCCCCTTGGCCCGCTGGGACGTGGAAGTGACAGTCTCTGTGCTAGGCACATGCAGCGCTCTTAGCCTCACCATCGCTGCACCTTCCAACATGGGGGTTCCCTGCCCCCTCTCAGTGTGTTTGCCCTAGGCACCCCGTTGAGTTTACAGACAGCGCTACTTGACAGCTACCTCCCCTCCCTGGGCCCAGGTAGCGCTGATCGCCCCCGGTTACAGCTGCTTGGCCTCCACTGTGTGAGAGAGGGCCACATCTGGGACAGTAACTCTCCCTCTCACAGACACAGGCTGCTGAAGAGGGTCCCTTAATGCCAAGCCAGTTCTGGGAACAGCCATGTTGGGCTCTGGCACCATCCTGGGCCATCTATGCAGCATTTCTCACCCATTTACTTGCTTTGGCTTGGCAAAAAGAGCAGGCTGGGGGCCAAATGCCTGGGTGGGAGCCGTGGGCAACTGGGCACATGGGGGTAGAATATGGGTGACACCCTTTGCGAGCCAGGGAGCCCAAGACCCACGGGCAGAGGGCCCAGGCGGAGCACAGAGTTTTAAAGGGATCCGCTGGGTTGATATTGGCATACAGCTGATCGAAGCGCGGTCTCTACTGAGAGCCAGCAGCTACTGGCCATGACAGCCATGGTGAAACGTACGCAGCGGCAACGATACAGAGTCGGATACCGACAGCAAAAACGATGTTCTCTAGTTCTGAGCGCTAAGGCCGTTCACCCGGTGGTGACTGACCTCAGAGCTGTTCCTTTCAGGCAGGAATTCATGGAGGCCTAGGAAATCCCAGGGCAGTGTGCTGGCACGGCCACTGCGTGAGGGTCACAGGACTGCCCACGTACAGGGAAAGATGGGGGTCCGGATTTGGCTGCAGTGGGGAGGAGGGGACGCGGGCTGCACTCCGGGTATGGCCCAGCATGTGCGGCGGGACGGGCTGCACACCCACTGAAGGGCACTCCGGGCCTGTAGCGCTGCCGGCAGGGAGAGGCTGAGGGGCCCACTTACCATCCTGCCCAGTGCCCGTGAGGCTGGGCTGCTGGCTGGCCGGCTGGGGGATGCTGCGCTGCTGCCGGGCCTGCCCCAGCGGGAAGCTGTTGCGTGCCAGCGAGAGGTTGGAGCTGTATTTGGATTTGCTCTGGAGGTGGGTGAAGGGGGAGGAGGGGCTGGCGTTGGGGCTGCCGAAGCCCTGCGACTGTGCCGGGGTCTTTGGCCACTTGGCATGGGAGGTCACCTTCCCCATCAGGCCCCTGGATTTGGCTTTGATGGTCATCACCGGCAGGAGGGACGTGTGGAGCTGGTCTGGGGCGGAAGGCAAAAGGGGGATCAGAGGGGAGAGACACAAAGCGAGGCAGACAGAGCCACTCTGCTCCAGCCACTGGGGTGAGCGCTCAGCCTCTGGGCGGGGGGAGCGGGAACACACCTGCTCCCTCTTGAGGAGACTTGGCCAGCAGGAGTGAGGCCTGGAGCTCAGGACACAGACTGTCTCTAAAGCCGGGGGTGAGCAAAGGGGCCTCTGCAGGCCTGATCCGGCCTGTGGCTCCCTCCCGCCCCCAGGCCAATCGAGACCTGGGGAAGGGCGAGCATGCAACGACTCCCTTTCCCTCCTCCCTCCCCCACCAAGGGCATGCAGTGGCTAGAGAGAAATGCAGGAAGTTTTAAAACAGCCGGGGGTTCTCTCTAGCTGCTGTGCAGGGCGGGGCAGGGGGTGACAGACTTTGCACACCCCCCCACCCCCAGGCCCTGATTAGCTTGGGGACGGGAGGGGCGTGCGAGGTCTCCTCCGGTTGTGGCGCCTAGAGGGAACCACCAGCTGATTCTCTCTAGGCGCTGGCGATGGAGAGAGAAGATGTCACGTACTCCCCCACTTCCAGGCCAATCAGGGTCTGTGGGAGGGGAGCAGAAGAAGTCTCCTGGCCCCGGCCCTTCCACCCAAGGCCCCTTTGAAAGTGGCCCCCTTTCAAAAACTACTGCCCACCCCTGCTCTAAGCCCTCCCCAACACTATGGGGAGCCTGCACGTGGCATCGGGGCTGTATTTGCCAGCAGAGAGTCTGCTGCCCCCGAGGAGTTTCAATCACTTATCGCGCGTGCGTGACCATTGCTGGGTGTGAACCAGCATCACTTCCAGCTTTCCCAGGCCTCTGGGGCCAGCCGTGGGGGGCTCCACTCCTAAAGCAGCCGGCATGGAGGCAGACAAAGCTCACAGGCAGGGTCACACCTAGGCTAGGCGTGGGCCATGTACAGCGAGGATGTTTGCTCCGAGTCTCGGCATGTCCCAGGTGGGCGGGTGCTTACCTGTCCGGTTGGGGGCAGGTGTGGGGCTTCTCTCAGAGTCAGCAGCGGCAGAGGCATTGGTGGGAGCGGCAGAGCAGCACACGGAGAAACATGGAGGGTGCAGACACACAGCTACGCTATGGCCAGGCAAGCCATGGGCAGAGACTGGCCCGTGCACTGTCACTGCAAGACAGACACCAAGGAGACATGCTATGTGTTAGCACCAGAGCTATGGGACAGCTCAGCAGCACCAGGACAGCCCCTGGGAATCCCGACACGGCCCCACCCCCACTGCTCTCTCTCACCTCCTGGGAACAGCCCCCTCCCACTCTGCAGACATGGCTGCATCCCCTACCGTAGCAAAGTTTCTGGGTACCACATGACCTCTACGGTTGTACATCACAGCCGCAGAGAGCTGCCAGCAGTGTTTGCAGTAGGGATGGAATAGTATAGTCAATTAACCGATTAACCAATAAGCAAAAGCATACAGGTTAATGCTATAGACTACATGCATTCCCTCCCTCCCTCCCGCCCCCAAATAAACTTTTTAGCAGGCTGATCAGCAGCCAGACTCATTCCTGGCTTGTGCCAGGTCTGGGGTTTACCCCTGCTGCGGCTCCTCATTTCAAGTGTACTAGGAGCTAGGCTGGCAGGTAGCTCGGCTCAGTTCTGGCTCGTGCCGGGTCCGGGAGCACAGACACACACACCCCGGATAGGAGGTGCTGCCACCCTGCACACAGAAGTGTGTGGGCGGCGACAGGCAGACAGTCCACGAGGGGAGTTAGTTTTTAAACTGGCTTCTCTTGTGGACCAGCTCTTGCTGGCACCCAGCAAGGAGTGGCAGTGGGTTCCTCGGGAGTGAGGCCGGAGCACGCTGGCTGCTGCCCTGCCCCGGGGACTGTAGAATAGTCGACTAACCAATAAGAATTCACGAGGTTACTCAACTATTCAATTAACCCCTATTTAAGATCCCTAGTTTGCAGTGGCTTGGCCGAGCAGAAGCCTGGCCTCCACCCCCCGCTGCAGCCTGCAGAGCTGGTACCTACCAGGGATAGGGGAGGTGCCACCACTAGGTCTGTCTGACGAAGCCGTGGATGAAACAAACTGAGTCTTATCAAAGTTCTGATTTAATCTGAAATGCAGGAAACGTGCGTCAGAGCCTCTCCCATAGGAAACCCAAGCAGGGAAGGAAGAAGGAACTGACGGAGGGCCGTAGGCAGAGCAGACATGGAGAGAAAGCAGAAGCTGGGAGGTGGGAGAGGGGCTGAGTGGGGACACAGAGAAGGAAGAAAGGGAGATTAGTGAATGGGAGCAGGACAGGAAATGGGGGAGAGGGACAGGCTGGGGAAGCAAATTGTTGGCAGAGACCAAGCAGAGCTAGGAACACGGGTTGTCAGGCCAGCTCGAAGCTAGGATCCTGCAGCTGTCATGGACCAGCTCTTGCTGCATCAGAAGAAATTCGAAGAAGCTTCTTAGCCAGTAATGAAATGACCTGCCCCCGGCCAAGTTTCTTTTTGTCCCCATCAGCTAGAGGTTGGTTTGTGGCCTGCAGCATGAAGCTTTACATCCTGCCTGAAGGATCTCTTGGCGCGGCCGAACATACGCAGAGGGTGTCCTTACCCAGTTACATGTCTAAGCCCTTTCTGAACCCAGCAGCCCTGGGTCTCATTCATCTCTGTGCCCGTGGGTTTCCTACGGGCTGTGTGTAAAGGGTTTGCTTTTATCAGATTCAAATGTGTGGCCTTACTCTGTTCTTGCATGTCCCTTTACTCTAGCATTACAAGAGGGGGAAGAGAAGTCCCTGGTCTCTCCCTCCCAGGCCTTACTGCATAATCCTTTCAGCCCTCGCTCATCTCATAAGGAAATCTCTCCATGCCTCCGTCATCTCCACCGCTCCTCTCTGGAACTTGGCTCTGTTTGGCTAGCCCCTCTTTGAAGCACAGGGACCGCAGCCAATCACAAGAGGTCAAGTGAATGTGGCTCCTTCATGATCTAACCGCAGGCGACCGTATTGTCAGGATTTTTCTCCATTCCCTTCCTCTGGTACCTTCACTTGCTGACCATGGCTACTGCTTCTTGGAGCTGACTGCCCAGCTATCTTTCCTGAACGGTCACACGTAGAGCTGAGAAAGGCCCTGGCATAGTTCATATTATTCCCTTCCACGTGCGCTACTTCACCCAGTTCAGCACAGCGTCTGCCGCTCGTTGAGGTGGGCTAACTACGTCGGCGAAGGAGCGCTCTCCCTGATCTGTTAAACCAGCACTCCTGCATCAATCACAATGGTGCTAACTTAGCGCAGCAGCAAAGACAAGCCCAGACTTCCATCAGCCATGGCATGGCTGATTCACCAAGCTCCTCACGGTCTCATGTCACCTAAACAATGCTGGGTCCTCTGCAAGTTTTGCTCCCTTCTTCAGGTCACTAATGAACCTGAATGAAAACAATACCAGCTCCAATCTGGATTCTTGGATATTGATGAAGCATTTATTCCTAAGCTTTATTGTCTGTTGTTTAGCCAGTTCCTAATTAGAAGAGGGCTTTATTTGCATCCCGGGATTCCTTCCTTGCTGTGATACCCTCCAGGGAAGAGCTAGGCCAGGAGTTTTTCAGATAAATTACGCCGCCTAGCAATTCGTTGCCCACTATTTTGTTGATGCGATCGAAGGGACTGGCGAGGCACGAATTTCCTTTCTGGAAGCTGTGCTGGTCTGAGCATTCATGGTTTGCTTTATCACTCGTTTTGAACTCATAGTTTATTCTATAGAAGTGGGGCTCGCTAGGCTGTCTTAAAGCTAAGGACAACCACTGCTGCAGGAGCTCAGAGGGCACATTATGGTTGGCAGCTCGGCCCCTTCTGCTCTGGCTGGCTCGCTGGGCTCTCTAATGTATCCGTGTGTCCCAGCACCTCCTCTGGGGCCACCTCATTCTTGTCAGGGCAGCTTCCCTTCATATGACCAGAGAGTGAGGGGGCAGGGTGCTGCCCTTGCCTGCAGACGCTGCTCCTGCGGCTCCCATTGAGCAGTGATGGAGAACTGTGGCCAGTGGAGGCTGTGGGGTCGGGCCCACACCTGCTGTGGTGGACGTGCATGTAACAGAGCTGTTGAGGGACCGATTCAGACACACTTGCTCGCTGTGAGCAGAACCTGACTGCAGAGCTGGCAGGAAGGCACGGTGGCTCTACTCAGCATGAGAACAGATGGCAGAGCCCTACCTTTGCCCCCTCCACACATGCTCCCTTTGCTCCCTGATAATCCAGCCAACCTAACGAGCCTCTTGCTATTTTCCAGCCTCTGATCTACTTACAAATGTTTTTGTTTTTTCTTTGATTTGAATCTTCCTTTGGCTACTTGCTCTTGAAATTCCATCTGAGCAAGCCCCCTCCTTCCCATCTTACACATTGCCTGCTGGTATCCAGGCTCCTTCCCACTGGTTTCACTAGGGTAAGAGCCCCATAGTCAGAACAGCCATTCGACTCGGCCATGCTGGTTTCCCCCTTGCCTTCCTGTTTTGTTTAGGAGCATCTGTGCTTTCTGTAACGCAGACAGAGGAGAAAGAAAAAGAGGTGGCGGAGAAGAGAGGTAGCGCTCAATCCAATGAAAGAGAAGTAACGTACCGTGGGCACAGAGCAACCGGGACCCCAGGACCCCTGTGCCGAAAAAGGGCCAGGAAACAGGCAGTGGGCACAGCCAAAGAGCTACAGGGCACCAGGGAGAGGGAGGAGGAGAGAGCAAGAAAGAGGGAGATAAACAGAAATGAAAAGACAGAGGAAAGGAGAGAAGGGGACAGAAACATACAGGAATGAAAATGGGTTGGGATGGAGAGGTACACGGGGCAGACAGGAGATGGCCAGGAATGGGAAGGAGAGAGGGAAAGAGAGAGATCAGTTACTCAGCAATGCAAGTGCCAATAACGACTTGAGGCTGCAAAGACCTCTGTGCTCACAGTCTCTCCTCAGGCCTTAGGCCACTCTCCTCAGAGGCCTGATCTCCACTGGCACAAACTGGCCTAGCTCCACTGAGGTCAGCAGAGCGAAGCTAGTTCTTCGCCACATGTCCAACTACTCCAAACACAGAGGGTTACACAGGTGCCACAAAGACACTTTTCTAGCCAGACCTCGGCACCTTGTTTTTTCTTCCCGTTTCTCCTATTTTGCTTAAGGCAGCTAAAACAGAGAAGGCCTCGCTCAGGCCTCTGCCCACTGATCTTGGCATGAACCAGGGAATGTGCTTTGGCTGGATTCTGCAGAATCTGCCAGCCAGCCAAGGAGCTGCTAATGATCAATGTTGTTGTTACGGATTTCCCACCCACCCCACCCCCGCCTCAGTGGCCAAACCCAACCTGCCATTCCTCAGGCAGCTACCGAAAGGCTGTTGGGATAAAGCTGCAAGTCGGATATCACGGAAAAACAGGCTGCGGCTATGGAAAAGGCCTGCTGGGTCAGGCCTTTCGCCACTCTCCTGGGGGCTGGTCCCTAGCCAAGCACAGCTCGCAGTCAGGGGAGCTTTTCTGGCATAGATGTCGCTTTTACGCGCAGAGCTGTAGCCATGCCAGTCGCAAGGTACTGGAGAGGTGGGGGGAGGTAATGTCATTTATTGGACCAACATCAGCTGGGGAGAGAGACAAGCTTGCACCTTAACACACTTAAAACCACCTTCGCCAAAACAAGGACACGCCACCAGAAATGTAAATTGCATCATGAAACAGGCCACCTAAGTACCCCCCGAGAACATGCGTAGGAACAGAAATAAACCCCCATCTGACACCACCCCCAACACAAGCTGCTACCTACCAGCCTGCACTGGAACCCTTGGGGGTAATATCGACCAACTACAACCCGTATGCAATGGGGATCCCCTCCTGAAAACATTCTTTCATGAACCCCCTCTTCTGGCCTTCAAATAACCCAGAGCTCATCGTCAGAAGCCAGCTCCTCACAGACCAGGATGCACCCTGCCAAAGCAGCACCAGACCTTGTCACCACAGCAGATGCAAAACCTGCAGATGTCTTTCCCCTGCTACAGTGACCAGCCCCCCCACAACACACCTGTCAAGGCCCATGGATCCTACACACGCCTATCATGACATGCATGTGCCCCGCCCAGTGCACTAAACGCCCCAGGATCAGCTACATGGGTCAAACCAGACAGGCACGATGCTCGTGAATGAGCAGAGACACAGAACGGCCTCTCAGCGGTGGGTGAGCACATCACGCAGCGAGCGCTCCACAGCGGACCTCTCCAGCCTCATTCTCCACTTTCAAAAGACGAGCCTGGGAACTTAAGTTCACATCTCTGCTAGACACTAAAAACCAGGGACTGACGAGAGACCTTGGGCATGGCTTATTAGAACGCCCTGTAACTCATCGGCCCCCTCTTTTCGTCCTAGGACTGCAGGCACGTTCACGGGCCGCTGCACCTTGAATTCTCCCTCCCAATGCATACTGCTTATGCTAAACAATCTGTGCCACCTTGCTTTTTGCTGTGAGGCTGGGAATACCTTTCCCAGCCCTGCAGAAGAGTTTCATGTGGCTGGAAACATAAGAGCGGCCACACTGGGCCAGACCAAAGCTCCACCTAGCCCAGTGTTCTGTCTGCTGACAGTGGACAATGCCCGATGCCCCAGAGGGAGTCAACAGAATAGGGAATCATCAAGCAATCCCCCCTCTGTTGCCCATTCCCGGCTTCTCACAAACAGAGGCTAGGGACCCCATCCATTGATGGATCTATCCTCCATGAATCTATCTAGCTCTTTTTTTAAAACCTGTTAAAGTCCTGGCCTTCACAACATCCTCTGGCAAGGAGTTCCACAGGTTGACGGTGCATTGCATGAAGAAGTACTTCCTTTTGTTTGCTTTAAGCCTGCTACCTATTAATATTAAAGCTTGTCTCTCCCTCCAACCTCACCCTCCTGGTATCTTTATAGATGTATCTTGGTTAGTTCCACCCTCTGTTTCCAGTTATGAGTTAAAAGACAGACACTGTAGCCCCACTTCCCCTCGATTGACATGTCTGGGCAAAGCCCCATTGGTCCTTTACTCTCCCTGCACAGACCTATCCCTCCAGCCCTGTTCTGGTCCTGTCTGCTCCTCTCTGCATTCCCTCCCGTCCCTCCCGTCTGTCAAGGGGACAATGGAGCCATGACACATGCTGGAGGACGTGCGTGTGGGGAGGACACGTACCCATCAATATCCGCGAGGTCCTCCTCGTTGCGCAAGCTCAGCACGTAGAGCGTGGACATGGACACCACACTGGGAAGGAGAGAGAGAGACGATCACATGCCGGGGATAAGTATCTGCTAGGGCAGGAGGAAGGCGATTCTCCCGCTGCAGCACCACCAGTGGCTGTCTCAATGGTCCAAGCCGCCACTCCCTCCCTAACCCAGTAATGCTTCCAGGCTGACTTTTGTTGGCTGGGGTGGTTGCCACGAGAGATCCCCCACTCTGAGCAGGCAACAGGCCAGCTCTGTTTGGGCAGGGGCACAGGGGCTGATGGAAGAGAGGACAGGAACAGGGATAGTTACAGGGCCCAGCACAGAGAGAGGCCTGGAGACGAGCAGGAGAAGGAAACGCGGGAGTGGGAGGTGCTGGTGGCACAGCAGAGCCTTAAAGGTGAAGCCCGGGGCCGAGTGCAGCCCCAGTAAGCAGGCATGGCTCCTCTGGATATGGATAAGGGTTGTGCTCACTTATTCCAGGAACCGTGCCCCTGAGGCAGGCTGGAGCAGTGCTCCAAAGGGGGACACCCAGCGTGGCTGGCAAGGAAGATGCCTGTAGTGGAGCCAGCGAACGCCCTATCCCCTAGGGCATGCTGGAACCTGCCCCACCACCTTACTTTCTGAGTGCCCTTTATCCTGCCTGTCCCTGGGGGGGGGGGGGGGGGGGAGGACTAGAGCCTGCCACCCTGCCCACCCCAGGTGAATGCCCTATCCCCTAGGCCACGCTGGAACCCACCCCACCACACCACACCACCTTACTTTCAGGGCACCCTTTATCCCGCCTCTCCCTTGCTGGGAGGGGGGGCGGTACTAGAACCAGCGAGCAGGAGGGTGCGGTGGTGGCAGAGAGAGACCAGAGGGCTGCAAAGGGCTGGGTTTGGAGAGGCTGGGGTGGGGAGCTTTCCCCCAGCAAGAGGCAGTGTTGTGTGGCTGAGGCCCTGCTGTGGATCCGAGCATGGTCAGGCTTGCGCAGTCCCTGCCTGCAGTGAGAGCGCTGCAGCAAGTGCCACAAGCTTGCAGCACGGCCCTGCTTTACATCCTCTGTGTGCCACCGCCACACTCCGGGGGATTTAGGCAAGAGATTCCCTTGTTTCTGGGGATGCCCCTGCTCCTTTCCCAGCTCTGCGGCAGGCTCCTTGGGTGCCCATGGCCAACACTTCCCTCTCTGTGCTGGAGGGCCCCACCTGACCGGACTTGCCCAGCACTGGCATTCCTGACCCATTGCAAAGCCCCAGCTAAAAGCTACAAGTCACTTGCGAGATACAACGATTCCCGCCATTATCCAGCCAACGGCAAGGGGCTGAGCAGGCGGCGGTTTGCAGAGGAGCACAGACACTGGCACACAGCTGCAGGGTGCTGGGGGAAGGCCATGCAGAGCGGGAGATGGGCTGCAAGGCAGCAGGTGGCTGACGGCAACAGAAGGCCATGTGTCAAGGAACCATCCATGGGCAGGGCGTAGCCGCAGGAGCCCCTGCGCGGTGGTGCTAGCAGGGGCACTTGTTCTTCTCTTACTTGCTCTCCCACTTGGGGCATCTTGCCACAAACTCATTCAAGAAAACGTGATATGTTTAAACTAGGACAGACAGAGCCACCCTGCGGCGCCTCCTCAGGGGGAGGGGAGATCTCCCCAGGCTAGACCCCCTCCTGTGCCATGGGGCATTGGAGGAGTGTGGGGGGGATCTCCCCAGGTAGGCCCCTGCTGTGTCATGGGGCATTGAGGGGGGCGAGAGGGATCTCCCGAGGCTAGGCCCCTGCTGTGCCATGGGGCATGCAGGGGAGTGAGGGGGATCTCCCCAGGCTAGGCCCCTGCT
This sequence comes from Pelodiscus sinensis, assembly GCF_052426305.1. Classification (NCBI taxonomy): domain Eukaryota; kingdom Metazoa; phylum Chordata; order Testudines; family Trionychidae; genus Pelodiscus; species Pelodiscus sinensis. The sequence goes on along the minus strand of NC_143056.1, from coordinate 126,870,317 downwards.
GTGTCATGGGGCATTCAGGGGAGTGAGGAGGATCTCCCCAGGCTAGGCCCCTGCTGTACCATGGGGAATTGAGGGGGGCGAGAGGGATCTCCCGAGGCTAGGCCCCTGCTGTGCCATGGGGCATTCAGGGGAGTGAGGGGGATCTCCCCAGGCTAGGCCCCTGCTGTGCCATGGGGCATTCAGGGGGGCGAGAAGGATCTCCCCAGGCTACGCCTCTGCTGTACCATGGGGCATTGAGGGGGGAGAGGGAGATCTCCCCAGGCTAGGCCCCTGCTGTGCCATGGGGCAGCAGGGGGTGGAATCTCTCAGTGCTGAGGGCAGAGAGCAGGCACAGGCCTGTGCTGTCGCTCACCTGAACGCCATGACGACGACCAGGGCGATGATGGTGCCTTGCAGGAAGCGCTGGCTGATGCAAGCTTGTTCTGTGACAACAGCCGGGGACTGGAGGAGAAACGCGGGGGAATCAACTGCCCGCCCCGGGCGGGGCTCACTGCGTTTTATTCCACGCTGCCCTGGCGCCGCTGCCCTGGAGGCTATTCCTGATGCATCCCACAACGCCCTTTGGTGGCCACTGACACCACGGCAGGATGGCTCATCCACAAGGCACTAGCTAACCCCGCTGCAAGAGGCAGGACGGCCGCCGGGCTACGGGTGCAGGAGAAGGGGCAGCAGGAAGACACAGGCAGCCCTGGCCCAACACAGGCCTCACTCACGTGTCCCCCAGTGCCCAGGCTCTGCTCTGCTGCCCCAGACACCCGGCCCCCGCGTCATGCCCCACAGCGCTTCACAAAAGCCCCGCTCCCCCCCGTACCTTGCTGGCCATTTTGGGCGGCCTCTTTTTGTGGGGCACACTTCCTGCGCGGCTGAACTGACTTCCTGTTTGGCTGTAAGGAGAGAAGAGAAGATGAGGCGGGAAGCCCCTCCGGGAGCTCCCTGGGTGGAAGGTTATGCGCCTGTCTCAGTAACTGCAGGCAGAGAGCTTCAAGCACCACGGCGGGGTAATGGGCCTGTCACCCGGCTGTTCAGAGCGATGCCAGAGAAGGCCCAAAGGGGTGAAAGGCGCCAGGGCGGGATGGGACTCTCCCTGTGTTGCCCCCCCATGCGGCTGACTGGTGAACAGGCCTGCGGTGGAACGTTCCTTTCAGCTCCCTGGCCCCGTGGTTGGAGCGGGCGGGCGGAGGCCTGTACCTGAATGCCCCGGAGCTAACCGTTGACTTCATGCTGTCCAGTCGCTTCAGCTTAGCCAGCTTGTGACTCCACCTCTCCAGCTCGTCGATGCGGGTCTCCAGGTTGTCGGTCAGCTTGCAGAGCTCCTTCACCGCCCCCACGTTCTCCATGAAGATCCGCTCCTGCCAGGGGCCACATGGTTCGGCATGAGCCCTCTCGGGGCACAGCGGAACAGCCACACACAGACCTGCCTGGCCTCCTCCTAATCAGCTGTCCCCTGGCGCCACTCCAAACCTGCCCTACCCCAGTGGAAAGGTCACGGTGTTTCACTTAGCATGCCGGAGAGGGAAAAGCAGAAGAGGAAGCAGACCCAACTGCGCGTGGCCATCAGGACCCTGAGATTTACACAGGGTTTTTAACGCGCTTACTTCAGTTGGTGCCAAATCTGGCTCCAGGAGGGTCACTCGGGCACCAGTGGCTCTTGGCAACTTCGTCAATCAAGCAAAGCTTGATACGCCAAGAGAACGAACACCCTGCCAACCGCAACCTGTCCAGTACCCCCCCGGCGCTCCAGTCCTCAGCCCCACGGCTCACAACTGCAGCGCTGTCCCGTGGGCAGGGAGAGAGGTGCTGTAAGGCATCGCTGCCATCTCCCCAAACCCTTTTCCCCATTTCTTCTCCCCAGCGAGTCCTGACACGATCCCTGCCCGAGCCCAGTAGGCAACTGGCTGATCTATGGGCCTGCTCCTTGCTTGGGGCCTCTGGATCCCACAGGTAATTCATAGTAAAAGGCAGGTCTCAGCTCAAAACCAACAGGGCAAATTCTCTCTGGCAACCAAGCCGGCAGCCAGCACTGATTGTCCAGCTCCTTGCGAGACACCCCACAAAAAACAAGCTGGGCCTCCCCTCCCCCACGCTTCGCCTCAGCATCTGCTTGCATGTTGCTATGGCGGCAGCCCGCCTGGTCATCTAACTGCAGCGGGGAATTGACCCTCAGCCAGGAAGGAACAGAGCCCCCAAGGTCAACCCTGTTCGTTCCCACTGTGGTCTACAGGGGAATCAACCAAACCCAACAGTCGGCCACACGAAAGGCAGCTGGCAGGCCTAGTGAGATCAGCATGGCCACTGGGTTTCTCTCCCCTGCCAGCGAAGATCCTCTCCCATGGCGCCAGTGCTGAGATCTGAGGGACAGCAAGGTGCTCTAACCTGTCTCTCCATAACCTCCTCTGTCATCTGAACCAGAATGGGAAGATCAGATACAGAGCCCTAATTTGGCAAGTGACATTTTTTGGGGGGGATGGTGCAAAGGTCTCACAACAGCCTGCCTAAGGGAGGCCAGGAATCTGCCCTCCCTCGAGGAACTGCTGTCAGCGTCTGCCAACACTGGGCTCAGGTCTTTCCCAGTGGCCCTCACCAGCCAGCAAGGACACAACCTCAGACTCCAGGCTGCAAAGTGACCTTGCACCAGTGTTCAGCAGGGGGAGGGATAGCTCAGTGGTTCGAGCATTGGCCTGCTAAATCCAGGGTTGTGAGTTCAATCCTTAGGGAGGCCATTTGGGCTAAAAAATTGTCAGGGATGGTACTTGGTCCTGCTGTGAAGGCAGGGGACTGGACTCAATGACTGTCCCTTCCAGTTCTAGGCGATAGGCAATCTCTATTAATTTAAACACATCTGGCTGAAACTCCAGCAGGAGAGACTTGGTCTAAAACCAGGGGGAGAACCTTTTTGGGGCTAGGGGCCGCTGACCCACAGAAAAATCAATTGGGGGCCATACACAAGTAAGACAACAAAAAACACCCCCCTCTCTGATATGGTCCTCGACGGAGAAGGACACACTGCACATATCCCTCCCACACCAGAGCTTAGGGGGGTCCAGTCTAGTAGATTTTGTGTGCTCCAGCCCCATGTGTGGGGCAGTATGGAGGAGGGGGCTGGAGTGCCAGCACAGACTCCACAATGATATGGAGAGCTCTGAGCCTTGGGGGCCAAATGCAGGTCCCCGGGCCTGAGGTTCTCCACCCCGGTCTAAAAGGGCTAATCAGAGACACTTCCCCAGGTGTCAAATGTTGACTGCTGCATCTTCATCTTGGTGAAGGGGGAAAAGAAAAAAAAAAACCTCACCAGAATTCACCATCTTCCCCCCTCCCTTATAATCACAAGTTCCTACTCGTCTCCCATCTGCTCTGCGGAGGGCACCACTGACCTTATTCACCACCAGGAAGTTCTCGATGGTTTTCCCATTGGCAAAGACCATGTCCCCCGTGTCTTTCACTGCCTCTGGAAGAATCTCCTTCACTTCTTGAGCAATGACACCTGCATGGAAACCGCGGCACCAATCACCCTGGATCTGGCCCCCGGACGCCTCCCTCAATCGCTGACTCTTTCTCATGAGTCACTTGGCTGCTGACATGAGCCCTGCGCTCTAGGCAGCGAGTCACAGGAAAGCAGAGTTGCCAAGGCCTAGCGTGCAGGGGCTTTCATTTCCTGGAAGGCCCGTGCGCAGCCAGAATGTAACCTCAGTCCAAAGCCAAAGAAAAACAGCTGGGAAAGGGACATCTGGATAAAAAGAGATTCCTCAGACTGATTCTTTGTATTCCATACGGTCGCCAAGAAGGCTAACGGCATATTGGGTTGCATTAGCAGGAACACTGCCAATGGATCGAGGGAAGTGATGATTCCCCTTTATCTGGCTCTGGTGAGGCCACATATGGAGTAGTGTGTCCAGTTCTGGGCTCCCCACTATAGAAGGGACGTTGGAGAGGGTCCAGCGGAGAGCAACAAAAATGATGAGGGGGCTGGAGCACATGACTTATAAGGAGAGGCTGAGGGAGTTGGGCTTATTTAGTCTACAGAAGAGAGGAGTGAGGGGGGATTTGATAGCAGCCTTCAACTCCGTGAAAAGGGGGTTCCAAAGAGGATGGAGAGAGGCTGTTCTCAGTGGTGACAGAAGGCAGAATGAGGAGCAGTGGTCTCAAGTTACAGTGGGGGAGGTCTAGCTTGGATATTACGAAAAACTATTTCACCAGGAGGGTGGTGAAGCACTGGGATGGGTTCCCTAGGGAGGTGGTGGCAGCAGGGGGAGCGGTGAGTTATGACTAAGGAGCAATGGTAGTTTGCAGCCCATCTCCCCTCTAAGTAGCAGACAACTGTGAGGATGGAGCCCGTGCAGGGACCGTACCTGTCTCAGACGTGCTTTCAATGCCCACAGTGGCGGCGAACTCTGGCTTGTAGTTATAGTGCACCAGCCGCATGCGGGAGATCCTCTTCAGCTGCTCTGTGGTGTCCACCTGGAGCCAGGCAAAGACATGAGATCTAGAAGCAGGACGCTGCTCTTTAAGAGCCCAAGAACCCTGCCCCAGGGAGATAAGAGCAATGCTCCAAGAGCTCTCGTCAGTGTCCACAGCAGCAGTCCCATAGAGACCAGACCCAGCATGAGAACATCCACCTCACCAGACTCATCGTCTGCTGGAAACAGTCTGCTAACCAGTCACAGCCGGGGTTAAATCCAAGATTAAAATCCACAGTTCAAACTAGGACCAGGCCAAATGACTCAAGAAAAGGGAGAGCGCCCCCATCACACCCCTACACACCCCACAAGAAGGGGCAAAGACAGCTCTTAGGTCATGTCTACACTGCAGAATTTTTGCGCAAAAACCCATGGAGCGTCCATACCTCAAGCGCGTTTTTGTGCACGAGTATTTACAGTAGAACGGCAGAACAGAGGACTTTTTGTGGTGTAGGTACACCTCCTTCTACAAGGAATAACTCCTTTTTGCACAAGAGTTCTTGCACAAAAAGGCATGTGTGGACGCTCAACAGGAGTTTCTTGCGCAAAAAGAGCCTATCGGAAAAAGCACAGGTGTTCTGATGGCCATTCAATGGCCAGCAGAGCTTTCTTGCGCAAGAGTGTCCATGCAGTGTGGACGCTCTCTTGCGCAAAAGCACATTGCTTTTGTGATGCACTTTTCAGGTGTGGATGCACTTTTGCAAAAGATCTCTTCCGCAAAAAGCTTCTTGCGCAAAAACCCTGCAGTGTAGACAAAGCCTCAGAGATTTGAAGACCGCACTGCACCTAGTAACATTTGATCTTTCTGAAAGGGATTATCCACATCAGGTAAATTAACAACCCACCAGAGTCTCCCCCCAAGCTCTGACTGGCTCTCAGAGGAGGTTGGATAAAGTCTGGCTTGACGTCTTTGGTGATTTTCATATTTGTGATTCTGCATCTTCTGCTTCCAGCTACAAGAAAAGCTGAAATTCCATGAAACAGGCCATGCCTGGGAGAAAAGCTGTCCTGGCCTCACGGGATTTCTGGCCTGTGGGGCTTTCCAGCTCAGCTGTTAATATGGAATATGTTCACTTGAACACGTGAACTTTTCGGGGCCTCTCCAGAGCTGTCACCCTTCTCAGACTGGTTTCCTATGCCCTGCCAGACTCCCTCAGCTCTCACCTCCTGGATGTCGTCTTTCGCCCGGATGTCTGACGGGTGCATCAACGATCCCATGACCTTCACGTTGCCGTGGACCACCAGGGCTTCATCAGGGCGGTCTGTGTTGATGCCCACTCGGCCATGGTGGAAGACGGTGTCGGGGAGCTGCGCCCGCTGCCAGAGCACGTCGCTGTCACTTTCAAACTGACCCGGGTTCGAGGCCTGTGGAGAGCCAAGAGGGCAGCGACTGAAAAGCATCCAGAGCAGCAGCAGAGATGTCTCAAAGGCCAACAGAGGAGGGGCCGGAGCTGCTTCCCAGACACAGCGTGAGCACGGGTGGCTTCAAGGGAATCCTAAGCAGGATCCGCCTCCCTCCCCGACTCATCCCCCTGAAATATGCACTGCAGGGCCAAGATGCCTGCACACAGAGATGACACCCCTATGCAAGGAGACACACTGGTGCTATCATGGCTGCCTGCCACAGTTCAGGGCAGCCATGTTCTAGTCACTGGCGTGAGAGGGAAACATGGTAAATAGGCTTAAAGAGCAGCAAAGGAGCCTGAGTCCAAAACACAAGGGAGGGGGGCTGGCCCCGTTCCAAGCCCAGGGCAGGCTGGGAAGGGCAAGGAGGCCGTGGAGCCTGCAACGTCAGGGCATAAAACCCGTCAGCTCCAAGCCTCAGTGCTCAGGTCAGCTGGTGCAGGCTCATGGGGTGGTAAAGTTACAGGGTAGACATTCGGGTTTAGGCTGGCACCCGGGCTCTGAGACCTTCTCCCATCATGGGGTCTTGGAGCATGAGCCCGAACGTCTGCACCGTGTTTTGGTAGCCCCGCCACCCAGGCCGGGCTGTGTATTGCAACGCAGACACCTGAAGAGGCCCTGCCTGGACTCTGAGGGAAAAGCTCCAGTGCAGGTACCCAAGTTGTCACCAGGCGGTGCCGGCGCAGCTTGAAAGCCAGCAGGACCAGCTCCACAGGAGGACGGTAGGGGAGCAACCCTGAATGCCCTCTCTCCCCCGCCCAGGGCGCACTGGGGCCGTGACGCAGAGCTCGGCAGCGGGATGAAGCAGCGCAGCGAAATCAGACAGAGGAGCGGGAGAGGGGTTCTGCGTGGGCCGAGGCAGGGGGAGGAGTTGGCACCCAGAGCCTGTGGCAACAAAGCCCTGCCTACACTTCGTGAGGAGACAGCCCTGCGGCGGGGTCTTCTCTACCCTCCAACCCCATCTCTGACCGAGGTACGCTCAGCAGGCACCAGCCGATAGAAGCAGCATCTGCGGCCGCACCTTTCCTCTCCCGTTTCCCGAGCCTTTTGCTCCCCGAGCACTAGGAACTGTGCTGACACTCTCCCTGCCCCCAAAGGAGGCCCACACAGACTCGCCGCCCCACAGGCCAGTGCCCCATAGCAGGGGGCTGCCAGAAAGAGGCCATGCCAACTCTCCCTCCCCGGAGCAAAGGTCACTCTGTCTCCAGCAAGGCGAGTCTGAGGGGGGTGTCTCTGTCTCATGGAGCTGCTGGTCTGTATCTTATCTCCGCACTGGCTACACCAGGGCTGCAGCGATGCCCAGTGCAGGGGGCTGAGTCTGTGTGGTCCAGGCGGTCTGCTTTTCCCTCAGCTCTGTGGTGGAGCCCCCCGGAGACTGCACAGACTCATCACGTACTTACTTGTCTGCAGACTCCGGGGTCCCCGTCCGCCCTCTGTTTGTGTTTTACCCCCGAACTGGCCCTTTGCTAGAGGAAACGGACAAAGCACTTAAAAGGCGGCAGGGCGGAGACAGCCAAGCACAAAGTCACAGCCCGACTCTCGACGCTTCCTGCTCCTGAGCCGCCGTGTGGGGCCAGAGCCAGCCCCTGCCCCAGAGCTGCGTTCCTCAGCCCCCTACACTCCTGTTCCCCATGGGGGACCAGAGCTCTACTAGCTAAACGCTGGGAGAACCTGTCAGGGGAATCCAGTCTCCTTCCTGCCTGGCCTTGCCGCCAGCTTTCTGCACTTCTGCCCACGGCCTGTCTCCCTCGGGCCCCTGGAAAATTCAGCCAGGGCACCCAGTGAAGATCTGCAGGCCTCATTGGTCCCTTGCTCCCTGCTGCTCCTACCCAGACGACACGTCCCCAGCCTTGCACTCCCCTCCTGGGGAACGTGCAGCCTTCTCTGTGTCTCTGTGCTGGGTTCCTGCAGCAACGCCCGGGCTGCCTTCTTCATGACGGGTGGGTGGGGCGGGAAGCGGCATCCCAGAAAGCCAGGCAGAGAACAGGGGGGAAGGGCAGCAGGAGTCTTGAAGAGCCAGGCAGAGGGTTGGTGGGGGGGACTGAAAAGCCAGGAGAAGGGGGCAAAGAGCCCCAAACAGTCAAGCAAAGGGCAGTGGGGGCCCCTAAGAGCTGGAGGGAAGATAGGCAAATGTGTGTGGGGGGGGGACTTACTCTGACAATGATGCGCTCGGAGATGTGGGCAGCCAGGGTGTAAGTCTGGTTCTGGGCATGGGCCTGCAGGGCCACGACAAGCATGAAGTACCTGCAAAGGACAGTCACTCACAAGGGGCATCTGCAGCAGGAGAGGTGCGCACCTGGGGGTGGGGGGTTTGGCAGATTTTGCCTCCCCTCCCCCCAGACGGGGAGTCCCCACACCACAGCAGGCACAGCTGATTCCTAACTCCCCCCCCAGACAGGGGGACACCCCTCTCACGGGCGCTGTCTGATCCAGCCAGCACGCGGGTCTCTCGACATCTGCTGCCCCCAGGGTGCTGTAGCCGTGTCTGCACAGACTCCACCCCGGAGGGGACAGCCCAGGCTGGGGTCCTGTCGGGGCTCACAAGCTCAGCGGGGCTGGGCTCAGCTCGCTACTGGGCGCCGAGGTGGCAAAAGAAACCCAGCTAATCCCGGCGACTGGGGTGTGCTCTTCCCTCGGTGTCGGTACCGAGACACCTCAGCACGGTGCCAGGGCACTGCTGGAGCCCAGGGGCAGCCTTCAGGCAGGCTCCAAAGCCACGGCCGCTGGCAAACGCTTCAGCCAGGCCTGCTCCAACCCCCCTTCTGTTCTGCCCATCGAGGCAGGGGTGTTTCCCTCTGGCAGGGCAGCTCCCCAGCAGCCTGCTCCCCCGATCGGCCTCAGCAAGCCCCACGCACGCAGCCCCAGTGGGACCCGCGCCGCTCCGTACCTCTGGTCAGGGTTGGGCTTGCCCTTCTTCCTCATGTTATTGGCCGTGGTCTCGCTGAAGTGCAGCCGTCCCACCGTGACCTTGGTGACCTGCTCCGGAGGCAGGTTGACCCTGGAGGGGGAAGCAGAGGGGCACCTCAGGACACGGCTGGAAAGGAGGCCGCAGGGAGAACGGCCGTTTCCCCTCGGGGGTGGGGGGAGGGGCTAGAGCAGCCCCCCCAGCAGGACTCATCTAGGGAACTGCCTCCTATTCCTCGCTGCAAGGGGGGCTGCCAAGAACGCCTCAGATCAGGCTCCATGAGCAACGGGGACCCACCACGGGGTCAGTGAGCTCTGGGCACGGAGGGCAGGGGAGTCATTGGTTTGGGAAGAAGACAGAGACCGCATGCTTTAAATACACGACCATTTGGAGCCCTGCATGCCAGCACCCCATGGGGCCCCCTCTCTGCCCTCCATCCTCGGGGGGGGCCTCATCTCAGGGTCCCTCAATCTCCCCCCCCTTTGGTGGCTCTCCTGTGACAGGGTCCCCCCCTTCCCGGGCCAGTACTCACGTGACAGGGTTGAAGGGCCGTTTGCTGCGATCGGACTGCGACTGCTCTATGTTGATGGATTGGTTCAAGGCCTCCAGCTGAAGGGAGAGATCCCGGCACATTGCAGAGAGTGAGAAAGTGCGGCTTGCCCCTCTCAGCCCCTTTCCCTGAGCGAGGGGCGCTCCATCCAACCACCTACCCAAAGTATATCGATGGTGCCCATCACCCTGGCCTCTGGGCACCTATAACTATCCCTCCCCCCAGAGAATTTCCCTCCCTGGTTTACTTTGTCCACTCGCCATTGCCAGCACCTCCCCTCCTGTTCTCCGGCCGCAAGAGTTTTCTCTGCACCAGCAGGGCCAGCTGGCCTCATCCCTGCTCCTTACACATGGATTCCAGCATGCAGGCAACACAGACACCTCCCCTGCCAGCCTGCCCAGGGCAGCCGGGCTCAGACCCTTCCTTTAGGCAGCGTCCTGGTCATGCAACACTTGTGACTCTCACACGCATTGGTGCCACTCGCTGACCTAGGCACGCTCACCCACAAACAGCATGCAGCGGGAAAAGGCTCGTCAAGGCCTCCCCCTCCCTGTCCCGGACTTGCCTTCACGCCATGCAGCTTCAGGTAGAAGCAGTCCAGCGGCTTCAGGCCCTCGGGGGTCTTCACGTACTTGGGATCGCCGATCATGCCAATGTAGACCGTGACCTGGAAATGATTCTTCTTCTGGCACACAAAGGCGTCGTCGCCCACCGAGAAGTTGAACCCTTTGTCCGCGTCCACCCGGTACGTGGGCAGGGGGCTGAGCACCGAGGGAGGGAGAAAAGGCAGCAGGCGTTAGACCGAAGGGCATACAACCTATCGATATCTCCAGCAGGGTCTGGTCATTTATTGGGGGGGGGGGGGGCCGGAGGCAGCATAAACCACAGCACTTCTCATTAATGATCACACAGGCCAGCTCTCCTCCTGCTTATGAACAAAGAGCACCCCCCACCCCTCCCGTGGCAGCTCCGGGAATTGCTAGTGTGGGAAAGTAACAATGGGGAAGTCTTGCATGTGTTTTCAGGTGTCCTTCACTGAAGCGCAGTAGCTGGGAACGGGCCCGCCTCTGTGCGGATCACCGGCAGGCGCTCTGCTTCGTGGGCGAGCAGTGACGCAAAGACCCTCTTGGCCCACTTCTGGTTCCCAATGTCATGTAGCCCAGGACCCCAGTGTGCTTAAGAAGACCGTGCCCTGGCGAGTTCTTCAAACACTGCGCCCAGCTGCTCTGCGCAGCCCGTTAGAGCATCAGAGGATCCCACATCCCACGGAAGCTGCAAGGGGGATTTCTGGCTGGCGGGACTTTTCCAGATTGAAAGGGAACGATGTTCTGGGACTGGCGAGTCGCTCCAGACGCCAGGGTCGCGCCCAGCTTTTATACAAGGTGCCAGAGACTCTTGTGTGACAGCCAGGCATCCTGGCCCATCACAACCCCCCCCCCTCGCGCCACATGACTGGTGAGACGTGGTGGAGGTACCTTGCTGGTTGCTATGCTGGGCAGTGGGTTGTGGGTGACCTCCACTGGCTGCTGGCTGCAGCACGGCCCAGCAGGGAAGGGGATGAGTCATTATGCAAGGGGGCTTCGAACCTGTCTGACCAGTTATCTCCCAGGGAGCGGAACAATGGGAAGAAGGGGAGTGGAGCCCTGGCTGGGGGCAGGGCTGGAGGTGAGTTAGTTAGGTTTCTGGCTGGTATCATGAAGGAAGCAGCCTAGGCAACAGGCTGGGATTTAGGGGCCCCCCATCTCAAGGGGGGCTGAGGCATCCTAGGCCTGCCCTGGAACCAGATTACATCTGTGCTGTGCTGTATCCTGGAGAAGCAATAAACTCCCTCTATTGTACTGGCTGTGGAGTCTGTCTGTGTCACTACGGGGGTGCAGGAGGCGGGGGACCCCGACGCGCCACCACAACTGGCGCACTGATTTCAGAGATTCAGAGGGAAAAGAGCTCTACATTGAGCTGCCCCTGCCTTGTCCTTGGAGGTCTCCCATCCACTCACCCGCCAGGTCCAGCCCCGCTTAATGTCTGGGATCTGAGTTCTGCTTCTTGGGATATGGGCAGGTGCTGGGGAATCGGGCTGATCTAGGAAGTCTCCCAGGTTTGGGGGGGGGGGGGGCACTGGACATTCTCTGGGGATCTCTCTCCTCAACATGATCTTTCAGAGAGATTCCTGAGATCCCTCATCAGGTTCTGTTCCCCAAGTGACCCATCCTGCCCTGGCCGCCAGGCTGTGCCTGCCACGCACAGCCGGATTCCTGGGCAAATCAGAACCACCTGCTGCCACGTCCAGCTCCCACTAGGGCACGTCCCAGCGGGGAGGGGAAACTTGGGCTACAGAGAAGAAACATGCACCAGCTGGGGAGGTTTAATCTGTATCTCCTTAATGGGCCGGTTACCACGGGAACAGCGAAAATATGTGGCCTTCGCACCAAGTCCCCCTTTCTCCCACCTCCCAAGATCCCTGGCCTACACTCTGGGCTAGGGCCCCTATGGGGGGGAGGGGGGGGGGAAGGCACGGCCTGCCTGGCACAGTTGGGAAAGGGAACATCCTCACATCAGTCACTTGATCAGTGTCAACTGGGAGACCAAATTCCCCCCCCCCCTTCCCCTCTCCCGCCGCCTCGATTTTCAAATCACAGGGAACGTTGTTGTGTTTTTTTATTTTTGAAAATCTGCATCCGATAGCGGGGGTCAGGGCGTATCCTTCCACCAGAGCAGCCACCATACCGCCTTCCCTCCTTCCTGGTCGTCATTTTTAGGAAAAAGAAACCATGAACGCCAGAGCACCGAAGGCTCCGCGCGGCGGCGAACAGTGACAGGGAGGAATGAAAGACCACTGACAAAGATTCACGGCTCCATCAGACAAGGAGACCAGACAGACGTTGTAGGCAGGAGTAAACGCTGGGAGAATCACTCTTTTTTATACAGGCAGCTTCCCTCAGGCCTAGTCAATTCAGTGCTGTACAATTGCCAGCCTGACCTAAAATAGCCCCTTTCCTGCGGTCAAAAGGCAATTCATTCCCCTGAACACCCACAAGAGACAACTAATCCAGGGCAAGCCGCTTTTGTTCCCTGGAAGATGGGGTATTTTCACGAAGAGGAACTGAACGGATGAAATGTGGTCCAAGACATTCTCCAACATGATGATCTTAAGCCTTAACACTGTAATGTGACCCGCAAAGACTACAGATCATTTCGAAAGCATGTGGCTCATGCCTGGATGACAGAAGACACGCAGGCACACACTTATTCAAAGTGTAACACAAGGGTCTTTTGCACAGGCTCTGTATGCATACGTCTACACTAGCTCGTTAGTTCGAGCTAGGTAGGGTAATGAGGGCAAGCGGAGTTGCAATGAAGCCCAGGATTTAAATATCCCGGGCTTCATTTGCATGTTCCCGGGCACCGCCATTTTTAAATCCCCCTTAGTCCGAACTCCGTGCCCGCGGCACGGAGTAGGCAGTTCGAATTAAAGATCCTAATTCGAACTACCGTTACTCCTCATTCCAGTTCGGACTAAAGGGGACTTTAAAATGGCGGTGCCTGGGAACATGCAAATGAAGCCCAGGATATTTAAATCCCGGGCTTCATTTGCAACTCCACTTGCCCTCATTAGCCTACCTAGCTCGAACTAACAAGCTAGTGTAGATGTACCCTATCATAGCACGGCATCTGTATGGGTTGCACGTCCACCCAGCTGAGAAGACTCATAGTTTTCACTTATTTTATGATGACCCCTCTTAACACTCCCATTTCACAGATAGGGAAGCGAGGTACAGAGGATGGGTGACTGACTTATGGTCACAGCGTAACAGGGTTGGGATTGGACACCGAGTGTCCCGACTCCCTGTCCTAAACTCTTGACACAGCCACAGGGTCCCACAGACCACACGGCCTTCTGAGAAGGGTCCTGCCATTGAGTGCCAAGCACGTGCAGCTTCAGGGCTCCTGGCAAGTAACCAGTGCCACCCTCAGCTCCCGATGTGCGCTCTCCGACAGACTCATCGCTGCCTCCTGAATGACGGGTAATGGCCTGTTCTCCCACCAGCCAGTCAAGACTCTCAACTGAACTCCAGCGACTCACTCTGGGGCAGAACAACCGTAAAACGAAGCGTCACCCAGCCCCACCTCATTCCAAAGTTTATCCGCCCACCAGTTCTCACTCCAGCTGCTTCTCACTGTCCCGGTTCTCCACACAAATCACGTCGCCTCAGTGGTTTACCACTGTTTGCCAGCAGAAACACCCCGGCCATGGGCTGTATTTTGTGTGTGCCCCAGTGGTGAATGGGTTAAGGTGGAATGGTATCTTCCTGGCGAGTAAAGCCGGAACAGCTCCATGAGTAACCATTTATTTCTTCCTTGGGGCCGCAGAGGGACCCCCGGCTGCCTGCGATGTGACCCAAACAAAAACCAGACGATGGAAGCGGAGAGCGCTACCTTAGCCCGAAAGAATGAGAGGAATTTCCCTCTCTCCCGCTTGCCCCTTCCTCACGGTGTTACAGCGTCATTTCTGCCTTCGCTTTCTTCCCACTAAAAGACCCCCCGCTGATCTTGCTGGCTCCTTTCTCACAGCAACGTGCCAACTGCCATCACGGATCAGACCGAGTCCTGCCCAGCCCAGCAGCCTGTCTGGGACAGTGGCAGGCGTTAGATGCTTCAGAGCAGCGGTGGGTCGCGGCTGTGTTCCTGAGGGGTCGCAGCACCATGCCAGCCGCCATTTTGTTTTCCTGTCTCAGCACCTGACAGGGCAGAGGCAGCAGACCGTCTCTCTTCTTCCTCAAGCTTTTTCATGGGGGTCCGTGTCTTGCTGCTGGGCATTCTCTTTGGTCCCTCAGAGCTCTGGTCCCTGTGCCTACCATACACAAACGCCCACAGACCCTCCCTCCCCTAACAACCACTCTCCCCCCGACACACACATCCCCGCTTCACACAGAAACACAGTTCTCCCACTCACACCCAACACTCCCACGGCATCTCCTCCAGCAAGTGCTCAGTCTCTTCCACTCATCACCCCTTCGCTCCCACCCTCAACCTCACTGCCTCAGAGTGGACAGCGCCAGCCGCAGTTGCAAGAGAGCGAGGAGGCAGGGGAGGGGCTCACAGAACCAACAGGAGCCTCCCTGCTGTGTTCTGGTTAATGTCCATTTGGGCTGATGGCAGCTCAACACACACACACAGACCCTGGAGGATCCCTCTTCCTGCCTCCCAGAACACACTGCCCAGCTGGACACAATTCCCCCGACTTCCATCCCTCAGCACGCCAACTAAGCAGAGCTTTCTGATTGACCGTGAGTGATGTTATTCCCATGGGCAACAATGCTCCGCCAACATCCAAGGCCGAAGGTGGACATTCCACGTCAGAGCTTCTGAAGTCAGAAGGACCATTCCAATCATCCAGCCCCCCTCCTGCCTCACACAGGCCGGAGAGCCTCACACTCAGCAAGCCCCACATCTAGCCTGTCATCCCTGGCTGAGGTCTGTGAGAAAGAGACAGCCGATCGTGATTTAAAAATTTCACACCATGGGGAATCCACCATCTTGCTAAAGTCTTCCAGTAGGTATTTACCCGCACTTAAAATACCCATTCTGTAACAGCAAAACCACCCCCCGAAGCCTTGTTTTTCCAGGGGTTCACTGTCTCTAGCCTCATGCCAGAGGGGTGCTGTATCCCTTAGAAACTACCTCCCACAAGTCTGAACGCCCCTCTAGCCACTCCGCTTTGGTGTCACCAACACCCAGAATCAGCCCTATGAAGCATCAGCCTACAGAATTCCAGCACCAGACATTTCTTGGGTTTTCAGTGTGTCCTCTAGAAGATGGTTCCATCCTTGCTGGATGTTTGTTGCCAATTTTGCATTGGGAGATACACAACCTTGGGAGCCAGGCCCCGCTATGGAGAGCGAGAATGAAGACTCTTCGTTAACTTGCTGATTGGCCTCGTTTCAATCAATCAAAACTCAGGCTGCTGTCAAAGCCACACTATTTCTTTTCCAGTGAGAGCGGGAAAGTCAGAGGGCAAACTCCCGGGAACAGGAGGTCTAGGGTCAACTGGCTTGTTTTAGCCAAAAGGCCTCCGCTGAGGAAAAGTAGATTAACGCCGGTTTCAGATGCTCGGGATTGGAGAAGTGGTGATTTCTCCTACTGCTGAGTGAAGGTGAAAGGTTCGGAACTGCCCAGAGCCAGTGTCCAACATGAGACTCAACAAGCTACAAAGAGAACTCAGCCACACTGAAGATTAAGAGAGGAGGAAAGGAGAAGGGGGGTAAGAGACAGTACGGAGAAAGGAGGACATAGAAAATATTTAACTGCATTTATGGCTGTTGGGGGCCAGAGGCAGAAAGGAGGTCATTACAAACCATCTGGTTCTTTCCTTTTCCATATGTGTTCCCCCATATCTGTCCTCCCTTCTCTTGCTCTGTGCCCATCCTCTACGCACAAGAGTTATGTGTCTGAGGACCCCAATCCACTCCCATTTGTCCCATGTCCATCAAACTCTTTCTGGTTTACTCCTCTCCCAGAGCACAAATCCCAGGCTAAGGGACTGGAATCTGCGCACCTGGACCTTCAGCCAACCTCCGCAGCCTGAATTAAGTCACACCGCATCCATGCCACACCGACTCCACTAACCCCACCACAGAGACCTGCTTAAACTAGGGATGCAAGACTGTAGCCGTTTAAAAGGTTAACCAATAAGCATCAGTTTATCGGTTACTGTTACAGTTACACACCAGTTCCCATCCCTGCTCCCAGGCAGCTGGCTGCTGCCCCATGCTGCTGGCTCTGTATCAGAGACCGCAGTGTGGGGTGGCAGCCAGCTCCCTGGGAGCAGGGCCGGCATAAGCTGGCTCCCGGCACGCACCGGCTCCCCGCTGCTGGCCCTGCTCCCAGGGAGCCGGCTGTGCTACGGGCTCTGCAATTCAAGCTTTTTAACAGTTACATTATTAACCATTTTTTACATCTCCCTAGCTCAGACCACGCCACCCGCCCACAGACTCGCAATACACAGAGCAACCATCAAGATCTTCGGTGATCAGTGACCAACTAGGATTTACCCAAGTCTATACTGCTGTTGGGGGCTCACTTCCAACACACCATCCAGCCAAGAGGCACACGGGGCCATCCACCTAAGACACATCACCTAGCAGTGGGGACTCTACAGCCTAGAGCCCAAGCCAAGCTCCAAGCAAGGAGCTCCAGCTGACTCCACAAGCTGGAGGCCTGGAGGACACCAACTGGCAAAATGGGAGGGGAAACTGGAGGGACACACCAGCACTGCTTCCTGGCCAGAGTATAGATGCACTAACCTCCACATGAAAGGGGTTCTGTTCAGCTCTGCCATGCCCGTCACATTGTAAATAAAGGGTGGAGAGGGAAGGCGAACAGGCCCTCTGGGATCCCTCAACTTGCCCTGTCAGAGAGATAAATTGCCCCTTTTCTCCAGAGTAAATGAACTAACTGCCTTGTGCCAGAACCTGCTCAGCTTTGTTGTTGGAAACCAGCTAACCCTTCCGAAGGTTCACTGGCTTCCATACCACAAGGTGGTGTGACAGGCCAAGATTAAATATGTAAATCTATCAACAGTAAAATACATCAGACACTGGCCCATCCCAGCCAACTCAGGGACATGGGCCCTTCAAGTTGAGAGACACATTTCTCAAGCACCTCCCCGAATTCAGGACACTGGTCTGGCCTACCCATTCCTCCCAAATCAGGGACACTTGGCTTTTTCCAATATGCTCCATTAAAATGGGAGATGCGACCTTCTCCGTTTGTCTCATGTCCATCCCCAGCCCTTTATGCTAGCCTCCCTAAACGAAAGCAAACTTGACTCCTTAAAAAGGGAGCAGTGGCCTTTTAAACAGAGCACAGTAATTGAGACGTCTAAGGATACATCCTCACTGTGATAAAAGACCAGCAGTATGGTCACTGCTGGCCCAGGTCAGCTGATTTGGGCTTGCAGAGGGCTCAGGGTGTGGGCTATAAAATTGCAGTGTAGCATTCTGACTTGGGCTGGAGCGTGTGAGGGGGGAGGGCATCAGAGCCGGTATTCCCTGTAAGCTGGGCTCTTGTGCCACTGCTCAGGAGAGATTCAAATGCTGCCTAGGACACACCCATGGCTAAGTGTTCGTTGCTACTGGTGGTGCATGTTCACACCTGCCTCGGTGCGCTTAAAAATGTTATTCCGCACATGGATGGAAAAAAATCCGCTCATGGATAGAAAAGTTATGTGAAGCATTGCTGCAAGCCCAGGCACCCACTTGCATGCAATTGTATAGCTCTGCAAGCCTGCTTCAGTGGACCTGGGCTCTGATACTTGGAGCCCCGATTTGCTTGTTGCACCGATACAATTTGCTTTAATCCTCCCATAAAAGGGCTCTGTCCCGCTGGGCAGCATCATCCAATTGACGACGATGCAGCTTTGCCTGGAGGGATCTGCAGGCTAACAGATGCCATGTTCATCTCAAAATCCACTTGAAGCCTTAGGCCCCTTTAGAGGCTGCAGAGATGTCTAGTCTCAGTTAAGGAGGTCAGTGATTAACTGGTAAGCATCACCCTTATGGGGTGCTGCTTACCAGTTACCCTGTGGCCCGGCTCAGCCAAAGCAGCTGTCTGCGGTGCGGCCCGGCCCGGCCCGAACAGCCAGCCACACACACGTTTCAGCGGTTAACTGATTAAATGTAACGTTTAGCTGGTTAACTGATTAAACGGGATTTTCCATCCCTACTCTCAGCCCAGCAGAACACCAATATCCCGTCCCGCAGCAGAGCTGGCCCTGCCTCACCGAGCTCCACCTGTCATGCAGACAAGGCAATGCCCAACTGACGTCTCCTTCCAAGAGGCACCGCAGCTCACAGGACGGGAGCAGCAGCAAAGAGAAACACCAGAAGAACCAGCCCAGAGACTACAGCCAGGGAAGCAACCGAACGGCTTCTGGCAGAGGATTCCCCCACCCCCAAGCTGCTACCTAGTTCACAAAAGCCACCAGATGCCCAGCATTGCTGGCTTCTATCTCACGCTATAAAGCAGAGTTAATTGCGCATCGGGATAAAACAGTCCTGGCTTGGAGCTGGAGCAAGCCTGATCGCACGATGGTGGCTCTAGTCAAAATCCAAGGCTTGACGCCTTTTCAAGGAAGACACGTGGGGCCAGTTCTTCCACCAGCAGGTCCCCTAAGGAAAAGCAGCCGCACTTCCCATCTTGCAGCAGATGGGGTCATCAGCTGAAATCAGTCAGGGGAAGTTCTCTTGGGAAGAGCTTTGGCAAGCGCCTGCCAAGCAGCGACGCAGGGGAAGGACCCCCACAGATTACAGCCACATCCCAACTCTCCTGCCAGCCAGGTGAGACGTCCGGATGCAACCCAGCCCATTTTCCTGTCGTGTGACGTGGCAGAGAGAGCCCATCGCTAAAGGTCTGCTGCTCCTTGGTGCCATTGCCACTGGCTACTCTGTTCAACTCTCCGACACAGAATTCAGCCTTAAAAATGCCTTAACCAAAGGGGAAGACACGCCCGTTCGTTCCAATGAGAATGTACTTGGTGGTTTGTCCTGAGCACTGTTCAGCAGATGGACTAAGTATGGGAAGGCAGATCAGACCAGAGTCTGACCACAGCCCCTTACCTCAGTTTTCTCCATGCAGGCCTCACAACCAGACCAGCAGGCATGGGCATCGGGTGAAAGCCCAGCTGGGGAAGGCAGGACTGAGCCCCGTCCCTTACACCTGAGGCCCCACCCTTGGAGCCAAGCCCCGCCCACCCCAGCCCGATCCTGCCTGGCCACGTGGAGAGCCGGGGCTATCGTGATGCTCCCAGGCACACACTCCCCAGCAGCTGGGGAAAGCCGCACTACCTCACTGTGGCCCCATTCTTCCTCCCTGGCCCCCGGGCTGCTGAGCTGGGCCTACCCTCCCCTGGGACTGTGGAAGGCCGCTCCAGCCCAGCCGCAGCCAGGTGTGTGGGCCTCCCCCACAATTAACTGGTTAACCAATTAATGGGATTTTACATCGCTAGTGCCAGCAGGCCCAAGCGTGATGGTCTTTGGGACACAGCGTGAGACCCGTCTCGTCTGCTGCCTTCCACGAGATGTGAGGTAGAGCAGGCTGATCAGTCGTTTGGTGCGTGCCCGGGGACGGCGGGGGGAGCGAGGGAAGTGTCGTCCGGCTGTGGCTTTGCCTGATAAGCTCACAGTGCCATGTTAAACACTGTCCAGAGGTCCAGAGGCCCAGCCAGCTGGATACCTTTTATCAGCTTAAAAAGAAAGGAATACAGCAAGTTCTGACTCATTCAGGACTTTGCGAGGCGCAGGGGGGAAAATCTACTGAAGAGCCTCATCTCTTCATCCCGCTGGCGGAGCCTGGGTCACCACCTGTCCCAGAAGGAACAACCGGGCTGGCTTCCTCGGAAGCAGGGGCAGAAAGCACAGAGGCCCCCAGCTTGTCAGAGAAAGCCTGAGAAAGACTGCAGCGGGGCTGGGAGCCGGCGGCAGCTCGAACCATTGAGAAGAGCAGCACCAAGCCGGAGGTGGAATCCTCATGCACATGGTGGAGGTGTGTGCCGGGAGACTCTGGGAGACTCAGCTCCCTCACCCCCCTGTCAATGTTGCATTTACCACACCTGGCGAAGTGAGGTATGGGGGTGGGGGCTGGTGAGGAATACAGCCCAGGGCTGAGAGCCTGAGGGGTTTCCAGTGGGATATGAAAAAACGCTTCCTGCGGGACTGTGTTCTCTTCCCACTCTCCCCTGCTAGACCCCCACTTCAAGGGCAAGATCTTGATCCTACAACTCGGCTCCCGGGGGCCAAGATTGGATCTGAAACCCCCCTGGCTTCTTCTGGAGAATGAAGTCCCTAGTCCAGAACCAGTCCTACACCTGCCCTAGAAGAACCATGTGGAGAACCCACCTCTCTGCTGCATTTCTCCTTGGTTTGGACCAAAGCATCTCGGCTTCCCCCCATAGCTAGCTCTGGAGCTGAAACACATGCAGCTCCTGGAGCAGGGGCGGGAAATAGTTTTTGAAGGGGGGGCACTTCAGAAATTTGTGAAGTGGCCATGGGCTGCCCTGGAAGGGGAGGGACTTGGGACGGAAGCAGCGTGGCCAGGAGACTTCTCCTGCTCCCCCTGCCCACAGACCCTGATTGGCCTGGGGAAGGGGGAGCACATGAAGTCTTTGCCCCCCCCCCCCCCCAGCACGTAGAGACTTGCCAGCTGTTTTGAACAGATGGGGATTCCCTTTAGGCACCAGGGCAGGAGAAGACTTTACGGGTTCCCCCTGCCCCCAGGCCAATCAGGGCCAGGGAGCAGGGGAGCAAGTGAAATCTTTGCCCCCCCATCCCCGCCCTGTCAGGGGCGCACAGTGGCTAGAAAGAACACAGGCTGTTTAAAGCAGCTGGCAGTTCCCGCTGGTGCTGCGCAACCCTGGCAGGGGGAAGAGACTTTGCACGCTCCCCAGGTCTCGATTGGTCTGGGGGTGAGGGAGTGGAAGGGCAGCTGAGAGCCGGATCCACCCCACGAGGCCGTCTTGCCCCCGCGTCCGAGAGCCTTCCAGAGGTACAAGTCATTGTCACACTGCTGCAGCGGGCTCCCCGCTGGGGTTTTCCAGATGGCCGGGCTGACAGAAGGCTCACGTCTGCCTCAGAAAGATCGACTCTCCCTCCACTCCGCGAGGCCTGGCAGTGGAGGCCGGCTGGGCCTGCTCCATTTCTGTGGCCCCCTCTAGCTGCCCAGGTGCCTCTGGCCCAAACAGGTGTGTCCTTCTAGAGGCAGGCAGCTCTGCACGACAGGAAGGCCCGTCTTGTCGCTGAGCCTTGCAGTCCGTGTAGATGGATCCTGTTCCCAGATCTCTGCCACAAGCTCATCCAGTGGCCTGGGGCAAGTGGTCCCGTCCTCTCTCTGTGGGTCACTTTCCCCAGCTGTACTGTCAGGCTAGAGAGGCTAAATTCTCTGAGCGCCTCAGATGGAAGGCTCCGGAGGTAGGCAGAGCGTTACGCCCCGCGAGGACTTGGAAACGGCTGGCCACAGGCCACCTACTCTGCCATGTGAGGCAGCCTCCCTAAGTCACTCCACTCCTCTGCTCCTGGGGCCTGCCGGGAGCCCTTGGCCTTTCCTCTGGACGTGGTCTTGACAAAGCCTGATCATTATCTTGCTGTAGTTGGTATCCCCCGCAACAAAGCTCCTCCCCTGCACCCCAAAATAGAGCCCAGAGCAGAGACGCGCTGTGTGGAAACTGAGGGGGAGGAAGGGGAGTTTACGGGACTCGCCGTTCCTGGAATCCAGACGGCTGCTTGCCAGTTTTCAGTCACCTTTCCGGAATGTGGGGAGGATTCGCAGCAATTTCTTCCCGAACATTCATCTTTCTTGCCCTGGGAGCTGAGCACACTTGTTCCCTTCACCCCGCCCGTCCTTCCACCTCAGCCTCCCCAGCCTTTCCCTCCACCTCACAGCATTTCTCCTCAGCCTCCGCTGCAGCCCCTACCTCTCTGCCCTCTCCCCCAGACTCCTGACCTTTCCCCTTGTCTCTCTCTGGGTAAGTCTACATGGGGAGGGGGGAGGCACAATTTCCTGCTTGGGCAGACATCCCCATGCTAGCTCTCACCCAGCTGGTGCACTCCACGTAGCAGCAGCACAGCCATGGCTCTGCAAGTGGCCAGCCACCCTGACTATGAGCCAAGGTACGTACTTAGTCAGCTCGCTCCTCCTGCACCGCTGCAGTGGCGCTTGTGCTTTCAGTGCGCTGGCTGGATCAGCGCAAGCGCGGGTAGGCCTGCCCGATTCCATCTCCCGTGCAGACTGACCCTCTGTCTTCCTCGCCCCCTGCCTGCGTCCCTTCCTTCTGTCACCACGCCCGGCTCTCTCCAAGCCTGCGGGCAGTGGGAGCCATCCGCCCACCTCCCCACACCTGCCCCCCCAGGGGCGCTCTTGGTGAGCCACATCTAATGTCTTCAGAGGAGAGTTAATGATCCATGTGAAAAGCCAGGGTGGCGGGTGAGCCAGGGGCAGAGGCCCCTCTGGTCCAAAGAGACCTTAGGCAGGCTGGGTTTGGTATCACAGACTCCTGCGAATATAAAGCAATGGCAGGCTCTCCAGCCAGACCTGCCTTGGGTGGTACAATCAGCCCGTCACACACAGCCCTGTTCCTGGGGCTGGCCAGCACTTCACGTTTGCGGAGAGCGGACTTGTCCCTGTGCATGTTACAATGCAGACACCCCCCACGCGGAGGGCAAAGGGCTCCGGTGGGGTAGACGCAAGTGGGGCTGTATCTCCCGGGGACCGGCCAGGTACTCACAGTTCCTTGTAGCTGGCATCGTAGAGAGTCACCCACTTGTTCTGCTGATGTGGCTGCCACTTTATAGCCTGGTAGTTGGGGTCCAGGTAGGAGCCGTTCAAGCTGTCATTGTCTTGGATCAGCCCTGCAGCCATGGGGAAACAGCCACCAAAATCGTTTTCCGGAGGCTCCTGACCAGGCAAGAGCTCCCCCTGCTGGTACAAGGGAGATACTTCCTCTCTGCACTTCTCAGCCTGGGGCCCAGATCCTGCGCTACCAAGGCATCATGTGTCCCAACTCAGGGCAAGAGCGTCCACCCACCACACCTCCAGCTCCGGAAGCGCCTCTCTCCTTCGCTTATCTGAGGAGACACGCCCATTTTCTGAGTCTGTCCTGCAGGTTCCTCTCCCAGCCCCCCACCTAGGGAGAGCCCCACTGCAGGTTCCAGGGAGCTGCCTGGATGTGGCAATGTAGGGGGAGCAGGGACGAAGACCACATACCTGGTGAGAGTGCCCCCTGCTGGTGCCAGGGAGGCGTTTGGACTCGGTCAGGGTTGAGTGGCACAGAGCCCATACCCGGCTCCTGCTTTATCATCCCGTTGAGCATCTGTGCATTGAGAGTGTTGGGGGGCGACTCTGAGTGTTTCCTCTTCTTGGCTGGGTGCACTGGGAGGCTGCAGGGACCAAACCAGAAGCAATGAGGCAGCAGGCAGGAAAGCGAGGCAGCTGCTCCATCTCCTCCCCCAAGGGAAAGGCGAGCGAGGGAGCGAGCGAGGGGCTGGAGGGCCCAAGTCGCAGGAAGAGGAAGGGCTCAAGCGAGGACAAAAGTGAGGTTCAAACGTTTAAAAATTAAAGGCTGTGAGCTCCTGCCAGTGTCTCTGTCTCCCCCGCAGCGCCATGCCCCACTGGATCCCTCTCCTGCTGTGCGCCACCCGACCCCCGACCGCCACGCCCCACCGTTGCCCCGTTCCCCACTGTGCCCCCTTACCGCTGTGCGTCACCCAACCCCCACGTCCCACCGCTGCCCCATTCCCCACTGTGCCCCCTTACCGCTGTGCGCCGCCCGACCCCCGACCGCCACGCCCCACCACTGCCCCGTTCCCCACTGTGCCCCCTTACCGCTGTGCGCCGCCCGACCCCCGACCGCCACGCCCCACCGCTCCCCCGTTCCTCACTGTGTCCCCTTACCGCTGTGCGCCGCCCGACCCCCGACCGCCACGCCCCACCGCTCCCCCGTTCCCCACTGTGTCCCCTTACCGCTGTGCGCCACCCGACCCCCGACCGCCACACCCCACCGCTCCCTCCTTCCCCACGCCTACACCTCCTCCATTCCCCATCCAGCGCCCTTCCTACACGTTCTGCATCTACCCCCTCCATTCCCCGCCTCACCCTCAATATAAGGCACCCACCATCCTCCCCTGTCTCCCCACCGTGCCATGGCATCAGAAGGCCAGAGGCTCATGTTCCCTGCCCAGGTACAACGCCCCTCCACACCCTGCTCTCACTCCTCACGTAGGGCGTTCACCAGCTTAGCACACTCCCCCAGGCTCAGCACAACCGACTAACGCACCCGCGTCCCCCGCACGACTCCCCTCTGCAGGCTCTTCGCTTGGCAACAGCCCCACAGCAGGGAGACGCCCCAGGACCCCAACACCCCCCCTCCAGCCTCGCTGTCCCTCCCCCGTGCGCTTACTCTGCTCCATGCTGCTGCAGGAGCTGGTGAAGCATCTGCGACTGCTGGGCATGGTGGAGATCGCCCGGGGACATGCCCTGCCCCATAGCATACGGCGGCATGAGCGGCTCAGCCTTCATGTACATGTCCCGCTGCATGCTGGGATAGTGGGGGTTGTGCTGCGGCTGGTGGGGATGCGGCGGAGGCGGTGGGGGGCCCTGCAGGTGGGGAGGTGGAGGAGGGTGTTCCAGCCGAGAAGGTGGGGTCATGTGGCACATGTTCTCGGGGGTCATGGTCCGCAGGAGGTGAGGATCTTCAAAGAAAAACAGAACAGGTTGGTTAGACCCATGCACAAGGCTAAATACCGCCTGTCCTGAGTCCATCCCATATGAAGGGAGATTAAAAAGATGTGGACTTTTCAGCTTAGAAAAGAGGAGACTAAGGGAGGATATGATAGAGGTCTATAAAATCATGACTGGTGAGGAAAAAGTGAATAAGGAAAAGTTATTTACTTGTTCCCACCATAGAAGAACTAGAGGTCATTAAATGAAATTAATAGGCAGCAGGTTTAAAACAAACAAAAGGAAGTTTTTCTTCCCTCAGTGCACAGTCAACCTGTGGAACTCCTTGCCAGAGGAGGTGGTGAAGACAAGTACTTTAACAGGGTTCAAAAAAAGAATTAGATACATTCATGGAGGTTAGGTCCATCAATGGCTATTAGCCAGGATGGGTAGGAATGGTGTCCCTAGCCTGTGTGTGTCTGGAAATGGGTGACAGAGGAGGGATCACACGAGGATTACCTGTCGTGTTCCCTCCCTCTGGGGTACCTGGCATTGGCCACTGTCGGCAGACAGGATACTGAGCTAGATGGACCTTTAGTTTGACCCAGTATGGCTGCTCTTATGCCTCTCCAGCCCCAGGGGAGCCCGAATACCCCTGCCAGATTCTCCTCTAGCACCCTCCTTTATCCTCCTAGTCCCCTCACTCAGTCCCCCCAAATAGTGTCCCCTTTGGGGGAACCTGAAATATGGTAACCTTCACTTCATTCCCACTCATCTTCTGTTGCTCACCCTGCCCCCGCCTGTCCCCGTACCAGCTCCTGGGCCCCTCATCCACCTCCCCTAACTGAGCCTGCTCCGGTGTGGGTCACTGTGCAGGCAGTTCTGGGCCCAGACTCCCATCTCTTGCTGCTTGGCAGGCCCAGTCGGCCGACGGGGCTAGCTGGGGATTCCCAGTTTGTGAGGAGAGTTCCAGCTACTTTCCCTTGACAAATGCAGCAGCATCGTGAGGCTTTGGGCCCTGCGATTGACACAGGAGGAGCTGAGGGAGCTGGCTGAAGGAGAATGCCCCACACCCACAGCTAGCACGGCTCCTGAAGCAGCCGAAGGCCTCGCACATCCAGCCTCGGCAGCGCACAACAGGAGGCCGACACCCCATTGTGGTGCAAACTGCGCCATCAGGATGCTCCGAGTTCACGCTCCTCAGCACACCCTGGTCCGGCGGGGCAATGGAGTTAGTATTTAGCTGTACTGCTGTAGCATCAGGACTTGGGGCCGCAGTCTGCCCCCAGAGCACACTACAGACCCCACTTCAGTTGTGAGAAGGACCCACCTTTCCCTGGTGACTTTGTGCCTCTCACTTGGCTCGGAACTGCAAGCCCCAGGGCAAACAATGCCGAGAGCGCGAGAGTGGTTAACACGGAGGATCGTCTATTATAACACAAGCACCTCAGCCAGGGTGCTCCAGAGATGCTGTCCTGCCAGGGGAGCTGGTAAGCAAGCAAAGGATCTTGAAAGGGACTGCAGCTTTATAGAAAGGCAGCTCCTTCAGAGATCACTGCCGTCGCTGGAGAGGGAGGCGCACTAGAACCCGATGGCTGAGTGGCTAGGGTTGCCAGGTGTCCGGCATTCACCCAGACAGTCCGGCATTCACCCAGACCGTCCGGCATTCACCCAGACCGTCCGGTATTTTCACCTCCTGTCCGGTAAAAAAAATTCAGAGAATACCGAACACCTATAATGTTGGTAGTTTCTGATTTTTTCCCTGGCCAAGAGGCAAAAATGCCGGGCACCTGGCAACCCTATAAACACTCAACGCCCAGCCTCCTCCCCGCCCAGCTCCCAACACCCCCAGCCCCCTGACCCCAGCCCCCATGCTTACCTGGTTCTGCAAGGCTGCCAGCACAAAATGGCTGCAGACCAAGCAGAAGCAATGCTTCCCCTGGGTCTTAGTGCTCAACCTCTCCATTGTCCCTATCTCTGCACTCACTCTTAAAGGAGACATGCTTTTTTTTTTTTTTTGTGCTCAACAACTTTGGTGTTCCCCCTCTTCCCCCCCCCCCCACAGAATTTTTTCCCAGTGGGGTTTTTTTTTGGGGGGGGGGGGTAGAGGGTTTGGTATTTTTGTTTCAACCATCTGGCAACCCTAAGAGCGGGAGAAGAGGGAGGCTGGAAGGCCCAGGGACCCCAGATACTTGGAAAGGTCTGTCAGAGACCCAAAGGGTTCTCGGAGCAGCGAGGACACTGGGAGGGAGGGATTTGCAGGCTGGCTTTGTTATGTCTCTAGAGATCCGTATGTATCTCGTGCTGCCTATGAGAAAAGCAGGTGGTCGCTTGGACACTCCTTTGCAGTGTCTATGTGGTATCTGCTTACGCCATCATGAGGCCCTCGAAGAGGGCAGCAGAGCATCAGAAGGTCCAGTGCATTGGGGGAACATGGGGAGCATACAGCAGCTACTGGGGAGGCTTGGATGAGCCAGCATTAATTCTAGGGGCTCTACAATTGGACTGTGTGGTCCCCGCTGCCAAAGGGGTGTCGGACAGGGACTCTGCCCCTGCAGCATGTGCCTACAAGTCCAAAACTGGGAGTCAGGGTGTCTAAAGTCTGCCCAGAACCAGCAAGCTAATTGCAGCCTGGTGGGCATCCAGCCGGGAGAGTTGTAACAGCCCCATTGTGCTAGGCACTGTGCACGTCTAGAGCCTCTCCCCAAAGAGCTAACAACAAGAGATGAACAGCAGAAGGCCACACCAGTCACAGTGAGACACCTGCAAACAACCGGATAAGTGTGGTCCCAGCATACCTCAGCAATGGGCAACTGAGGCTAGTGAGTGGGACATGCAAGGGGCCTTCCGTCATCTCAGCAGGTTGCAAGGTGGCTGGAACCAGGATGGTCTCCCAGGACAGGGCAGTTTTGCTCACTTTGCCTGCGTATCTAGAATTTGCCAACTGAACCACACACGGCTCTCGGTCAATGTGTCCATCGGGCTGCACCTCTCTTCATGTGCCCCTGGCTACGTGAATGTCACTTTAGTAACACCGGCTGGAAGAAAACTACACAGATGGAAACCAGCGGAATCTGGCAACCCCGCGTTCGGGCAGCAGTAAATAAAATGTCTTGGGGGCGGCACACAGAGGCAGGGAAATGCTGATGTCTCCATGCTACAGCTGGGGAACTGAGGCGCAGAGAGGCTATAATATAAGGGGCTGCCCCACAGGATGTCGGGTCAGAGCAGGGAACCGAACCGGAATCTCTCCAGTCCTAGGCTAGTCACTTGAATCACTGGACAATCCTCTCTCAGGTCCTGTATCAGCAAAGCCAGCAACAACCTGCACCCTCACTCCCAGATCACGCTGCTCATTGCCCCTTCGGCCTGCAGCCATGAGCTACCGGCCTGCCCCAGTGCTCCCCCGCCCCGCCCGGACAGAGCCTACTCCCTCCAGTCAGTGCCCCCACCACAGGCACCTCGGCCAGCCACAACGCATTCCAGGACTGTGTTTCACCTGCACTTTGTGGCTGTACTCTCCTTCCTACTCAAGTCAATGGGAGCTTTCCCCTGGCTTGCTATGGGGTGCCCCTCTCTGGGCTTCTGTGGAGGGGAGCTGCAGGTGGGGGCTGACTGGAGAAAGGTAACAAAAGAACGACCTGGCCCAGTCTGACTGCCGCCTGTTGGAAATCTCACCGTTGCAAAACCGGAGCAGTATTTTTGTGTTTGCATTCAAGTCACTAACAAACTTTTTTTTTTTTTTAATTTTTAAACACAGAGAGGACTTTGATCCTTGCATTTCAATAAGCCACACGGGAAATTCAAATACTCGCTCCAACGCCCCACGTCTACGTGTGGGATCAGATATTGAAATCAAGCCGCTATCTGGGTTTATTTGACTGAGTTGCCATCAAAGTACTTGTTTAACATGTGGCGTCCGGTGAGTGTATGCAAACTAACTGTCCCCACCACAGGGCCTGATCCAGCAACACATGCCATGCCAGCAGAGGAACCCTGTGCCCACATGGAATCCTGGAACAATCCAGGCCTTACACCTTACTGCAAACACTCACTATGCAGCTGGCTACATACCAATGCCAGCAGTTTCACTGAAGTCAATGGGACTATGCACAGAGGTGGTAGTACTTGTTCCTCTCCCTATCAGAAAGAAGGGCCTAGCTTGGCTTCAAACTGCCAGCTAGACAGAACCTAAGCCAAATGTCTCCCAGTGCAATACCTTGAGGAAAAAGGCCCAAGGAAAGGTGGAAGTTTCTAACATGAAGCCACTTTGAAGGTCTCTGAGGCTACATCTACACTGCCGGCTTTGCCAGCAGAGCTTATGCAAATGAAACACAGATTAGTATATCACCAGGCTTTATTTGCATCATTTATGCAAGCTATTTTTGCTCAAAAACAAGTAGTGTGGATGTTTTCTTTTTGCACAAAACCCCCTTTTTCCACAAGATCCTTATGCTCCAAAAAAGGAGGTATACCGATCTTGCACAAAAAGAAAACGTCCACAGTACTTGTTTTTGCACAAAAACCCCTTGTGCAAAAATGGCTCGCATAAATTATGCAAATGAAGCACGGTAATATGATAATCCATGCTTCATTTGCATAGGCTCTCATGACAAACGCAGCAGTGTAGACGTAGCCTAAGAGCAAAGCAGAAGTACTGGCAATAGCTGTGAGCTGGTGAAATCCATTCTTTTCTCACACATCAAGTTCCGGAGACACCAGCTCCACCCTGCAAAGCAAAAATCACATGGGAACGGAGGAAAGACCCTTTTAGTCCCAAAGCGTCATTTTTTTATGCCAGAAAATAGTGAATGCCTGGAATGCCTAGGAACTAAAATCCATCTACATTGGATTTGTACCCCAGATACAATGTTGGGGTCAGGGTTTTGGTTGGCGCTCATCTCTATAATGACTCTGGTTATCACATCTCTGATATGATTCTAGGCAACAATAAGACTTGCCTATTAAGGAGCAGCACGACACACGTCAGCTTGGGGTTAAGGCAGCATTGCCAACTCTGCGACACTGCAAGTCAAGTGATATTTGATGTTCTTCTTAAACAGTGTCCCGTGAACACGTGAGAGTCGCAGCTTTCATTGTAAACAAAAGGTAAGTTTCTGGGTCTAGCGGTTGTAGAGAAATGTTTGAAAACACGAATACCGCAGGCTCAAACTCCAGAAGGGTACATATAAAGATCACAATATTTCATATTTTAAAAGCCTCGTGATAGTTAAGGCAATCTCAAGATTTTGGTGAGGGAAGGAGGAAATCGTGCAAGCTGTTTGAAAACTTGGGGCTGGCACCATAGAAACCAGCTTCCCATTGCTGCCAACGTCTCCCCTTCTGCCTCTGCCCCTGTTGCCAAAAAACAACTCATCCACCTGAAGTTTCACATGCCTCAGACCAGCACAGGGCAGTGGATTTTTTGAAACATCTGGGGTAAGTTACATTGGGCAGTACAGTGTCAGGTGTCTGTACAACTGGGGGGGTGCGCACAGATTCTGGCATGCCCCTGTCCTCTGGCACAAGCAGAGGCCACTTCTGGACTTACAGAACTGAACACAAAGTGTTATTACTCACCCCTGTTCCTTCCAGAAATTCTGAGTGGCTACAAGGCCCTGGCTCAAGAAACTACCTGCCAGCATCGATGCCGGCTACATCCCTAGGCTACATCCCTAGGCTAACGGCACACTGGAGTGCATTAGGATGAGCGTTGCCAGCAGATCTAGGGAAGTGATAATGCCTCTCTATTCACACTGGTGAGGCCATGCCTGGAAGATTGCATCTAATTCTGGGCCCTCCATTACAGAAGGGAAGTGGATGCATTGGAGAGAGTCCAGCGGAGGGCAACTAAAATAATTAGGGGGCTGGAGCACACGAACTACGAGGAGAGGCTAAAAGATTTGGGCTTATTTAGTCTACAGGAGAGAAGAGTTGGTGTGGGGCGGGGAGGATTTGGTAGCAGCCTTCAACTACCTGAAGGGGGGTCCAAAGAGGACGGAGAGAGGCTGGTCTCAGTGGTGACAGATGGCAGAATGAGGAGCAATGGTCTCAAGTTGTAGTGGAGGAGGTCTAGGTTGGATTTTAGGAAAAACTATGTCACTAGGAGGGTGGTGAAGCACTGGGATGGGTTACCTAGCGGGGTGGTGGAATCTCCATCCCTGGAGATTTTTAAGTCCTGGCTTGACAAAGCCCTGGCTGGGATGACTGAGTTGGGGCTGGTCCTGCTTTGGGCAGGGGGCTGGACTCAATGGCCTTCTGAGGTCTCTTCCAGTCCCAGGATTCTATTTCAAGCCTACCTTTGTGGGGGCAGGGGGCTTATCGAGAAGGGGGTGGCCAGGAAAATCTGGAAACAATGCTCTTGGTTTCCCTGCTAACCGAGGGAACCCTCACCACACAACCCCCCTGAGCAACAGACATGTGAGGATGCTGGAGCCGCAGTGAGCCGTGGCTGTAGCATCAATTACGTGAATGACAGGCATCACTTTATAATCATACTGGAACATAGTGGTGCCTGTGCTTTTCTGTGACAGAGGCTTGAAGGAAGATGACCCTAAGCAGCACAAACTGTACAAAATGGAGACAATGTGCACTAATTGCTGGAAATGACCAAAGAATATGGTTAGGGACTGTCATCATTAGTGGGAGAGAGGGGAAGATGGGAAGAGACATGTCCACCTTTTGTCACAGAAGTTTGCAGGTGAATGTTATTGCTGGTATCTTGAGTTGTTCCCTGGATTCCTAGGTTCATCTGTGGCAGGAAAACTGCAGCTATTTCTTAGACAGGACTTCGCTACAATTCCCAGCGCCTTGCTTATTTCCAGAATGGATTGTTGCTACGGGGCTCCCACAAAAGACCACCTGAGAACAACCCTCACCCTCTCTTTGCAGCACAAAGCAACTCATTGAATTAAATGATAGAAACTGGCCCTTGGATACGCCTCCTGCAGGCAGATTTAAACTCCTTCATTACGAGATGGTGCAAGTGGAAAAACAGAGGAAGAACTAAAAGAATCGACACTGGCATTAACACCAAGTGTTCAAACATGAGAAATGGCCTGTTAATGGCTACAATCATATACACAGGCAAACCTGCATTCCTGCTTCATTCTCGTCCTTCTGCGTCTGAGAAGAAAACCAAACAATACGGTATCCAAGTTGGTGAGGATGCTATGCAAGGCCAGAGGACCACATGTGACCAGGAATGCTTTGCCATGTGCTCCATGAAAATAAACCAATAATGATGCTACAACCGCTCAGGTACAGACACGGAGAGCTCAGCACACTAATTAAACCTCTTTGGGGGAATAAATAACACCTAAAGCACAGAGTGGAAGGTCAGATATTGTCCTACACCTGTCAGAAGCCTCACAGCTGGTTGACTGGGAACAGGTGCTGGAAGGTCTCAGCTCCCCTGTGATTCTTGGCAGAAGGCACAGAATCCCACAGGTCAGGTGTCTGCTGGTGGAAATCCAGGAAGTTCCTCTGACTTCAGTGGTGCTCCACCAACTTACGCCATCTCAGGACCTCTCCCTGGGTTACGTTTTCCACCAACTGTTATCGCTGGCTACAGCTGAGGAAGAGCAGAATTTAGATCAAAATATCTCATGGCCATTTGCACGAGGGACTCTACAGAGAGGCACTAGGCACCCAAAAGTAACTGAATTGGGCTTGAGGGTTCAGGAAAATCTAGCTTGATCCAAAGCCACATTAGGGCAACACTAAGAAGCATTTCAGATATTTAGCTACCGTGACACATCCCAGACACAAAGGTTCATCGGTCAAGCCCGGAACAGAAAAAGAAGGCTTGAAACACAGAGGTATGGGAGGGCAGTGTGGCCTAGCAGATATAGCACTGGATGGAGAATCAGGAGACCTGAATTCTATGCCCAGCTCGGCCCCTGGCCTGTTGGGTAACCTTAGGCAACTCACTTTGGTTCTCTGTGCCTCGATTTCCCCATTTGTAAAATGGGGATGATAATGCTGACCAGCTTTGTACACCACTGCAAGATCTGCTGACAAAAAGGGCCAGGTAAGAGCCAGGCATTCTTGCTTATTATTAAGAGAGGGAACATCACGTGGAGTCCCTTCGTTCCCTGTTTAGTATATTTAAAGCTGAAGAATCAGATCTCTCCCCCACATCTATGTGCACAAAGGAGACTGCACTGCACTTCATTGTGTCAACATAGCAGGAGCACGTAGATGCAGAGTAATGGAAGGAATGGAGAATATTATCCATTTTGAAAAGACCTGCAAATGCCAGTCAACCAGCATGGCACGCGCGGAGCAGGCTTTTAGCAAATTCAGATAGGTTTGGGTCAAGGCTTCATAAAAAGCCGGGTGCTGAGAAAGAAAGGCCCTGGGTAAAAGCGTATCCGGAGCTACAGGCAAGCGGAAGGGGGTGGCAGGTTCACCTGGCTGGAAGACTGGGAGTGGGGGGATGCTATAGTCTCCTGGCAGACCTGCAGGCCTTCCATCTGGACAAAAGCCTGCCTGTACGTGTGAAGACCTAAACATGCTTACGAGGCGAATCACACACTCGGTGTTTGGCGCTTCACTTCTCCATAAAACCTCCATGGGGTTTCCTGGGGCTTTCCAGGCGGAGAGTTGGGAATGATTTTGCTTTCATGGAAGACACACAGACACACACCCAGACAACTGGGTTTTCCAGGCTGGAGGGAGTCACCCCAAACCCTGCTTACAGGCCCTGACTTCCCGCCTCATTACGCCACTCTCACGGCTGAGTGTGGCTGAGGCCCTCGACCAACCAGGCCCTAGACGTCCACGCCTGACAGACGCTTGTCACGCTCTCGGCTCAAACATCGTCTCTCCCCGCAAGCCAACAAAACCCAAATCTATTGACGCAGACACAGGGCAAGCCTCGTCCACTTACACAGGCTTCTGCCTAACACAGGAGCAGGGGACATTTGCGGAACCGGGTACACCACGCTGTGATTTCAGATCTCTCATGGGGAGGATGGGAGAGGACTGTAGCTCTCCCTGCACAAGGGAATGACTGGAACCCGGCACCTGGCACTGGGACATGGAGAAGGGGGGCAGTTTGCCTGTGTGTCAAAGGTGGACAGAGGTTGCCTTCCCCCACGGAGAACAAAGATGATGATCTGGGACACAGGGACATGGCATTGGTGGATAACCAGAAGCAGCTGGCCCACCCCTCCGCTATGGGTAACATAGGCAAGGGAAAGCATTGACTTTCCAAAAATACCCATGCTCCCTGGCTGCCCAGAAGGGCTGGGGCTCTGGCTTAGCAGCGCTGGCCCTCCATCTGGCCAGGAAGGATCTGGCTGTAGGGCTGGGGTTGGTCAGGACTTGGCTTCATGGGAGGTGGGGGGAGGTAGCTGCAGGGGCGGGGCCTTAGGCAGAAGGGGCGGGGCTTGCCTTCCCTGGGCCTTCACCCACACCCTCTGCACATGGAACCTGCACATGGGCAGCCTAAGGATTCACTTACAGCGAGATTAGGGGACTCTTCCATGACACCAGCAGAAGCAGCAAAGCACTGGCTATCCACAAACCACGTGGAAACAGCGGCAGGTACACAATGCACGTGAGGCAGAAGGGTACCGCCCTGGTGGGGCTCGCTCAGAGAGGAGAGACAGGAAAGGAGGGCTCTAGCTGTGACATGGAAAGAGTTGCTAGCAGTCCCAGGATCTGCAGTGAACTGTCTGTGCTAGAGATTTGCAAGCCCATTTGAGACATGCCTCTCTCCCCCCCCACAAAAAACCCCTCCCCATACTGCCACTGTGCACCCAGGAGGGGGATGGAGATTGCTCACAAGAGCTAAACAGGCTGCATTTGACTACAGCTAGTCCTAACTAGTGTTCTCTGTAAGCTGGGGTACGTCTACACTACAGCGCTAGTTCGAACTAACTTAGTTCGAATTAGTTAATTCGAACTAAGCTAGTTCGAACTAACGCATCTAGAACTAAAAACTAGTTCGAACTAGCGTTTTGCTAGTTCGAACTAGTAAGTCCACATTGAGTGGACTCTGGACAGGGCTTAAGGATGGCCGGAAGCAGTGCCGGCAGGGCATAAAAGGAGGACTTAGATCATGGAGATGCTGTCTCAGGCTAGCCGAGGGCTGCGCTTAAAGGGTCCCGACCCCCACCCCGGACACACAGTTCTAAGGGGTGCCCCGCTTGCAAAGAAGTTCTGGCTTGGAGTGCCCTGAGTGCCCACACTGGGCACATCACACCACTCGGCCATCAGCCCGGCTGCACTTGCCGCAGGCTGCCATCTGGGGAGAGGGAGTAATTGGGGGGCTGCAGGAGAGCTTCCACCCCCAGAAGCCTGCAGAGCCAGCCCAGTCCTCCCCATCGGGGGCTCGTACCCCATTCCTCCCTCACCTCCTTCCACTTACCCTTCCCTAGCCCCCCTTCTTATTGATGTACAAAATAAAGATAACGTTTCTTCCAACATTGACTCTGTCTTTATTGAACAAAACTGGGGGAGAGTGGGAAAAGGAGGTGGGAGAGGGGAAGAGAAAGGCTGGGAGAGGGGAGGGCAACTAACATGATCAGGGGTTGGGAACAGGTCCCAGATGAAGAAAGGCTACAGAGACTGGGACTGTTCAGCTTAGAAAAGAGGAGACGGAGAGGGGACAGGATAGAGGTCTCTAAAAGAAGGGGTTGGGTGGAGAGGGTGCATTCAGAAAAGTTCTTCCTGAGTTCCCATAAAGAAGGACTAGAGTACACCAAAGGAAAGGAATGGGTAGCAGGCTTCAAACTAGTAAGAGAAAGCTGTTCTTCTTGACAAAGCAAAGAGTTAACCTGTGGAACTCCTTGCTGCAGGAGGCTGTGAAGGCTAGAACTAGAACAGAGTTTAAAGGGAAGTGAGATAAAGTCATGGAGGTTGGGGCCATGGAGTCCTATTAGCCAGAGGGTAGGAGTGGTGTCCCTGCCCAAAGTTTGTGGAAGGCTGGAGAGGGATGGCACGAGACAAATGGCTTGGTCATTGTCTTCGGTCCATCCCCTCCAGGGTCCCTAGGGTTGGCCGCTGTCGGCAGACAGGCTACTGGGCTAGATGGACCTTTGGTCTGACCCAGGACAGCCATTGTAAGCTCAGGGCTCAGTGTCGGGGGTCTCAGTGGACCCCCTTGATTTTCATGCACACCTGGTCCTGGGTGGCCAGGCTGGCAGCTCTCCTGCCCTAGACGGCCACTTTCCTGTGCCTAGTGCGGAGATCGTGGACGAGGTCCACGATGTCCGCACTAGCCCAGGAAGGTGCCCGCCTCTTGCGGTCCAGGGCAAACTCCCGGGAGCCGCCAGCCTGGTCCCGGCAAGAGGGGGAGGGCTGGGGGGCATCGGGTGGGTGGCTCTGTGCCGTGCCAGGTGCAGGGTCTGCTAGCTGGGTGCTGGCAGGCTTTCACCTGGCACGGGCACCGTAGCCAGCCCGTGCCCCTTTAAGGGGTCCGGGGCCGGGAGGGGGGCATAGAGTTTCCCTGGTGTTGGCCAGAGTGGCCACCAGGGAAACCTGGGGAGGGCTAGCCTCCCACTAGTTCGAACTAAAGGGCTACACAGCCCTTAGTTCGAACTAGCTAGTTCGAACTAGGCGTTAGTCCTCGTAAAATGAGGTTTACCTAGTTCGAACTAAGCGCTCCGCTAGTTCGATTCAAATTCGAACTAGCGGAGCGCTAGTGTAGCACCTATTAAAGTTAGTTCGAACTAACGTCCGTTAGTTCGAACTAACTTTGTAGTGTAGACATACCCCTGGGTACTTGTGCGGCCGCTCAGGAGAGAGTCCAATGCTGTCCAGTAGGGATGTAAAGGTTAATCTTAGCAAGTGTTGCTTATGGGTAACGGATTAACTGGCAGCCCACCAGGGCCACCATGCTGCAGGCCAGGGACTGCTCCAAGGTTGTGGTTAAACCTCGCCTTTAACCGGCTAACATGTTAAACAATAATTAATGTCCCTACTGCTCAGCTGATTAGCAGAGCTCCCACAGCTAGGTTTGTGTTTCTACTGGTGGTGCACATTCACACATGCATTGGTGCGCATAAACTTTATTCTGCACTTGGATGGAAAAAATCCTCACATGGATGGAAAGATTAGAGGGAACATTGGTTCAAGCCCCTCTCAACCCCTAACATTAGCGGGAATGTGGCCTGAGCCCCAGCCGGCTCCGTGGTGGCAGAATGGAGCCAAGTCCAGACAACTTGCAATGGGGAAAAACCAGGCCTGGGAACAGATCAGGCCCTTTGAATGGCACTGCCTGACAAGCCCAAAACTTTCTTAGACAGGAATCAGCGGGGCCTGGCAAAACTGAATGAGCTGCCCAGCACCCTTCCATGGAGAAAGAGCCTGAGAAGGGAGCACGTGTGTCACCACATTGGACCCTTTTCCTTCCGATGGGTTTTCGTAGCAGCGTGAGCATGCCATGGGAGAACAGTGCCTTCCAGCCAGGCTGCACACAAGGGGTCTCTGCAGCAGCAGCATGTGTGGCTACATCAGAGGCTTGGGCCATTCCCCTGCCACCGCCCCAGAGGGGAGGAAGAAGAGAACAATCAGAAGGTCACAAACTTTCCCATGCTTTGGCCACTTCCTAAAACCAAGCTTCAATCGGGGACCAGGCGCCTGGCAGCCCACACCCCAAAACCACAGGAGCGGAAAAGGGACAGTGGGACTGGAATAAGAGACAAGGGGATATGGAACTTACTGCCATAGGATGGGTGGGAAGACTGGTTACACCCCATTCCACAATACAGGTGCACTGTTTATTGCCCCTTTATTGGGTGCAGCGCTTTACTGGGGTTGGGTCCGAATCTCCCCTTGTTGCCGTCCTGACACCCAGCCCCGCCTGGCTCCAATCTTGCCAGGTTGCTCTGGTGCCCATCCTTACTGAGCTGACACTGGTGAAATACCTGACAAAGAACAACATGACCCAGCTGAGCATGGTGCAGAGAGGAGCTTGGTGGTTTTCAGCCCGGCTGACAAAGCCTCTGGAAATCCCACAAGAGCCCTGGGCTGGATCAGCACTTGGAGACAGTCGGATGTTTCCTGAGTGTGTGAGAAGCTCTCTGGAAGGACTCAGAGGAGCACAGCTTCACAGCTGGGGCGGGGGGGAGGGGGCAGGAGGAGGGAGCAATCGTACCACTGACAAAGCACTATAGGAGGAATATGGAGCCAGTTACGGTGTATGTGCTATTCCAGCCATACCCCAGGAGAGAAGAACCTCTAGGCTCCATTGTGGTTGCTGCTAGTCCTGGAACCAAAAAGC
Organism: Pelodiscus sinensis; assembly: GCF_052426305.1. NCBI lineage: Eukaryota > Metazoa > Chordata > Testudines > Trionychidae > Pelodiscus > Pelodiscus sinensis. Next base: position 126,832,566 of record NC_143056.1, on the reverse strand, counting down.
ATTTTTGACTTAGGCCAAGTCTACACTATAAAAGAAAGTCAACCTAAGATGAGCAACTCCCGCTATGAGAATAATGCAGCTGGAGTCGATGCACCTCATGTCAAATTTCTGAGGCATCCCTAATGCTGAAGGTCAATAGGAAAAACTCTCCCATTAACTTCCCTCATTCCTTGCAACCTCGTAGAATATTGGGGTCGATGAGGCCACCATCAGCGGTTGATTTAGCAGGTCCTTACTAGACCCGCTAAATCAAACCCCACAAGATCGATCTCCAGAGCGTCGATCTCAGTGTTAGTGTAGACTTGGCCTAAATCCTAAGTGGAGCACAAGATCTGGTGCAAAAGATGAATATAGCAGTACTTTTTGGTAACAGTACCATAGTTATTTAAATTTAACATCCTTATGGGGGGAGAACACAGTAATATTTAACTTTAAAAGAGGGAACTGCACAAGACTGATTAAGCTAGTTAGATGGACATTAAAAAGAGCAGTCATAAGGGTAGAATGCCTGCTAGCAGCATGTAGACTACTTAAACATGCCATGATAGAGGCTCAGATTAGAAGTTTATTCCCAAATAAAGCAAAAAAAAAGGACAGTAGCAGGACCAAAAGAATCCTGCCATGGCTAAACAGAAGAGTAATGGAGACAATTAGAGGCAAAAAGGGATCTTAAAATTTGTAAGTCAAATCCTAATGAGAAAAATAGGAAGGAGCACAAATACTGGCAAGTAAAATGTAGAAGTATAATACAGCAGGCCAAGAAAGGACTTGAGAAGCAATTTGCTCAAGATGCAAAAATGAACAGTAACATTTTTTTTATGTACACTAGTTGCACAAAGCACAACAAAGGTGTTAAAAAGCATTCCAGGAAGATATTGCAGAAAATTCTTTGCATCGGGCTTCACTAGAGAGGATGTTGGGGGCTATCCACATCACAGCTATTCTTTTTGGGAAACAAATCTGAAGTACTGTCCCAAATTGATGTTTCAGTAGAAGAGATTTTTGAACAGATTGATAAATTCAATAGTAATAAGTCAAAAGCTTCAGAGGGGTAGCCAAGTTAGTCTGTAAAAGGAAAAACTTAAAAAACAACAAATAGTCTAGTAGCACCTTAAAGACTAACACAATCATGTAGATGGTGTCATTAATAAGAAGTCACCAAGGCCAGATGGTATTCACCCTGGAATTCTGAAGGGTCTCAAATACGAAATCGCAGCTCTGCAGTATGTAACCTAGAATTACACTGAAATCAGCCTCTATACTAGATGCCTCAAAGTTAGCTAATGTCATGTCCATTTTTACAAAAGGCTCCAGAGGGGATCTAGGCAATTACAGACTGGTGATCCTTCCTTCAGTACTGGGTAAATTTGGTCAAAATGACAGTAAAGAGACAGAATTATCAAACACACAAGTGAATACAACATGTTGGGGGAAAAGTCTAAACAAATGTTGTAAAGGGAACCTATCTATGAGAATTCTTTGAAGGCGTCAGCAAACACGTGGACAAGGGTGATCCAGTGGCTATAATGAACCCAGATTTTTTGTAAACTTTTGACAAGCTTCCTCCCAAAGGGTCTTAAGCAAATTAAGCAGCTAGGAGAAAAGAGGGAAGATCCTCTCATGGACCAGAATTGGTTGAAAGATTGGAAACAAAGGATAGGAACAGTCAGATTTCACAATGAAGCCAGGAGAATATATAGTAAGGTCTCCCAAGGATCTGTAGGAGAACTGTGCTGTTCAACATATTCATTAATGACCGGAAACGGGTGTGAACGGTGAAGTGGCAAAGTACGTGGACCACACAAAATTAAATCCAAAGCTGCCTCAAAAGGATCTCACACAACTAGGTGACTGAGCAATAAAACGGCAGATGAAATTCAATGCTGATGAGTGCAAAGTAATGCACACTGGAAAAACATAATCCAACTATACATATAAAAAGGTGAGTTCTAAATTAGTTGTTACCACCCCAGAAAAAGATCTTGGCGTCACTGTGAACATTTCTCTCAACATTTCTGCTGTTTGCACAACAGTAGTCAGCAAACCCTCACAATACGCTAGGAACTATTAGGAAAGGGATAGAAAATAAAAAAAAGACAATATCATAAAGCCACAATATAAATCCACGGTGTAGCTACACTTTAAATACTGTGTCCAGTTCTAGTTCAGAAAAGGTTCAAAAAAGATCCACAAAGATGGTCAAGGATATGGAATAGCTTTCACATGAAGAGAAACTAAGAGGAACGAGGGCAGTCCAGCTTAGGAAAGAGATGACTGAAGGGGGACACAAGCGAGGTCTGTAAACCCATGAATGGTATGGAAAAAAAATGAACACTACTCTTTTGTACCACAAAACAAAAACTGGGGGTCACCCAATGAAATTAACAGGCAGCAGGTCTGACATCAACAAGAGGAAGTACTTTTCCCACATGACCCGCAACTGACCAGCAGAACTGTGGCCCAGGGACGTTGTGAGGACTGTAACGGGCTCCAAAAAGCACTAGAAACATTCACAGTGGATAAGACCACCCGAGACTATTAGCCAAAATGGTGAGGGAGACAACTTCACACTCAAAGCAATCCTAAACTTCTAACAGAAGCTAGGAGCGAAAGACCAGGCTGAACCACTGCCCTGTAATGTACATTCCCCATGAAGCTCTAGTATGGGCCACTGTCTAAAACAAGATGGGCCATAGCCTGATCCCAGGTGGCAGCCCTTCTGTTCTTATCCTCTGCGTCTCAAGGGAACAGTGCTCTCTAGTTTTCAAACGCTTCACCCCACAGCAGAGGACGAGGTCAAGTCAGTTACTAAGACACGCCCCAAATCCAGGCTCAGGAGTCTTGCTGAAGGCCCAGTCCATGCCAAATCCAGGGTAAAACAAGTGAGATTTCCCCCCCCTAAGGAAAAAGAAAAAAGAGCCGATCGAGAGGAGCTCTCAGTAGCTGCCTCTTCTGCTCGCATGAGGCGAAGGTGCTGCTGCTCCAGCAAGGAGAGAAATCTGCCGTCCCTGCAGCAAGTAGCCCGGCCTCTTTGTTATATTTAAGGAAGGGCCAGGAGGAATTCCAGGGATTTTTTTAGTAAGATAAACAGAACTCTTGACCTCTTCCATAGAGAAAAGAGAAGGAGCCGTTCCCAGCCTGGACTAGGCTGCAGCCTGGGAAAAATGGGTGCCACTGAGGGGGAGGTGGGGAAGCTGGCATGACCCCTCCCTCTCCAACCATCTTCCACCCAGACACTCCGAGTGCTGCCATCAAGACACGGAGAACGTCACCATTGAGGACCCAACGATATCCACCCACTTCCCCTTCCCCCCCACACTCACATACCAAGCCAAATGGGGCAGAATGGCGCTGACGCCGCCGTCTAGGGGGAAACAATAATCTTTGGGAGGGGCCCCAAGTTTCCCTCACACGGATGCAGAAGGGAGGCAGAGAGGTGCCCCCGTCGGACTGGCAGAACGCCACAGAGGGCAGGAGAAGGATCAGCAAGCACTTACCGCAAAACGGAGAGTTCATTAGTGTCTCCGCAAGTTGGGTTTCATTTCCAGGAGGTGCGCTTGCGCCCTGGCTCTTGGTTTCACACCCCTGCCGTGGATGCTAGCACACGGGGGCTGGCAGACTCCATTTCACACCCTGCCTGGGTCCGAGTCTCTCTCTTCCTCGCTGCATGTGCGCGGATCCGCACCTCCACCCCCTCTCCTGTTCTCTTGCACTCCCTCCCTTTCAAAGACCAGCCGGAGAACAATAGGTGAAAGTCTAGGGATATTTACTAACTGATAATCTCTCCACGTATTGCAGCCGTCTGTTTTCCCCGTCTGATAAAGATTTCAGAGCCAACCACTTTCATAAAACAAAGAGGGGGGAGGCTGGGAAGTTTGGGCTTTTTTTTTTTTAAGCACTTACCATTCACCTGCTGGGGGGAGTAAGCTTCTGATCCAGAGTCCGGGGGAGAGTCGGGTAAAGTGCTGGAGAGCAATGGAGAAAGAGAAGAGAAGGTCACGCCAGAGCAGCTTCCAGCAAAACGGAGCCGTTCACTTTGCTCCCTGGGACTTCCAGACGCCAGGGTAAAGCCCATTCAAACACCACCATGGCTAACCCCGCGGCCCACAGTGACTCCTGCTGGCAGAGGCTGACACCCATACCCATACCCTCTCTCCTGCCCCATCTTTACAGCCCTCCCTACTATTAATAGAGGTTGGGACTGAAATAGCCATGAGTTGCCGCACAGACAGTTCTGCACTGGTTCCCTACAGCCGCAGCTCCCAGCCAAATCCTCCACCCACCATTACCTACATAGCCACAGCCTGGGACAGGAGTAGCCCATCCAGCCTCCCTTGACGGGACAGGCATTTCATTCCACAGCCAGTCCCCTCACCTGCTAATCAGAGCTTCTCTTTCCAGCCCGGGTCCAGTTAAAGGAAGTGTCCAGGCCCCAGAAAAGGCTCATTGATTTCACCCCTGAATAAACAGGAGAGCCAGTTCCTCTGGATTGACACCGGCAGCATGGAGGGCAGGATCTGGCCCTAACTCGGCGAAAGGGAACCCAATAGGAACAAGAAACTCCATTGGCCTGAAGCAGCCCACCATGTGCAGGAATAAAAGGGTCAACAAGAAACTTCCTGTGGGCAGAGGGGGCAGTTGGGGAGTGATCTGGGGAGTCTCTGTCTAATTATTTTGCCGTACCCCATGAGGCTAAACACAGGCCCCATGCACTGGGTCACTTCACTCCTTTAAACACCACACACAGACAAATCCACCTGGAGCTTTTCAGCATTCCCAGACCTTCATGAAAAGCTAAACCTCTCCTCCCCAGCCACCTTCGGAGACAGCCTGGGAAAACAGACCGGCCGAGGAGCGCGCCCTTGAGGTCAAAAGACTTGGTCTCCGTCAGAAGTTCCAGAGAACGTCCTGGATAAACAAATCTAGCACCAGAGACCCAGCTGATCTTACAGGCCTGGGTGCCGAAATGCAGGCTTGGGGGCAGATGTAAGCGGGCTCAGAGTGCGTTGACGCAACAGGGATTGACACCAGCATAACCCTGTAGCATAGCGAGGGAAGGGATTTTTCCGTCACTGTAGGAACATCGTCTCCAGGAACAACAGTCAGAACCTCGGCAGGAGCGTTCTTCCCTCCACCTTGCTGCATCTAGGCCGAGGGTTCAGTCGGCATAGCGACAGTGCTCCCAGGTCTGGATTTTCCGCACTCGTGACGAATGCGGCTGCCCAGACTTAAATGTTAAGTGCAGACCGAGCCGAACACACCTTTGGGGCAGGGTGCAAGGGAAAGACTATTGCAGGGAGGTAATGGATTCAGGAGGTCGGGCCAAAATGCGGTCGCGGCCCACCCCTGAGACCGGCTCTGTTGGCGGCCCCGGGCGACCATCCAACTCGCTCGCCCTTTGGTCGCCAAGGCACCTCAGGACCCAATTCAGCGACTTGGGCCTTTTGTCACCGCAATCCCCTCAAAGCAAAGGGACCAGCTAGGGAAGGGAGCTGTTCACCTCTACGACACTGGCTCCACTGGGGGACTGGGTGACTCAAAGGGGTACAAGTCAAAGCCACCGTTGGCTCCATCAGCCTCGTTGACCCTCTGCACAGAGGGCAAAGACAGAAGGGGTCCACGCTGGACTGAAGCCGTCTGCAAGGTAAGCCCCAAACATGACTGAGGGCCTTTGTCAGGCTCATGTGTACGCAGCAAGGGAAGCCTCAGTGCCAATCCCCACACTGGGACCCGAAGGGGAATAAACGCCATCCATGATTTTCTTTACCCCCACCTTCGTCAAGAGGATCTTTCCAAGTTCCTCCAGCAGGCCAAAGCCAAGCCACTGGCCACAGAGGAATTACACCAGGTTTTAATTTGGCCCTGAGCCTTCTCAACTCCATGTTGGTGTCACTAGACAGCATGAGGTGGAGGAGAACACGAGAGCGTCACAGGTGTGCACAAACCTGAGACACCGGCTAGGCCTTGGCCTGCGCACTTGAGATGGCTGCAAAAGGAATCCAGCCAGGCCACCTGGGCCAGTGGTGGTAGGTGGGGGAGCTCTCCAGGATGGGTCAGGTACCTGTGCAGCAAGTGGTTGATACCAGGCTGCCAGGTGGCCGTACTGAGGGAGGGAGCATGGCTCTGTCGATTTCCATCGACATCTGACATCTCCCTCTGCAAGTGGTGAAGAAAGGGTCTCTCCCTTGAAGCAGCGGTGGCTCCTCCCAATGGGACAGTGATTACAGCTGCCAGGAATTAAATCCCGCCTCTGGGATTTAACACATTCTCCCACGGCGAGAGCTGCCTCTACCCACCCCTCACTCTCTGGGCAATCCCAACCACCAAGACAGCCTCAGCCCCATTCCCACCCAGGACCTGCACTGCAGCCGTTGGGTTGGGCCCACTGGCGGGACTTGGGAAGATCCCCATGAACAAGGCGGGCTATAGAAAATCATGGGTTCATTCCCATCCAGCCCATTGAATAGCAGCTGGAGGGTGATGCCTTTGAATCCCTAATAACCTCAGCTTCAGTCACACCGGAGAACTGCAAGTGTCTCCCAGTCCGTTTGAATCAGCCAGCCCTCAAGTCGGACCAGGAATTGCAGCATCTTCCTGGGTGCACATGGTCCAGCCTCAGAGATGCAGAAATTCCAGTTCTCCTCCTCCATGCAGGAGGCGAGCCTAGAATCCAGTACAAGTGCAGATCCAGTTCAGGGTCTATGCCCTTCCTACACAGAGGGTGAGCTACCAAATACCAGCCCCAAGTAGTTAGGACACCAGACTCCATGTCTCTCTTTCCAAGTCAGCTGCCACCTTTCACCCAGGAGAGCCCAACAGCCCCTGGAATGAAGATTTTCTCAGGCCGAAATGGATTTCAAATGTGTCTCTGTTCCTGCCTGAGATGCTAAAAGATTCTCCCATCATGCACTGCTCCTGCTCTGCATGCCATGAACCTCTTTGGTCTTTGTTTTAATGCCATTTGCGCTCCTACAGCTATTTCACCTTGCCCCATGCAGATCATGAAGGCCACAGCCAACGCTCTCAAACACCAGCACCCCTCGAATCAATGTTTAGCCACCTTAACGCTTGTGGGACAAACACAGCAGCCTTCTCCACCCCTCCTCCCTGCCTCAGCTGCACCTACCCAGGTGCATAGGAGGCCTTGGGCTCCGATTTGATTGGAGGGACCACGTTACTCAGGCAGTGGCCGCCGAGGTACCCCTTGGGCACCACCATGCCATTGTTGTTATTGCAGTTGAGGTGAGCGCTGTAGCTGGGTCCGCAGGGGTTGGCCAAGAGAGGACCATGACGGCCGGGGCCTTGGCTGCCTGGGGCACAGAGATGGAGGGCACCACCGGAAGCGGGGTTGGTCACATGAGCGGCGTTGGAGATGGAGCTGGCAACGGGGGCACCGACGGCGGCAGAGCCGGAAGGCTGGGTGTGCGCGTAGCTGGATGAGGGAGGGATGTCGGGGAAGCAGCTGTGGGAGAGAAGTCGAGAACCTCAGAAGGGTAACTGCGCCTTTCGGCTGCCCCGCAGCCCGCCTGCCCCCAGTCGCACACCCGCCCCCGGGAAGGAGGCACCTCAGCCCGACGACACCAGCAAAACTGCACCCTTGGGCTCAGGCACACCTCCCCTCAAGCCCCAGGCTGTGGCATTGATTCAGGCCCCACTGGTCTTCCCCAGAGGGTTCCCAAGCCAAGCCGGGCCAAACCCAACTCTGTTTCCTTCACCAGATGTGCCGAGAGCACCCCGCTGCAGGCTGCACTCGGCTCAGTGTCACACACACCAGCTGGGAACCTCTCAGCGTGCCGGTGCTCCACGGCCAGCACCAACGGGGTCTATCGCCTCCCTGCTGGGGGGGGTGCCCTCCCGCCGCACTGCGTAGTCAGTGTCCCCCAGCTTGGGCAGGGAGCGCACCCTGCAGCTATTAGGGAAACACGTCACTTTCCAACACCCTCCTTGCAGGGGAACTCACTGCATTTTGTTCCCAGAATGATGCCCCAGTAGCTGTTCTGTCAGCACAGGGAGCATTCGTTTGAGCTCCCTTGTGCCAGCCGTTTCCAGTCCTATCCAAAGGCAGCAGAGGGTGCTCCAAGGAGTTAAAGCAGCAGTGGGCAATAACTGGCCATGAACTGGACATAATTCACCAGGATTAAGGGGGGAGAAGGGGAATATGATAGAGGTCTATAAAATCATGATGGGTGTGGAAAAAGTGAATACTTGTTCCCACAATATAAGAACTAGGGGTCACCAAATGAAATTAATAGGCAGCAGGTTTAAAACAAACAAAAGGAAGTTTTTCTTCACTCAGCTCACAGTCAACCTGTGGAACTCCTTGCCAGAGGATGTGGTGAAGACTAGGACTTTAACAGGGCTCAAAAAAGAGCTAGATAGATTCATGGAGGTCAGGTCCATCAATGGCTATTCCCCAGGATGGGTAGGAATGGTGTCCCTAGCTTCTCTCTGGAAATGGGTAACAGGAGAGGGATCACATGAGGATTACCTGTTCCATTCCCTCCCTGTGGAGCATCTGGTATTGGCCACTGTTTGCAGACAGGTTACTGGGCTAGATGGCCCTTTGGTCTGACCCAGTACGGCCGTTCTTATGAACCCCTGGTGGGCCACTGTCACTATATTTACCTGGACCTCCATTGGATGGGCAATTGCAGCTCCCATTGGCCACGGATCGCCATTCCTGGCCAATGGGAGCTGCGGGAAGTGGTATCCCAGTCCGGACCTCTTCCTGCCGCTCCCATTGGCTGAGAATAGTTATCCGCGGCAACAGGGGCTACAAGCGCCCATACCTGCAGAGGCGTAGGTAAATACAGCAGTAGTAGCCTGCCAGGGCTAAGCCTCGTGAACTGTTGCTGTCATATTGCCTGTCCCGGAGTTAAATGATTCTTCCCTGATCCTCGTCAGGAGGAAGGAAAGTAGAAAGGGGGAAGCAGGAACAAAAAGAAGGGAGCTTGGGGAACAGAAGGAGGGGTCAAAACTGACGACAGTAGCACAAAGGAACTGGTAGGGGCTCTGAGAAAGACAGCGAGAAGAGGCAGGGAAGCTATTTCCGAACAAGCCATTGCACCCCTGGAAAGGAGAATTCAGCTTCCCCCCAGGAAATCAGCCACTAGCTCTGCTCCCCATCGGCAGCCCCCACCACGGGGCTGCCTACAAACACAGGACTTACATTTCTGGCGAGTCTTCCTTGCTGATGTACTCTTCCAGAATGCTGGTGTCGATGTTGGAAGGTTCCAGGGCACCATTAATGTCATGGCCTGCAGGAGAGAGGGCGAGAGCCCTGAGAAAAGGGACTGACAGCTCCTCCTACAGCCCCGGGCCCGGCTGTCCAAGGAGGAGAGACTGAGCCACTGACCCTCATGCACATCAGCAGCTCATGCTAAATTGTACTGACTGCAGGGCCCCTGGTGGGGCCGAGCCTGGCTGCTTGGGCGAGGGTTGCCGGGTGTCTGGTATTGAACTGGACAGTCCGGTATTTTCGCCTCCTGTCTGGTAAAAAAATTCAGAAAATATCAGACACCTAAAATGTCCGGTAGTTTCTGATTTTTTTCCCAGCCAGGAGGCAAACATCCCAGGTGCTTACCTGGCTCCGCAGGGGAGCTGTCCCGCCCGGTGCAGGGAAACAACATGGCAGGCAGCTGCCAGCAGCCTGTTAGGACCAAAGAGCCTCAAAAGCAAAGTGTTTCTTAAAGGGGCCACGCTTCCCCCCCCCCCCCCCATAACAACCCTTGGGGTCCTTTTTTCCTTTTTTTCCCCTTCAACAACTTTGGTCTCCCCCCCTCCTTTTTTTTTTCCCCTCAACAGAATTTTTCCCAGTGTTTTTTTTGGGGGGGGGGCGGGGGGGGGGGAGTCCGATATTTTTTGTTAAACCATCTCGCAACCCTAGCTTGGGCTGTTGAGCCCTCTGCTCCAAGCCTCCTGAGAAATGCGGATGGCAGCACCTGGCAGTAATGTGGGCCTTGTTAGCATGAACTGCAGGAGTCACCGGGGCACTGGAACCATTTGGGTAGTGGGGGTGCTGAGAGCCACACTGTAAACCCTGTATATCAGGAGTGGGGAACCTAAGGCCCAGGGGCTGGATGTGACCCCTGGCTTGCCTGGATCTGACCCCCAAGGCTCAGGGCTCCCCCCACCAGCATTTGGGAGCCTGTGTCAGCCCTCATTTCCCCCGCGCGCCCCCCCCCCCACACACAACGTTCCCCTGTGGGGGTGGAGCACACAAAATCTACAGGTTGGACCTCCCTGGTCCAGCACCCTCAGGACCTGACTGGTCTTGGATGAGGGATTTTTATGAACCAGAGGAGGTCATTTCAGCCCCCCACCATCCCCTATCTCCACCAGGCTTCCTGGCTCTTCCCACAGCCCAGCTGAGCCGTGCACCAGCTCCTAGCCTCTCCCCAGCCCAGATGAGCCCCACAATGGCTCCCTGCCCCTCCCCCATAGCCCGGATGAGCCACGCACCAGTTCCCCCCCCCTCCCACAGCCCTGCTGAGCCACATGCTGGCTCCCGTCCCCCCACCCTCCTACAGCATGATGGGAATTTCTGATCCTAGAACATCCGGGGTCATGCCGGACCACGGATGTTGCTGGACCAGAGAATCCCAGATTTTAGAGGTGCAACCTGTGCCCCCCCCAGGCTCTGGTGTGGGAGGAGAATGTGGGGACTGTCTTTCTGCTTCTCAGTCAGGGGCCACGTCCGTGACGGTTTGTTTTTTGTGCTTCTCACTTGTGTGCGGCCCCCGACCGATTCTTCTGTGGGTCAGCAGCCCCTGACCTAAAAAGGTTCCCACCCCAATGTATATGATGGAAACTACTCCAGCCAGGGGTTGCAGTAACTCCTCAGCACCTCTGGGAGCCACTGGCTTGCCTGGGCCACCTGCCCCAGTGGAAGAACAGCTCTGTGTGGGCTGCAGGAGCCCGTGGCTGGCCTGAACGCTAGTGCCCTGCAGCAGGGCCGTGCCACATGGGCTCTGTGGGTGGATTTGGGAGTCTGCTTTCATTCCCTCCCCATTGCACCCTTGCCTTGGTTTTGCAGAATTTGCTGAAATTTCTCCGCTGCTGCCATGCAAGATCTCAGCTCCCCTCCCACGGCCGCCTCCCACTCCTGCCAGGGCAGCACTAGATTTTCTTCCCCTTTCCCCTAAAGGGCCCCCCCCAACTACCCCGTTCTGTGGAAGCCAGGCTGGGGTTCAGCCAGAGAAGTGCTTTCTTTATCTGCCTCGCTGGAGTAGGAGTGTGCGGCCCGCTGGGGCCTACGCCAGCCCCCAGCGCAAAAGACACTGCCAAGAAAAGGGAAGAGCAGCCCCAGCCCTCTTCCCGGAGCTGGGCTCGCAGAAACAGCCCCTCCGGAACGGCCCGATCCCTTGTCCAGCAGACGCGCCCGCGCGCACACCCTAGCAAAGACCACCCGCCCCCTCCCCACGCCGCACTGCGGGGAAAGGTTAGCCAACGAACCGCAAACGTGAACCAGAGGGGCTTCAGCCAATCAGATCTTTCCCCTGCGAAAATCCCTTTCATACCAAGACAAGCAAATCGGCAGAAATAAATCCAGCTAGGAATTTTGCCAAGCCAACGGGGCTGGGGTGGGGGTGGGGGGTGGGGAATCTTTTCCTTGGTAACCCAGGCCTGGGTAGGGATTCCATTGTAACACACCTAACCCTTTGTGTACCGCACACTTCAGCAGCGGGTCCCAGGGAAAGTGGGGCCGCGTAGCCACAAAAGCAAGCATCCAGCTTAACACATCGCACCTGGAGGCCCCAGCTCCCTCAGCCTCCAGGCCAGGATCCCTCAGAAAAGCAACAGGCAGGACAACTGGGTGCAGTGATGAACAGGCATTTTCACAGAGGGGACGGGGGGGAGGTGCACAGGGACGTTGGGCTTGGCCTCCCCCCCCCATCCCATTCATGGCGGAAGGATCTGCCCCCTCATCCTGCTTCGAGACGGGCACCATGCCGGTTGGAACAGCAAAGCAGCGGGTGCTTTGTGGTTCTGGCGCCCCTCGAACGGACAGCGTTGGCTGGAGCAGCGCCGGCAGGTGCGGGAATGCTTCGCCCAGCGGCTTTTCCTCTACCAGACCCAGAGCAAAACATCCTCCCCTTTCCCTCATGCTCCGCTCCCGAGTGCTCCCTCACACCACTCTGGGCCTGCCCACAGCACCCCGCCACTCCAGCCCTGCTCCTCTCTCCTGCCCGGGTGCATCCCAGCCCTGCCCCGCCAAGGTTTGCGACTGCTTCTCAGGCCATAGCTCTCCGCTCCCCTACTCTCCAGGGCCAGTTCTCTCTTGGGCCAAGACTTTCCGTCATGCAGCCCCATGGGCTGACGTGCCACCCAGAGAGCCCTAGCCACACAAGCCAGGGTTTGACTCTCCACAAGCCAACGCACGAGTCCCTCTCCCAGCCCCACCCACAGGCGACCCTGAGGGGAGCTCTCTAGGTTGCAGGTTTCAGCAGGTCCCTTCCCAGGTCAAAGTTCTAAGACGCAGGAGAAAACTCCCGCTTGGAGGGCTCACATGCATCCCTCGGGGAGGGACGGCCGCCATGCTGTAGTCTAGCCTCCCCGGCCTGGCTGGTCTCTCAGCTCGCACCTTCCCAGCCACCTTGCCTGCAGGGTCACCTTCGCAAAAACCCAAGCCAAGGGTGCGTGCGATAAGGCGCGTCAGCTGAACGGCTCTGGGGCTACAACAGAACTGATAACGGCTGCGGGGTGGGTGGGGAGGGGCAGTGCTTTACCTACTAGCAATAAATCCAAGGAAGGACCTCTCTCAGCAAGAGGCTGGAGGCCTTTGAGCCCACCGCAAAAGGGACGGCGAGCAGCTGGGCTCTGAAGCCGGACACTCCCTGTCCCCAGCTGACAGCTGGCACAGTTCTTTGCAGAGCCAGTCCCCACATCCCACCATTTCTGATCCCTCCTGGCCAGTGCTGCGAATCTCCTCCCCTCCATCTTCAGCCCTTCTTCTGGTCCTCTGAGTGCCCCTGTTCGTCTCTGTGGGGCAGAAAGTATCTCTGGAATGTCTTAAGAGCATCTCGCTGCCTGAAAACGGCTGTTCAGTAGGGACTGTTACCAAAAGCCAGCTTAGGTGATTAATCAAAAGCTAATACCTCTCTTTCGAGTCACGAGCTCCGAACGACGTTCACACAGTGCCCCTCCTCCCCTCGCAACGGGGGATTAAAAGGGAGCAGGGAAGCCACAGAAAATGGACCTGCGAAGCTGAACGCCCCAAAAGGAGACAGAACCACCCATCTCGAAGTCCCAGTCAAAGGGAGAGGGAGCAGCGCGCAGCAGCAACCGGTCAATGAGCTCAGATTCCCGTTGCTCAAAAGAGAAGCGCTACCTCCAACAAACACCATCCATAACTCTCAGCCGCACACACCCAGGCTCCATAGACCACTCCAGAGTCCCCCCGCCACACACCGTTCCAGAGGCTGCAGTGCAAACCCTGCGGCCTCCCCAAGCGTCTCCAAAACTCAGTGACCCAAATTCTGCCTTCAGCCACCGTTCAGTGAACCTGCAGCGACGCTGCCGACCTCAGCAGAGTTGCCTTGCGCCTCCCATGTTAACATGAAAGCAGAATTTAACTCATCCCTGAGCCATTTCAAAAGCTTCCCGCTTCCACACCCTTCTGGGACTCCCGCCCTTTCGTAATCCTTTGCAGTCACTCTTCCCGCCAGACTCCCCAGCCTTCAGCTTGTGCTGCTGGGTCGTGCTCTGACCCAGATACCCAACGCCTCCCCAGAATGCTCACTGGCACTGCCTCCCTTTACACCCTCCCAAAGCCTCCCTCCACGCTCCAGAATACCCCTGGAGGCTCCATGGAGTCCCCCCCGCCCCGTTCCCTCCCCAAGGGGCTGGAAGACAGTGTGGGGAGCCACACAGGCACAGTTCGCTTGGGAAGGATGGGATGGGGTTGGTTCCTCACCGGAGGAGTCGGGAGCTGGGAGCGCAGAGGCCCCTGTACGTGGGAGAATGTCAGGAATCCCACTGTTTGGACTGGTTTTCTCTGCCTTCCCCAGACTTCCCCACTCGATCAGCTTCCGAACGGAGCCTGCAGCGCCCTGCCCACCTCCTTTGTGTTTTCAGCTCGCAGCTCATCTCTAGGCACCGCGAGGCTCCCAGGCACCCGATCAGCACGCCACAGGCACCTGCTTGTGCCACCCGGCTCTGGGGACCCCGAAGGGATCCTGGGGACCCTCACGCACGTCTCAGCTCCCCGGATCCTGTGTGAAGCGAGCGCCTGAGGACTGTGGTGTTTTGCTGCTCGCTGAAAGGGTTAACAGCGCCCTTCCCCTTCCAGTCATTGTATTTACGGGTCTTGGAGATTAAACCCAGAATTCACCTCGAGTGATAGGCTGATAAGTTTATGGCATTTCTATTTATAACAGTCCCTCCCCCGTCTATACTTGCTCTGCTGCCTGTCTTCTAATCACCCATAATCCTTCCCAGGTCACCAGAGGGGTGGGAGGTAGGAGAGCAACTGACAGAGAGCAGCATCCTGGGATGCCTTAATGAGAACCAGATGTGAGTGCTTGGAGAGGATGACAAGGTCAACCATTTTAATGGGCTGCTGCATTTCAGCGCGGGGAACGAGTGAGCACGAGCAGAGCTCCCCAGGGCGGGAACTACAAAGAGAGGATGCCAGGCCAACAAGGGGCCGCAAGCATCCTGGGGGCAACGCCGCCCCACGTCAGCGTGGGCTGAATTCCACTCTTGGTTACGCTGCTGTCTCAGAGCAGAATCCGGCCTTTGAGGTCCCATTGCTGAGCTGTGGAAACCAAGGAGCAGAGACCCACTTTGGGTGGCGTTAAGAACTGACCCGACTCACTGGCCAACCCAGAGCCGGACCCTGAACAAACCTTCCCAAAGCGTCCATGCAGGTTGGCCTTCTCCCCAACTGCTTGCTGGTGTTTAGGGGGCCCCCGCCCCATGCGCTACCGGCGCCAGCGCGGTGAGGTACCAAGGGCCGGGAGTGAGGCTAGCCGCAGGGAGGCCAGCGGGCTCCTGCGAACACGCACAATAGGTTGTGAAATCAGCCTGCTGGGCTGTAGCATCCGCACATTCCCAGCGCCGGGCTCCGCTGGCAGCCCCCCGCTGTTTACACTTCCCGCCCTGCTGATTGGCCGGGGGCCTGGCTGTGAGTCTGAAGAATCTACTGGAGAGATTTCTAACCAAACACAGCCTAAGCCTGAGGAGCTGGGGGCTTGTGGGGGGGCGGGGGAGCAGCTACGCTCCAGCTCCTCTTCCTCATCCCCTGCCACCCTGGGCACCCCTCCTTCCAACCAGGCTAAGCCCCAGTGGGCCCGACTGCCACAGCAAAGGCTTGTCCCACACACAGGCCCTCCCTTAAGGACACCAGAAACACATATGTTCGAACAGCTCCAATACCCCCCAATGCATCCCCACCAAGTGAGATGGGGGAGACAGGGATGAGAGGCAGCATCGGGGACCAATTCAGTTTTGCCCACTACGGACACGGGACACCCAGGGAGTCGGGGGCGGCACCGATGCCCTGCTCCCCCTGAAAGCTCATGCCCAAATAAATCTGAGAGTTTCTAAGGTGCCAGGAAACTCCAGGGATTTTTTGAAGATACAGATGGACACGGCTCCCGTCTGGGACTTCTGTCCCGCCTGTGACATGAGACACATGGGCCTCAGATGAGGGCCCTACCAGTTGGCTCAGGAGACCAACCCAGCCAAATCTGCTAAGGGGACAGACAGACTAAAATAGACACAGACAGACACACTCTCAACTCTGTGCGGTGCTACAGGGTCCAGCCCCTTTCCCTGGGACCTTTGGGGGTTTGATCAGTCGCCTGCCCTCCTTCCCAGCCACAACCCACGCCTCCCCCCCGCCCCTCCCCAAGATATGCAGTCCAGCATTCCTCGTTAATTATGCCCTTTACTACCTGACTGTAACATTAACCAGTCACTCCCAGGAGAGGTGACTCCTGTAACCAGAGCAGGAGGCAAAGCTGAACCCCTCCTTCCCCAAATGCTTCGGAGACCACCCCGGAGCAAGACCCCCTCTGCCCTAGGAAGGAGCCCGGCTGCTCCCTACACACTCCGAGCCTCAATACAGGAGTGAGGAGGGCAGCCCAGCGGAGCAAGAACTTGCCTCACTGGTAACCTGAGCTCCCACCACCTCAAACACACACAAAGCATGAACTCCTGGGTCACTTTCACCTGGGACTTGCCCTTAGCTGCCCCTGCAGGACAATCTGCTTCCCAGGATTGCAGGGATTTCCTGCAATAATTCCCCCAGAAACAAAAGGGCCAGACCCATGGCTGGTGGAAACTGATGTAACTTCAGGGACGTGAACTGCTTCCAAGTCCACAGAGCTACTCGGATTCACACCAGCGGAGGGGCTGGCATTGCTTCAGGGCCCAAAGCGCCCCCACAGAACCAGAACCACAAGCCCAAGCCCATCTCTAGAAGCCTGCCTTCTGTTTTGTCCCCTAGGCATCACATTCTGCACAGCCTGCCACAGAGATGGGCCTCTCTTCCCCCAGGGTGCGGAGCCACACTGCTCTTCCTCTGGTCTCGCTGCAAGGTAGGAAGCTCCAGCCTTATCTTGGGAGGGGGGGTGTCTGAGGTGCACCCCACAGGAGCACCCATCAGACCCCAGGCCAAAGGCACCTCCAAGCCCCCTGCCCTTGTTTCATTTTGCAAAGGGGCAAGTGAACAGACTTGAAAGTCTCATTCAAAGCCACAACAGCCTGACGGCAGAGAGGCCGACGCGCCTCCTCGTACTGTCCAACTTCCCCGGAGCGCCTCTGTCCCAGGACATGCTGGGCCACAAGCGGATCCCCGCCTCGTGGGAAGCAGCACTTCCCCGCGCGCAGTCCTGGGGAATAAAACACACACAACAGGATCAGAACTTGGCCCTTGGCAAACGGGGGTAGACACGGGCATCCCTCCACCCACCGCAGATGGAGCGGCCGGTAGCGTCTGCTTTAGCAAGCAGGCTGGGAAGCTCAGAGGTTCCTGCCTCCAGAGAAAGCTACGGGAGCAGAGGAGGGAGATTTTCGGGACTAGATGCACAAAAGGATCGTCAATGGCCACAAATTTATCTCACAGACAGATGCCTCTCGGGCAGCGCAGCACAGCGTCCCCTAGAGCCGGGCAGCAGAGCACCCCAATGACACCTCTCCCGGCACCGAGCTGCTGCACTGAATCACGCCCACCTTCTCCTACCTGCACGACAGCGCACTCCCTCTAAAAGTGACAGAACCAGCCCCACCATCAGCCGCCCTAGTGTGGGGCCCGCTGAATCACCAGCAGCCGCTTGCACTGTGCACGTGCCCTCGCCTCCAAAACAGTCCCCCCCCCTCCCCGGGGGAACGTAACTTAACATTTCTTACAGATACCGTCCTATTGCAACCCGGGGCCCGCCAGCTCTCGAAATAGCTCCCCACTGGCTTTTGCCGCAGCTCAGCCGGCTCCAGGGAGCACCCGCGTACTTTCACCCCCTCCAGCCACCACGCACTCCTGACTCACCAGCACAACACACACGCCCCAGCAGCATGCAGCACCCAGCTTACAATGCCAGCCCCGCCCCGCCCCCACCCAGCGCCGAACCACCAACGTCCCCCGCGGCAACACGCAGGAACGAACCCTCGACCCCACCGCCCACTGCAACGCAGCAGGAGTGAGCCGTCGCCTGCTGCCCCCAGCCCCGTGCATCACTTCCTCCTCACTGTCGCCCTCCACTGCACATGCCCCCTGCCTCACTGACGGGTCTCCAAGGCAAGCGTTTCCCTAGCACCTCCCAGGACCGCATCCTGCCATATCCCGGTGTTCCCCACCAGCTTCCCATGCCAACCTGGCCCGACTTAGCTTGCACTCTGGCAATCACAGGGCCTCCTCCCTTTTTAAGCACAAGATCACTTTTTGAATTTAAGTCAGGCCAGAATCTACCTCAAGCCTAAATACCCCTGCCCTGTCCCTTCTCCAAGGCCCCAACCCATTGCCGAGGTCCCGCCCTCCTCACTCTGTGAAGACAGGGGACAGAGTAACATCAGTGCCCCCTGCCTCTGTCTCCCCCACGCTGTACAACAAGCAGGCGGCTCCCAGGCGGCTGGCTCTGGGCAGGAGCAGCAGGGCAGTGCAGGAAGGGGCAACTGAAGTGCCAATGCTGGATTATCCCCCAGCCAAACCAGCCAGGATCACGTGTCAGAGGCTCCAAGATCTTCCGGTAGATCCCGAGATCCCGATCTGCTGGTGGGTGACCACTGCTCTACACACTGAGAAGGCAACTTTCTCTCAGCGATTCCTGGTGTTTCGTTTTGCTTGGCATGGTGGCTTGCCGGCCTCCTGCCAGTCTCACCTCCTTGCCATCCCCTCCCACCAGGTGCTGCGTGGCTGTTCCTAGCGCTCTGGACAGCAGGTGAGCTAAGCCGGCCTGCACTGAGGTGAGCTGGCTTCCCCCGGGCCTTTGGAAAAACAGGGGGAGTCGTGAGGCATTTCCCCACATCACAGTACTGGGAGCTGCCCACTCCTTCACGGGGCTATGAAGCTGTGCAGCCGGAGGGCACAAGGCACAGTGAGTGGAGATGGGCAGCCATGCAGAAGAAATGCCCCAACCAAGCCCTTCTCCTGGAATCTCCCCCTCTCCCTGTTCCTGGCCACTTCTCCTCCTCCTCCCGCCCCTGCACGGTCTTCCCTCTCCCGCTTCCCCCCCGCCTCTCTTCCCATCCCTTCTCCTCCTCCTGTTATATCCTACTGCCTCCTCTCCACCTCCCTGCCGCTCCCCCAGGCCTCGTCCTCCATTCCACTGGCCTACCCCTTCCTCCATCCAGCCTCTCCACCCTTCTCCTAGCCTCCCCTCTGCCAGCTGTGAGCATTGGCATGGATGGAGCCATTGTCCTCCGGGCACGGGGAGGGAGGAGGAGGGGGAAGGTGTGAGGGGAGACACAGTGGAGCGTTTGTGCATGTCCATGCTGCTCTCCCTCCACCGCCGCCGTCAATGGGCTGCTTGTCAATTCATGCGCTAAGATGGCGGAAATCGCAGCTCACACACAAGTGCTGCCATTTGGCGGTGGCAAAGGCGCCTGCTCGGGAGGGCACATTGGCCTGTTTGTGCAGAACCCGGGTCGCTGCCACGGAGAAAACGGCCGGTCCTCCCTCGGGGGGCTATTGGGGAGGGGGTAGGCCAGCAGGGCAAGACCAGGGAGCATTCCCCTCACTGGAACCCGGCTCACTTTCCTGACCGCATCATACCCAGCGCGGCGCCAATGCCAACGTAGCCGCCGTATCACACCAGCCCACAATCGGGCACCCCCAGGAGGTGCACTGATGAGTCAAGTTGCGGAGGGGTGGGGGGGGTCTGCTGCCCTCCCACACCAGCCAGAGGACCCCTGGCCATGGGCCAGTCGCAGCCCAGTCCCATCCCTGCCCAGAGGTGCCCCAGGCCAACCACAGCTGCACCTCCTCTCCCTTCCCCGGACCCAACCCGCTATGGGGCAAAGCCTCTCCCAAATATGCGTCTGGCATGCCCTATGCAGTTCCGGGGTGGCTGAGCCGGGAATAGGGCACCCAGCCGCCCCGGAACCTGCACAGGCCATAGGGTTTTAAAAATCATAGATGTCATGATTTCAGCTGCGTCAGTCAGACATTTCAGTGCTGTAATTGTCAGTATTCCGGCCCAAAAGGTGTTGTGTATCTGTGTTGGGCGGGGGGGCGTAGTTTGCAAGGTTATTGGGGGAGGTTGGTGTTTCTTCTGCGCTGCCTTTAGAGCTGGGCAGCCAGACAGCGGGAGCTGCTGGTTGGGATCCCAGCTCTAAGGGCAGAGCCGCTGCCAGCAGCAGCACAGGAAGATGGCATGGAGTGGTACTGCCACCCTGACTTCTGTGCTGCCACCTGCTGAGCTAGGTCCTCAGTCAGCAGCCGCCACTCTCCATCTGTCCGGCTCTGAAGGCAGCAGCACAGAAGTAAGAGCAACATGAATGTGGTATTACCACCCTGGCAGCCCTGCCTTCTGAGATGGGCACCTGGCCAATAACCATCTCTCCCAGTTGCCCAGCTCTGAATGCACCACAGAAATGAGGGTGGCAATACCACAGCCCCAGAAAATAACCATGTGACCCCCCTCCTGCAACTCCCTTTTGGGCCAGGACCCCCAATTTAAGAAACTCTGATCTCACCCCATGAAATCTGCATAATGCAGGGTGAGAGCACACAAAAGACCAGACTTCACACTCCGTGACACATTTTTCATGGCCATGACTTTGGTAGAGCCCCACAAGTAATTTTTGCTTGTAAATTGTCCATTATGTACTCTGGCCTTCACAGAACAGAGAAGGGAAACAGCTCCTGCATTGGTGATATTAAAATGTAAATAGATATTAGACAGATAATGCAGATCCGATAGGACAGTGCTAAATTCATTCTCTGACCTCCTGGTGCATTTTACGTTTCACTTCACAGAAGTGAGTCATCGGGATGGACTTAAATGAAGAGAGGAAGATGCTACCAGCATGGCATGAGGGCACTGTGTGCACAAGGGGCAGGAAGGAAAGAGGCACAGAGAAAAATGGGGTAGAGGGTAATACTGGGCTTGGCTAAGTGGAAGGCTTTGGCCAGTAAGCAAGAGAAGAATTATCCAGAGCCTTGAAGCTAAGGAAAACGTCAACTCAATGCAAGAAGCAGCTAGTAATGGGGTTCAAACAGGGGAATGATGCAGTCAGAGAAGCAGATGAGCAAGGTCACAGCAACCTTCTCAATAAGCTCAGAGCGCAGGGCACAGAACAACTGAGGAACAACAGAGTAGGTGAGAAATGCCCCGGGCATAGAAGAAGGGTCTTTGTTTTTAAGGCGCAGGACAGAGCGATGCTCTACAAGGAGAGCTGGCAAGACAAGTGGAGAGGAACAGAGGTTCTGAATCTGGATGGCATGAAGGGAAGCAAAACTACCAGGAGAGAGAGAGAGAAGAGAGGACCCAGGGGAAAGATCAGTCCTGTGTTAGCTGCGTGGAGTACAAATTGGTGGGAGCCACGAGGAGTAACGGTAGTTCAAATTCGGATCTCTAATTCGAACTACCTACTCCGTGCCGCGTGTAGCCGCGGGCACGGAGTTCGGACTAAGGGGGATTTAAAAATGGCTGCGCCCGGGAACATGCAAATGAAGCTCAGGATATTTAAATCCCGGCCTTCATTTGCAACTCCAGTTGCCCTAATTTCCCTACCTAGCTCGAACTAACGAGCTAGCGTAGACGTACCCTGACTGAGGAGAAAGACACTCCTCATGCTCCCCTCCCACACCAGAGCCTGGGGGGCCCAGGCTAGTAGATTTTGTGTGCTCCAGCCCCACAGGGAGGCAGCGGAGGGCTGGGAAGCTTTGAGCCTCAGGGGCCAGATCCAGGCAAGCCAGAGGCCGTGTCTGGCTCATGGGCCTTAGGTTTTCCAGCCCTGGTGTAGAGACAGGGATGCAGGCAGGAGAGTGGGGATCACAGGAAACTGGGAAAGCTACCTGGGAGAGGAGTGACTGGGTTATTCCCTCTCTGCACGAGAGGCTGGGCTCAGGGAAAGCCACCTTTGGACAGCTCCCCTTTTTTTTTTTAATTATATCCCCATTGTCTCCCGCTCCTTGGCTGGGCACAGTCCAGCCACCTCCCCACATCAGCCGCCATGTTCCAAGTACCACAGAATTTTCCTTCCCCGGCCCCTTAATTGTGCCTTACAGGGGCCTCGCCCTCAAGGACCCTGTGGTTTCGAGCTCCAGGAATGGCTGTCCCTCAAAGGAGGGAAGGGAAGAGACTTATTGTACTCCTTTCCACAGGCACAATGTACGCACACAGACTGTCAGGCCAGGTACCTGCCGGCACACCCATTCAACATACTCCCCTTCACAAAGATAATGTTAGTACATAAGAACGGCCATACCAGGTCAGACCAAAGGTCCATCTAGCCTAGCGTCCTGTCTGCTGACAGAGGCCAATGCCAGGTGCCCCAGAGGGAGAAAACACAACAACGAATCCTCACATGACCCCTCCCGTGTCATCCATTTCCAGACAAACAGGCTCTGAACACCATTCCTACCCATCCTGGCTAATAGCCATTGATGGACCTAACCTCCATGAATCTATCCAGCTCTTTTTTGAACCCAGATCATCCTAGCACCTCAGCTGAGGAAAGCTCTCACAGTTCATTGTCAGCACATGGCTGCACAAAACAATATTCATTTTTCCCCTTAACTCTGCCCACCGCCTTTTCTAGAATTTCCTGTTCAGCTATTTCTAGTCTGGCTTCCTCAGCAAGTGTCTCGTAAAACCAGTGTCAGCCAATCTCTGATCCTCTGGAGACCACAAATGTATGCCACTCTCTTCGGGAGCAACACTCACTTTCCCCAGGACAGCCAGGCAGGGGGCAGTAAGAGTTGCTGTAGCCAGATGGAAAGGGAAATCCATCAGGGTGGAAGTATCCCAGTGACAACACATTTAAACTTGGCACCGGAAAAGGCAAAATAAAAGCCCGCGGGGAATATGCAGTGAAAAATAGATCAACCGTCTGGTTTTGCATGAGTAGCACTAGGGATGTAAGCAACTAAGCTTATTGGATAGTCGACACGCTAGCCAACTAGTCGCTTCCCCCCCTTGCTGCTGCTATCACAAAGAGGCAGCAAGGGCGGGGGAAGAAAGGAGTGGTGCTGGATGCAGCCTGCTTAAAATCTGGTTCCTCCAGCTCCATGGGATGGGGTAGAGGCGCAGCTGCGGCGTTCCAATTTTGAAATATTCAAGAGTCCCCACTGGGGCTCTTGTACATTTCAACGGCAGAACACCATATTAGTCCTTATCGACTAATCAAATAATCGATGGAAATCCCACCGACTATTCGATTAGTTAATCAAAATTTAACTTCCCTAAGTAGCACTGAGGGGGGCACACTGGGGCTAGGAGGGGGAGAACCTCTGGGAACCCGCAATAAGGCTGGGGACTGGGAAATAATTTAAGAGAGAAGAAGGGTGAGAAGAAGCACCGACAGCAATCCCATCACACCAATAGGCCTGACCCCACTCCCTTGAAAGCCACTGGAGTCACACTGCTCCCCTGGTTCAGAGCAGAGATGCAAGGGAGGATAGAACCCTTGACTGCTGGATCAACTGTTCAAAAATCCAGCTCACGGCAAAGTAAACCACCATCTGCTGGCAGGCCAGAGGCTGCCGTGACGTACATTCAGGGGTTTCAATCCAGATCCTAATGGCCACCCTCCACAGCCAGCATGGAATGGCCATCTTGCTGGCTGACTCAGGGGGGTCTGAATGGACCATGGGGGGTGAGCTCTACTCTCATGTTTGGAGAGGAGGCAACAGGGAGGAGTGTCTCCCACACTATCCCTCCCCTGCAGCTTGTCCAGCTCCTTTCGCCAGTCGCTTCATGTTTTTAGCATTTATTTTAAGTCCTCGAGGGGGAGGGCGGTAAATGTTTGAGCCAGTTGCTCAGCTTTGCTGGCCGCCTATGCAATGCTAACCAAGAGTTGGGCGCCAGGAGGGGAGTGGGAAGGAAGGGAAATGACACAAGCAGCATGAATCATTCACTCATTAGACCTAACGAGCTATTCGATCAGTCCCTTTGTCCCATTGAGGGCGGAGCAGGGTTGGGCAGAGCAATTTCATTTTCCACGGTTCCGTGCAGTCTAGCTTCAAAATGTCCCAAGTGTCGGGGCTTCTCCCACTTCCGCAGAGAGACCCATGTGCAGCCTACGATAGCTCACTGTCAGGGTGCTACTCCTGATATCCCATCTGAGCAATCCCTTCCCCAGTTCCATCCCCTGCTCCTACTGAGGCCCCTCTACTAAATAGTCCTTCTCCCTCCTGGTGGTTTGCACCCTTCATATTCAATGCACGGGGCTGATACCCTGAACCACCCAAGAAGCAGAGAAATCGGTAGCTCTACTAGCCTACATTTCTGCTGATCAACAAAGGGTCATGAGAAGAACAGAACCGTCTTATGTTTTCATGTACATTTGTGCTGATCAACATCAGGCCATTTATCGTCTTTTATCTAAACCCCATTAGTCCTAATAAATCAAACTTTCCAGTCTCTGGTCCTTTCTGTGACTCTTCGCCATGAGTTATCAACGGGACTTTGGGATTATTGAAAGTATTACCCTTATCCCCGTGCTGCCAGATTCCTCCTAATTAAATACCATCAGCAACACTCCCTAATAAGAGCTCTCACTTTCCAGCTCAGCAACAAAGGCACTAAATAGGAACAGAGCAGATACTGGCCTCTGTGAAGTCCCCTCTCAATGCCTCCTTTTATTATGATCCATTAATATATGGTATAGCCAGGAGCAATTGGTACCCCTGTGGACTCAAATAGCTGATGCATCATTCAGAGAAGAAATCCCTCCCCGCAACACACGATAGTCCAGTCAACACCAAGAAAACCTTCCCTGGACATGTCAGTTCTACCCAACCACCATCCCGCATCAAACCTTCCATGCCTGAGCAAAGCTCAAAGGAGCTAGTCACGGACCAAGTACAAGCCTATCGAACTGACGCTAATATTCCAAACCCAGCACAATCTGGATTCAGGCCAGGGCATGGAACTGAAACCACTTTAGGGGCACTGATGGATGGTCTCCTCCCGTCAACAGATGGAGGGCAGGCATCCATTCCTATCACTCCCAAGCTGGACTTTTCTGCAGCATTAGACCTGTTAACCAGAAGACACGGGTGTCTCCCCTGAGTCTAGTGGCAAGAGCGTGAGGGAATGCACTAAAATAGGAAGAGTTCTTGGAGGAACACACCCAAGAAGAAGGGATGGAAAACTGCACTCCCAGTCACTCCCTCTTTGGTGGGGTCTGTGATGGGGTGCTTACCCCCCACTTGCCCAGAAAGAGTTAATGCTGAGAAAGAGAATGGGGCTGATTAACCCGGCAAGCCACAGCGGAGGGGAATCAGGTGTCCACGCAACCCCCTGACTGAGGGAGGAACCCAGGCTGGGGAGGAGTGAGCTGGGCTGGGACTGCAAACACAGGCAACAGGAAGCAAAAAGGGGGCTGCTGAGAAAGTCTGCAGTTACTGCCTGGGAGAAGGGAGGTCCAGGGACAGAAAACCCCCGGTTATTACCTGGGAGAGGAGCATTGGGAAGCTGGCAATGCCAGAGAGAGGGGAGTGCTGGATGGCAGGAGAGGGCTCAGGGAAAGGCTGTAGGATCTAGACGAGAACAGAACTTGGCTGGTCAAGGAGAGACAGCGATGCTGTGCTCCTGCAGGGAGGGACACCAGAGTCACCAGAAGACGGCGCCATACTGGCAGTGAGGAGGTGGACCCCATCACAGAATCCCACAAGCTCGCTTCTCTCTCTGGTCCTTTGCAAGTCACAAGGTGAAGTGGTCAGACAGCCCAGACAACTGCCAGGGCGGTGCAGCCAGTACGCCGCTCTCCCTAGCCTTCACCCCCTATGGCGACACCGAGAGAGCCCAGGGCGTGGAGGAGACCAGCTTGTGGGTGCAGAGCCACTGGCTGAATCTGAGCAAGGCAGCGGAGAGGCTGGCTGAAGAAATTGCAGCCATAGGGTAGTTGGTCTCCATGGGTTAAAGAAACACAGCCACAAGTGTTCAGTCTGCAATCCGAGGGCTACTCTTGGATTCTTCGCGGATGCTGACTCTCCTGTAGACGTATCCTAAACTTGCAGCCATCACCACAGGGCTAGGAGACTGTCCCGTCCTGCCAGACCATGACCAAGCCTCCGTTATCCAGGCCTGGATCACCTCTCCGCCGAACTACAGCAATGCCATGTCTCTGGGCACGAAATCATCAGCGCTTGTGAAACTTCAGTTAGCATAGAACACCGCATTGCATCTCTTCAGCAACACAGGCTCCTGTGAACACACCACACCTTCCCTCTGCCCTCCACACGGGCTTCCCATACAACGTCGAGTCAAGTGCATGGACTTGGTCCTTTATCTCCAATGTGCACCTGGGGCCGGGACCAGATGGCGTAAAGCTGAGGGATGGAGACTGTGGTTGACAACTTTCTTTCTCTGCCCAAAGGGCAGAATTCAAGTGTGCAAGGAGCCACAACATTCCCTGGGGCTGGCCCATGGTGGTGGAATGAAGTCTCCCAGGGCCACGACAACCCTCACCACCTTTTGCACCATGTGCAAGGCACAATTCTTTCACCTTGCCTTATCTGACAACACAGCAAGAGGTGCATTTGAAAAAGCTGCACTACCAATACAAAGCACCCCGCTACACACACTCCTCCCCTGAGGAGACAAGAAGAGGACAAACACCGTGGCAGATGTTAAGTCACATTGCTTAATGCACTGCGGGGGAATACTCAGATGCTGTGGTGACAAACATACTATAAAAATACAGAGAGAACAGACTAGAGAATTGTGACTCCCCGTTATTCTTGATCCACAATCCATCAGCCCCAGGCAAGAAGCTAGAAAGGGAACAGGAAGATCATTTCCGTACTTCAGGCAGGAGATTACTGGAACCTACTCTAGAGATTATCAGCCTCCCCAGGGTGTTAAAAGATTCCAGCAATGTTTGGGAACCATTTATGGAAGCCAGGAATGAAAGGGGACATAACAGGGGAGTAGTAAGGTTGGGGGGAATGGTCTATTTGTAGGAAGATGAGCTTAGCAGAGAACTGACCAGAGTCTCCAGTAGTAGAGCCACATTTTCCTTCAGTTCTAGCATGTTTGTTCTCCTTCCCTCATTTCTACCCACTCCTCTGTGCCTCCTGGGAGGGGGGGAAGGGGAAGAGAAGCTAACCTACTGTAACCTCAGAGGTCTATACTTGCACTTGGCCTCACCAGACCAATGAGACTACAAGACCTATAAAAACAATAAAACAAAGTACTGTCATCCAACAGCCATTAACCTTCCCTTCTATAAAGCTAAATAGAATGAGCACCTTGAGTCTGTTGCTTAAGGCAGGGTTCTCTTCTCGGAACCCTCTCCAGTTCATCATGAGCTGTGGACATCAGAAGTGGACGTGGTAGTCCAGTCACCAGAGCCGCATGCAGAGGTAAAATAATCTCTCCGCTCCTCAAGATTCCCCTGTTCTACCTGGAAGGGTCACACTTGCTCTTTTGGCCACAGCCGAAGATGGGGAGCATAGTTCAGTTGATTACCCACAATTGTCTTCAGAGTGGCTGCTTCACAGGACGCTATCCCCCACCCTCTAAGTATGGCCTCCGCCCTTTGTTCCCAGATGTGTACAATTCATTTAGCCCTCTTAAATGCACATTATCCGCTCGTGCCCTGTTTACCAAGTGATCCAGATTGCTCTATATCAGCCAACCGTTGTCCTCATTTACCCCTCCCTGATTTGTGTGTAAGCTATAAATTTTATCAGTGTTTTCTTGAATAAAAAAATGTGAACTAGCAGAAGCAAGAATCAATCTCTATGGGATTCCACTAGAAACACACCTGCTCACGGATATTTCATTCATAATTACATTGTGAGACCTATCATTTCGCCAGCTTTTAATCCGTTTAGTGCTTGCCATGTTATTTTACATCAGTCTAGGTTTTTTTTAATCAAAACGTCATGAGGTACCCAGCCAAAAGCCTTAAAGAAGTCTAAGTATATTACATCAACTCTATTAACGTTATCAACCAAACAAGTAATCCAATAAAAAAGATATCATATTAGTTTGACAGGATCTATTTTACATAAACCCATGTTGATTGGCATTAAATGACCCTCCTTTAAATCTTTATTAATCAAGTCCCATATCAACCCTCCATTAAGTAACCTGAGATCGATGTCAGACTGACAGGTCCATAATTGCCTGGGTCATTCCATTTACCCTTTTCAATATTGGCACCAGATTAGCTTTCTTCCCGTCTTCTGGAACATGCCCAGTGTTACTGAAAAATCAACACTGACGGGCCAGTGAGCTTCTCAGCCAGCTCTTCTAAATTCCTGGATGCAAGTTCTCTGGACTTGCCGATTGTAAAACGAGACATGATCTCAATATCCTTGGAGCCAGATGACAAACCTCTGGCAGACTGGTGACATGAGGGCTAAGAGCTTTTAAGCAGTCTTGTGCACGCCCTTAGGACCTAGCCAATCTTCATATAGGGAGGCAGGACAGAATTTTCCCCCAGGTCATACTGGACGTGACCTTGGGGGGGAGGGGTTGATATACGCTGTGGCATGGCGTGTGCGTCACCGGCCGAGGTGAACTGGGTGTATCTCACTTAGTCAATTCCCTGCCATTGCTGGGGCCTTAGGCACTAGTGCATCTCAGCCCCTCCTATTCTTCACCTATGGCGCATGAGAATTTAGTTATCTGTGGGTTGTACTACTTGGGCCTCTGGTCAATTGTTGGGTTTAGCATGTGGGTGCTCGGTGGTGTTGGTGGCTTATGACAGACTAGCTAGCTAATCTAGTGGCCCATTCTGGCTTGAAACTCTAAGGCTGGGTCTACACTAGACCCAGCAGCTCGGCTTATGGTACAACAACTCCAGTTACATAGAATACGTAATGGGGTCGACTTATGCTCCCATTGGCTTCCCTTATTCCTGGCAAAAGCAGGAGTACCGAACGTCCGGGGTGCTATCTGAGATCAATTTAGCGAGCCTTAACTAGACTCATTAAATCAAACACCAGAAGATCGATCATGGCAATGTCAATCTCCCGCAGAGCGAAGACATGGTCTAAGAGGCTCTCACATAAACCTTCGTGCTCTGATCAGCTTTAGGGGCACATACCCTAAAGTAGAACCATTTAGGAAAACTCAACTTGGTTCAGGAAACCAAGTTTCCCCAACCTTCAGAGGCCACTTGCTAACACTCCCACTCTCTACTCCCTTTGATGAACCCACAGTCCATTATCCAAACCCACCTCTCCTTCATTCCCCAGCCCAACCGCCCTCCTTTGCTCTCCCAATACTAATGCAATCTTCAAACCCCTCTCCCATTTCCACCTGAAACCTCCCCACACCACTGAGGCATCTCTGAACCCAGAAGGTTCTTTCTCCTGGGCTTTCACTGCAGACAAGTTACACCCCAAAGCAGCCTTCTTAGAGTTGGTGGGTTCATGCTCTCTGGCTCTTCAAGTTCACATGCTACACCTGGTCCCTTACAGAGGCTTTTCTCCACTGCCTATGAAACCTGTCCTCTTCAAAAATCTACCCCATTCAAAGCTACCGTTTCTCTCTTCCAAAGGCTCATGAGGTGCGTTGGGATCTTCCAAAGAAGCATTCCCCCAATCTTAGGTCTCCTGGTCTTTTCTGTGCGTGTCAGTGGTGGGTAATGTCCCCTGGCTCCTGTGATTTAGCGCTGCTTGAGAAGACAAGCTTAATTGCTTTGTCCAGCCCTTTCCCAAGATCCCAGGTAAGCTGCCTGGAAAATAATGGATGGAGGAAAGACACAGCGAGTTCACAGGTTCAAATTTCCCTTTGCCCCACCGCACTTCACTAGGTAATATACATGGAGGTTAATTTCCACCTTTCCCACCAGAATTTGAAACTTGCCAGCGAAGTGAGCAGAAATCTATTCTTCTGGAAGGACAAATGACAGGAGGAACATATTTAAATGACAACACTGCTGTCCATGGTGCTAGGCGCGTAACTCCTCTAGAAGCTATGCCCGGCCTGCACTCTCTTGCTACACCCACTGTGCCGTGTGAGAGGCAAGCATAGCCTCTCAGGGGTTTTCACAACAATAGTCCATTCTTAACCAGACGGCACTTCTCTCTGGGGATGTGTGCCAATCAATCACACCCCACCCAAACCAGCAGGGCTTTCCTCTTCTATTCACCAGTTACCCCAATAACCCCAGTTTTCA
Source organism: Pelodiscus sinensis (assembly GCF_052426305.1). Taxonomy (NCBI): domain Eukaryota; kingdom Metazoa; phylum Chordata; order Testudines; family Trionychidae; genus Pelodiscus; species Pelodiscus sinensis. Next base: position 126,802,818 of record NC_143056.1, on the reverse strand, counting down.
GAGCTCTGATCCATACAGCACAGGCACCCTCGAAACCTCTCCTACCCATCACAGGTGAAAAATAACTTCCTAGATCACGGACACCTTCTTAATTATTTCTATTAGGCTAGTACCTAAAGACCTCAGCTAAGAGCCAAACCCTGCTGTGATATGCGCTGTTCAAACATCGAGTGAGAAGGTCCCTGCCCCAAAGACCTAGCCGCTTTCATCAACAAGACAAAAGTCAAAAAAGTGTGCCAGATAGGTAAAGTGACTTGACCAAGGTCACAAAGTAAGTCAGTGGCAGAGCCAAGAATAGGTCTCCTGGGTGCCAGTTTACTGAACCGCCTGTGCCTTCCTCTTTGAGATATATCACAGAGCACATGGGGTTCAGGTAACAAGGGGCTGAGGCTGACAGGATCAAAGACCCTACTTACACAAAATCTCTTCTAGGAAACATGACTGGGCGGGAATGAGGAGCCCCATTGCTAACTGAGCTGTCTATGCTCTGATGGAAATGTTATCACTGGCTAGTTTGAGAGAAATATATAACTGGTAATCTGCACTAATCACCTTGTGACTTCTCCACCTTCCCCCAAGCTCCAGTATGGGGCTCCTGTCCCACCCAGCCATGCCACTGTGGGTTCTGTCCCAGAAGCTCTCACAAAAAGAACGGTCACAATTTCAGTGGGACACCAAACCTCTGAGGACTCTGTAGAGCCCGATTCAGAAGGAGACAGGTCTTCTCTGTGAAGGCCCTAGTATGATGATGTACTATTTTGCAGATAAGCCCTCAAACCACACTCACACATGATCAAAAACCTCATGGTTCTTTTAGCAGGAACATGGGTATTAGCCTCAATGTCATGGATAAATTCTAATTGCAGTGAATACCACCCACATTTTCATGAATTTCTCCCCCTCCCCCTTACATGTTAGCTGGCTATTGTATTATCAAGGCCAGCGTTACACTGGAGGTCAGATGATTTAATGGTCTTTTTTGGAGGGCTTAATCTATGAAACTTTTCAACTTCTTTGTTTAAAGGCGGCACACTTTCAAGATACATAAACCACACACAGTAGAACTTGGCTAAAAAAATCATCTCCCGCTACAGAAGTTTGTGAATCTGCAGGGAGGGGGAAGAGGTACGTAAAGGGGATATGCACTCACAAACTGGGCTTTGTTTAACTATTTTTTGGTAGTGTAGCTAAATTTTGATTATTTGTGATACTCTCTAGGTAAGGGCATAAAGATAGAGGGGAAGGTTGGTCTTGTCAAGGCATCTGTCTAGCACCCAGGAGTTCTAGGTTCAATTCTGACCTCTGCTGTTGACTCCCTTGGTAAGTCACTACGTCTCTCGGAGCCTTTGTTCCCCAACCATAACGTGGAAATGATCTCTCTTTTCTTCTCCACTGGGCTGGCAATAAATACGTTGTTACCCAAGAAGGAAAACATTTTCAGAACTCCCTTTCCACCACCCCTCAAAACAGCAATGGCCAAAAAAAAAGCCCCTTAGGGATTTGATATCCCTGAATGTGACAATTTGGTACCTGCATGTGTTGACGCCCAAAAAGGCCATCCCAATGGCCAGTTCTGTTTCTCCAGCTTGTCTATATGGACTTAAGCACTTCAGGGCAGGAATGTCTCTTACTGTGTGTTTGTCTAGGACCTAGCACAATGAGTCCCTGCTCTCAACTGCAGCCTCTGGTGACCATCACACACAAATAACAGCAAGGAGTAACCCCTTGGTAACATGAGACTTCGCAACAGCTCTGGGATACTAGACCTTTCATGGAGAAGTGTACCCAGAGCTCTCAGCCAATCCAGAGGAATTGGGAATTAGTGGCATGGGAATTAATGAGATTCCTGTAAAAGCAACAAAGACTCTTATAGCACCGGAGAGACTTAGATTTATTAGGACAGAAGCTTTTGTGGGTAAAACCCACTTCATCAGAAGAATAGGAGGGGAAGCTACAGAAGCAGGGGTCTATATAAGGAAGAAGTTGCTTGTGTTAATGAAGCTAATCAAGCCAGGGTGGAAGTGGGTTGCTTACAGCATTTGGGTGGAGACGTGAATATCCAGAGAGGGGAAATTTGCCTTTGTAATGCGTTAATCAGCTGAGATCCTTATTCAATCCTAAACTGATCATGTTGAATTTGCAAATGAATTTGCAAATGAATTTCAGTTCAGCTGCCTCCCTTTGTAACCGGATTCTGAAATTCTTTCGTAGAAGGAGGACTGTTTTCAAATCCATTACTGACTGTCCAGGGTTCTTGTGTCTTTCGAAAAATGACCTGACCCATGTGGCCAACAGCCCAATTCAAAAGGAAAGAACTTTTACCAGGCTAAGGACCCAATCCTTCAAAGCCACCAGAGTAACATTTCCTCCTGCGAGTAATTTACAGCACTGGACCCTAACTTCCTTTGCTCTCCCTCATGCTCTTGGTTGAGCAGCTGGACTTTGCTCAGCCTGCAAAACAAAACAAGCTGAATCGGTTCCACTTTCTAGCGTCAGTCAGTTCCTACTATCTGGTTAACAGGCACCAGCTCAGTGCTGTTGTGGCTGGCATTCCAGCACACACAGAGAATACACCGTTCTTGTTTCATGTAAAAAAAAACTACAAAGAAAACTTCCCAGCCTGTCTTATGGGTCAGATCCCCAAGGGTGCAAATCAAGGTGGCTCTCTTGCTTTCAAGGGAGTCCTGCCACAGTTCACATCAGTGGCAGGAGCAGTCCATAATTCTTAGTCTGAACTGATTCCTAAACCACATGGTTATGGTCCAAGAATAGCAACAACAGGAGTTCTAGCAAACACAGGGTGTTTCTCCCACTAAGCGACAAGCAGTGAGATTGACCATGTCTGGACAACTCTAGCACTGCTACCACTGACAATTCCCAGTGCAGATGCGCCTAAAACGACTGTCTACTTGTCATCTTATAACATTCCTTGGGATTATTAGAACCACTGTGCCTGAAATACGATCCCCTCCCACCCCCAACCCCAGCACAAGAAACAATGGGTATAAATTGCAGCAAGGGAGGGTTAGATTGGACATTAGGAAGAACTTCCTTCCTGCCAGGGTGGCTAAGCACTGGGATAAATTACCTAGGGAGGTTGTGGAATCTTCATCACTGGAGATATTTAAGAGCAGGTTGGACAAACACCTGTCAGGGATGACCTAGAACAGGGGTGGCCAAAAGGGCCTCTGCGGGGTGAATCCAGCCCACCAAGCGGGTTGATCTGGCCCGCAAAGGCCCTGCCACTCCCCTGTCCCCAGGCCAATTAGGATCTGGGGATAGGAGGAAATGGCAGGGCAGGAGACTTTATCCTGGCTGGCCTGGGGGCAGAAGGGGGAGCATGCAAAGTCTCCTCCCACTGCCAGGGGGAATCTCTGGGGCAGGGGAGGCAAAGACTTCACGTTCTCCCCCACCCCAGTCATGGTCTGTGGGTGCGGATGCAGGGAAGTATCCTGACCCCGCCCCTTCCACCTGACGCCCCGCCCCTTCTGGTGCGGCCCGGGACCACTTCAAAAATTTGTGAAGTGGCCCTGCTGTACAAAATTATTGCCCACCCCTGAGCTAGACGGTGCTTGGTCCTGCCGTAAGGGCAGGGGACTGCACTTGATGACCTCTCGAGGTCCCTTCCAGTTCTGTGATTCTACGTGTGCCCATACGTGGAACTTCCCCAGGCAAATCAGCACATCTCCCCCTTGACTCCTGGGCAGATCACATCCCCCCAGCAGCAACACCTCATCTAGCTCAAGCTTTTCACCTTGGCCTTCTAAGCTCTCCACAGCTAGGTCTCTCCCCACCTTGTTTCTTTCTGTGCCCCGCCGCACACCCAGGGCTTCACCAACAGAACCCGCCTCCATGGCCCATCTATTGCATCCTACTCTTCTCTGTGCCTCTCCCCACACCATTCCTCCCCCTGGGACCCACCAAGCCTCCCCACTCTCCCTGCATTTCAGAACTTCACCTCTCCCCACAGTGTCCACAGGTGTAGAACAAGCACAGAAAAAGCTCACACACGCCCACACACAGAGCAGGCCTAGAGTTTCCCAAAGGGTCGCACCAGCGGTTTAACCTGTAGACTGCTCCTTGGGGTAAGGACTGCCTTGCTCTTTGCAGTGCCAAAGACATTGGCATGCAATAAATAACAAGGCACCACTAGGGGCCCCGATTCAGCACACAGCATTTAAGCACATGCTTCATGAAGGTTTAATTCCCTCTGCAGCCAAAGCCACATGCAACAGGGCTCCCCCACACACACCAGAGCACCACCCCCCTCCCCCCCAGAGCTAATACAGGCAGGTCATGCCCCACGCTGCCTTACAGTGCCTGGTGCCAGCCACGTTGCCCATCTCCTCCACACGTCAACCTCTCGCGGGACAGAGACGTCCTACTCAGAGGCCAGGCCAAGCCTGGCATTCAGGCACAGCTCAATAGTTTAGGAGCAGCCACCAGGGGATCCCTCTGAAGACAGGCAATTCTCAAAGCACCTCATGAAGATAGGGACAAGGCAGCAGGTCTCCCTCCCCATGCCGGGGCTCCATTCTCCAGGCTGCCCACCCAAGAGCTGCCTGCTCCGCTCCCCAGATCCTCTGGCCCTGTTCCAAGGCCCCATTCTCCAAACCCCTCCCTCCTCTTCAATGCCGGGGTCCCCACTTCAGGCAATTCTTTATGCCTTCTGCGACGTCTCTCCTGCAGCCCTCAGCTCGGGACTTCTGCAGGATGGGTCTCAACCACCCAGACCCCCTTTTCCTACAGGCCCTGCTCCTGCTGAGCTTTTTCTCATGGGGACCTCTCTGAAGCATCAACCCTCTTCTTCCCAGGCTTAGCCCGGCCTGACAAAGCAGGTTCCTCCCCTAGGCACCTGCATGTGAACGGTCTACTTGGCTGGGCTCCCCAGCTCCGGGCAATTCTCTCCAACAGCTCTCCGCTGTTCTCTCCGCACCGCCCCGTGCAGCCCTTTCCAGCCGTCTCTCACCACATTCCCAGTTGTCCTTTCTTCTTCCCTACTCTCATCTACTGCCCGGGTCAATAGAGAGAGCAGGCATCCTCCACCTGGCCTCGCCGGGAGGCAACTAACCAGTCACAGGTGAATGAAACCCCTTCCCTCTCACAGGGACCGGTCAGCTTGTGGCAGGGCATAAGCACACATGTAAGGGCTTGGTTTTATCAGTGCCAAACACAGGCATCTTTCCAAAAAGACCAATGAACAATCTGATTAACTGCTGTCCTGTTGCCGCTGGTTGGCTGATTTGTATTTTATAAAGACACATCAACAAATTAAAAATAACGTATCTAGAGAATATTACTAACACCGCCTACGATTATTAAAACTAAGCCATTACTAACGATTTTGTTTCTTTTCATTATTTGCATAAAAGTTGGAAGTTGCATTATTTGAAAGTTTTTCTTCACTCAGTACATGGTCGACCTGTGGAACTCCTTGCCAGAGGATGTGGTAAAGACTAGGACTTAAACAGGGTTCAAAAAAGAGCTAGATAGATTCATGGAGGTCAGGTCCATCAATGGCTATTAGCCAGGATGGGTAGGAATGGTGTCCCTGGCCTCTGTTTGTCTGGAAATGGGTGACAGGAGAGGGATCACGTGAGGATTCCCTTCTGTGTTCCCTCCCTCTGGGGCATCTGGCATTGGCCACTGTTGGCAGACAGGACACTGGGCTGGATTGAATCTTTGGTCTGACCCATTCTGGCCAGTCTTATGTTCTTAAAACAGTAGCACTTAGAGGCTGCAGTTGAGGTCGGTGCCCTATTGTGCAGGGTGTTGTACAAACACAGAGTAAGAGACCAGCCCAAACAGCTGACAAGACAGACAGTGGTCAGGAGAGGAAGAAACTTCCCGTCACCCCTGAACCAAGACTGACAAAGGAGCCTCCAGGACGAGATTCCTCGCTCTCATTCACTGGGGGTATTTAACTCCCTTGGGTTCTTTTGGAAGACCCAGGACAGTGGCTTTTCCCCTTGGCCATGCTGCCTCTGCAGCTTCTCACCCCCCTCCATCGTGGTATGTTTGCTCTGCCACATCACGTCAATGGACACGTCCACTCTCACGCACTAGCCCAAGTGCATCGGGAGGGTGGCAGCCTGGGATTGAGGGGGAGGTTTAAATCTCAACAAAACTGTTTCCACTGGTGTTTTGAGAATCTAAGATTTTTTTTTTTTTTAAGGCCAAAAGGAACCACGGAGCTTGGGGAGCCCATAGTTTGGACAGCATGCACCTGCCAACATGCCTTGAGCCACCCCCCACGTTGCTCCTGAGGCACTTGGCAGAGAACTGTGGTAGAGGAATGGAATGAAACCCTCTGCCTGCCCCAGTGAAGTGGAAAGTCACAAGGGGCACGGAGAGAGACAAGGAGGCAGCCAAGGGGGTGGGAGAGAGGATGGGGAAGAGGGATGGATGGATGGAGGCCGATAGAGAAAGGGGGCACTGCTTGGTGGAGGGTTACACAAGGAGAAGCTATTGGCTCATGTTCCCCTACTCAACCGCTGGAGTTTATGCCTCCCCCATAAGACACAGAACTGACCCAGCGACCCAGCCCATGTTTCTAGCCACACACGTGGCTAGAGGAGCAAGCCACCTCCCCGCCCCTGGCGCCAGGCGAGCGCCCAGCCCTCACTCGCTCTCCCACACCCGCTTGCCATTTGTGCTCTGCAGCTGGGGCCGGCCGCATGCTGGGGGCCTGAAGTCCTGCCCCAGGGATCTCTCTCCTGCCATTGGAGGTAACCGCATCCTAACAGGCAAAGTTCAGCGAGATAAGTGCCCCGCTCAAGGTGTCAAGTGACACTCCAAGCCCTCCGCAGACTCCCCCTTCACCGTGGCATGTGACAGGGGCAACTCCTGCTCCGCCAGGGACCCCACGGCTCCCCCTGCCATGGCCTACCCATTCAGTCAGCGCTGGGCAGCCAGCCAAGAGGGGAGGCTTCCCGGGGGGCAAGCCAATGAGTCCCCTCCAGCAGGGAGCCCTGCATGGACAGGGAAGAGGGTAGAGAAGCCACCTTTATAATAACATGTGTCCATAACCCTGCTAGGAGCACCCCTTAGCCTCCGGCCCACTCCCGCGGCCTCTGCACTGCCCCTTATCCCATGGGCTGTTCATGCCCCCGCTGTTTATCTCCTTGGGGAAGAGAGAGGAAGGCTGTGTTTGCCCAGCTCGGTCTCCCATGCAGGATGCTGCCCAGAGATGACTAGTGCTAGGAGCTGGCCCATGGGAGTGGCACCCAATGGGGGATTACAGGCGGGGCCCAACCAGCCCTGTGTCGGGCTCCTGGTGGTGTCTCCAGAGAGCAGCTCCCCGTGTCCTGGCAGCGCACACACGGAGTTAATCATTGCTCAGACCCAGTGCGCTCCGAGGGGTTCTTATCAGAGAGCGCAAAGTCCAAGGGCAGGGCCCAGTCAATCAAGAGCAGGGAGTTACCCAGCATGCCCCACAAGGCAGCCACCTCCCCCACCACCCCCTGCTTTCCGCCCTGGATGCCTGACAAATGGATAGCGCGCTGGGCGTTTCCAGCGGGGTCCACCCCCAGGTCATCCGTTGGGTTGCCAGATGGATTCAATAAAAATACCAGATACACTTGATGTGACATCACAATCGACATGACATCTTATTTAGAAAATACTGGACATTGATATTTTCTCATTTCTATTTTCCCAATTTGTTTCCCGAACAAAAAGCTCAAATACTGGACTGTCTGGTTTTGAACCAGACACCTGGCAACCCTAGTCACCCAAGCTATGGCCCACAAGGGGGCTGACCCAGGGTCCTTCAGCCAGATAGGAGACGGGCAGTACAGAGGAAGGGATGCACCAGTTACAAGTCCATAGAAAGTCTATTATCCCATCTAGGAGCAAGTGGCCCTGCAGACACAGGGTCAGCCCCAGCTGGGTGTATCAGCCCTGGCCTCGCCGGGATGGCAGTGAGGCCATGTAGTTCAAGCCCAGAACTGGTAGTCTAGGAGAGCCCCATGTCTCTCTCTCTCTTTCCAAAGCATCTGTGATCTGCAATTCCAGGTGAGCAATCTGGTGTGAAAGAGGAGACCGGGGCAGAAGGAAGCAGAGGAGAGGAGCCAGCCCTGAGAGCCTCCAAGAAGGAGCCAATACTGGCCTAGGTTAGGTTAGTCACAGAGACTTCTCATCATGCACAGACCAGACCCAGGGGTGTAGGAGCCCTGTAGTTACACTCAGAAGGCACCTGGGCCCAGAGCCTTGGCAACCACCCTGCTTGCATCCCACCCAGCCAGTAGCAAACACTGACTGCACCCAAGCCAGATGAAAAAGTGGCCTCCAAGCCACACGCGTGAGGGAAGGTGCAGCCATCAGGACAGAAAGAGGGGAGCTTGGGGGCTGCCGGCAGGGCACTGAGCCTGCCCCATCACGCTGGTTCCAACCTGTCTCAGCTCAGCAACATGACGCCAAGGGGTTCCCACGCGGTGCTTTTACCGGCGCGACGAGCCACGCGGCCTCCGCCTGTCCCCAAACTGCCTGTGTCGCAAAACCCACCTCGCTGGCAGCCGTGCTGTTGACAGCTGGAGCAGAGAAAGCCAAATGCTGACGGGGGCTGCTCCCCTCAGGCCTGAGCCCTCTCGGACACACCCGGCAAGGGGCACCGCGGGATGGAAGTTCCTGCCCTGGTTCTGACTTCATTCTTCAGGACGGCCGGCCACAAAGCCCTCTCAGAGGCACCGTGAGAGAGAGGCGCCGGCACAGCCACATGGCGAGCTGGCGCCGAGGAGCGGACCACACGCGGCCTCCCTGCTCCTCTTCCCGGGTGGAGAGCGAGCACACCGAAGCGGCTGCTTGACTCCGACTCCCCTCAGCTGCTGGCCCCTCTCGGTGGGCATCTATCTGCACGCTCCCCCTCTCTGCCGGGCGACAGGTCGCGTGGGTCCCCCGCGCTGGCCGAATCACATTTCCCGAGCCCAGGCAAAGCCGGGACGAGCAGCTTCCCATTCCAACCAGGTCACGCAGCCCTGGCAAAGCCTCCGCTTCCCACCCGCCGCCGGGTAAGAGAGCTCTCCCTGGGGACGGGCTGCGGGCAGCCTCGGAGCAAAAGGTGCAGCGCAGCTTCCTCGCAGCGTTCGCCCAGCCTTGGCGATGCTGATCAGGGCACCTCCGCTCTCCAGGGATGTCTCAGTGGGTCCGGCAGCACCTCAGCTCCGTTCAGCCCCGGCCCTCCTGCCTCACCTGGCCCCGAGATGCAACTCACAAGGCAGGGCCTGCGCCTTTCCCCTCACAGCCTAGAGAGGGTCCCAGCCGTGCCCAGGGGAACAGCCCCAAGGGATGCAACCCAGCCATGCTCGCCCCAACCAGCATCCCAGCCACTCCTAACCGGTCCCCCTCCCCCAGCCATTTGCTGGCAGAACCCTTCTGCAACCAGCCACCCCACCCCTGGAGGAGCCCGTCCCTCTAGCAGCCTCCGCCACTGATGCCAGGCCCACGCAGGCTACACTTGCACTGCTGGCGGCCACCACCTTCAGCCGCCAGCTGGGGCCTTCTCCAGCCAGCTCTCCCAGCTGCCTATGCCAGGCACAACTTAGGGCAAAGAATCTCAGACTCTGGCCACCCCGATTCCATGTGGCTCTTTCTGAATCTCTGCACCCACAGCAACCCCGACCCTTCATCATCCCCCCCAGATCTACTGTCCTCACCACACACCCCTCCAGCTCTGCCCTCCTCCCCCTCTCATGTTCTCAGCCCCTGGGCAAGCGGAGCCCCTGGGACACGGGTGGGGCCATGGGCTGCACCTGGGGGTGCGCTGCCAGAAACTGCGACCCTCGCTCAGGGAGCTGGTTGTTCTGTGTTGGGCTCACACCTGGTAGCCGGCGGTGGCTAGGGATGTGAAGGTTTAACCGGTTAACAGGTGAGGTTTCCTGGTTAAGGTTAATCAGTGGGGCTGGAGCAGCTCCCTGCCTGGCACGGGCAGGGGGCTGCTTCAGCTCCACCGGGGGCCCGCTGCGAACAGGAGCTGCTCCAGCTTACAGTCAGGAGTGGGAGGGGGTTCCAGCCCAGCAGCTTGGGGGGGGCGCACTCCAGCTCAGCTCACCTCCCTCCCCCCCCCTTTCAATCAGTTAACTGGTTAAACAGTGTGTGTAACCAACCAATTGGACAATATGTTTAACCGGTGATTTTCCATCCCTAGTTCCTTCCATCCTGGAAGCCGTCTCCGTCCACCTTCCCAAGACGGGACACAGGGCTGCTGTCTCTCCCTGTCCCCGGGACCAAGGCTGCATTCGGTGGGTGCTGGGTCCCTCCCTCGCCCATGCATCGCGCCTGGAAAGAGCCTTGGCTCACCCGTGGCTGCAGTCTGCCTGCCCTCTGGGATCCACGTGGAGCCCCCCGGCTGACAGAGGGGCGAGGGAAGGGGGAGCAGGCAGGCAGGCTCAGCAGTGGAAGGGCTACGGGGCCCCGACAGTTACCTGCTCGGATCCAGCGCATCCTGAGGGCGGCGACAGCAGGCGTCACGCTCCGGCCTCCCCGCTCGCCCCCTCGGTCATCCCGCCGCCTCGCTCCGCGCGTGTGGACCCTCGCGCGGCTGCCGGCCGGATTTTCTATTCTCTCTGCGAGGGTGGGGGGGAGGAGAGGAGGCCGGGAGGCTGCCACCTCTGCACAGCGCCTCATTCTATCAGGCACCCTCTGGGATTTGGGCCTGCGGGGGGATTACTGAAGGGCCGGTCATGTGTTTGAGCTGTACCAGCTTCCCCAAGGCTGCTCTGTCGCAGGCTAACTCTGCTCCACGAAATTCTCCACACAAAGCCGCTTAGCCTCCTGCCTGCAGCAAGCAGCAAGCACCTAGCAAGATGGCCGCTCTGGGGGGGGCCACACAGGCAGGGCAGAGCCTGGACCCCAGCCCTGCAGCGGAGGTTTCAGCTCTCCCGGGGGGCAGCAAGGGGCTCTCTGTCTTCACTCACAGGCCAGAGCACCTACATCTCCCCTCGGCCATGGCAAGTCCCCCTCCTGCCACGCTCACTGTCTGTACCCCACCTGGGGGAGGCGGGATTCCCCTGAGGAAAGCTTCCCTCAGAAATGGCAGCGGGGGGAGGTCTCAGAGGAACCTGCGGCAAAGGCTGAGGGGCACCGGCACAGCTCAGCCAGCAGGCCCTGAGGAACGAGCTAGGCCCAGAGTTTAGAACAACGAGATCCGAGCTGGCTGCTGGAGGAGCCATCTTCCCAATGAGACACCACGCTGAGGCTCTCATCTCTCGTGGTTGGGGAGACCCGCACAAGAGGCGGGGTGCTGGCCCTCAGTTCAGGACAAATTTCAATTCAATGAGCTATGGCACCGGGGGTCAGTTCTTGACCTGACCCACACTCATGGGAAGCGCTGGCGTGTGTGCCCACAGCTGCCACGTTCCACCCCAGAGGTGGCTGCATTTCGGTGGTGGAGGAAGCGGCCTCTATGAAATACACTAAAATCTAAAGTCCTTTGGGAGCCAGGGGGATGGGAGGTGCTACAGAGATGCATGCTCCCTACAGCCCTTCCCCTGCTCCTGTCTCCCCTCCCCCGGCGCACTATGCCACTTCCTCCCGGGGGAAAATGCTGCATCCTCACTCCCATTCCCACAGACACTTTTCCTTTGCCTGCCATGCACAGGGCGGTGGGGAGGGTCTCAGAGGCTGGGGCGCTCTGAGGCTGTGGGGACAGTTAAACGCACAAGGTCAAGGATTCAGCCTATGGCAGGTTCACGGCACTACTTGAACATCGCCTCTGTCCTCCGCGCAGCACCCCTGCCTAGACGTGCAGCCCCCAGCTGCCATCCACGTAAGCACGGCCACACTGGGTCAGACCCAAGGTCCATCTAGCCCAGTGTCCCGGATTCCGACTGGCCAATGTCAGGTGCCCCAAAAGGAGTGAACAGAGCAGGGAACCGTCAAGGGATCGCTCCCCTGTCGCCCATTCCCAGCGTCTGGCAGACAGAGGCTAGACCTGCAGTCCACTTGCCCCCTTTGCTCCTATTATGACCGTTCATTTGTGCTGGTTCTTGTCACAGGAGGCCCTTGGATGCCCCATTTGTATCCCATCCTAGCCCCCCACTCGCACCCCTGCAGCACCTGAGCTTCTCTGTTCCCTTGGGACCCCCCTCCCAGTGAGGCAGGAACCTAAAACGATTGCTTGTCTCGAGAGGCCTCCCACAGGCTCACTAACAAGCCAGACCTTCAGCAGGCATAAATCAGCCAAGCTCCAATCACTGGAGTGGGGGCGGGGGGCTTTGCCCCAGCGGAGGATCTGGCAGACGAGGGCAGTTCTGCACCACTTTTATTCAAAGGCGAATTCTGTGCAACAACAGATTTTTGCTCCTCCTCCGAGCACTTGCTTATCGTTCCCCTGCATTGTCCAGCCTGCATTTAAAAGTGAAGGGGGGAGGCACTCAGGGGTGTGAAAAATCCACACCCCTGAGCTCCGCAGCAAGGCCGACCTAACCCCTAGGGTAGACACAGCTAGATCAACAGACGAATTGTTCCGTTAACCTAGCTACCCATGCAGCGAGGTAGATTACCCACAGTGATGGAAAAGGCAGCATCTCCTCTATGTTCAACAGCGGCGTAGCTGCAGTGGGGTAGCCGTGCGGCTGCAGGGGCTAGAGCGTAGACATGGCCACACACCAACAACAGGAGAGGGAGTGGGTTAGACCAAAGAGTCAGCAGTTCTGGGTTCAATTCCCTTCTCTTCCCTCGTTTGACCTGGGGCACGGCACGTCACCACTCTGTGCCTCAGTTTCCCCACCTGCAAAACAAGGGACGACAGTGCGGAGCTGCCTTGCAGGGGGCTGCATTCCCTAACAACATCAGAAGAGCAAGCTGTGATCCAAGCACCAAAGAAGAGCACTGTGTCAGCCCCAGCAATGCACACTTACTGACACGCTCACTCCCTGGCTGATAAACATGGATTCACACTCACAGCTGAGAGATTCCTGTGACCCTTCAGGCAGTGACCAAATTCAGCAGTGGACCAGTGGCAGCCCTCATGCAAACAGGAATGTTAAATTGCGTTTAATTGAGTAACCCTGTAGCCATTGAAAATGCCAGCGGTTACACGTGGGGAGCGAGGGGCAGGCGGCTCCCCACGAGTACGTGAACTGATGAGCGCCAGCTCATCGTGAACCATGTACCAAGTTACACGTTCACATCCCTAGCGCAAACACAACCTCTCTGCGTACACACACAGAATCACTACCTGCAAAGGTACTTTACCCCGCACTAACACCCCACAAAAAGATTTAACAGGCCAGCCCTTAGAAAGCTGCCAAGCCACCCATCCACCCCCGTCCTGCTTGTTCTTCCTTTTAAAGCCGCTCGGCACATCTTTCCCGATGTACATTCTTTAACTACCTCTTATCTCGTAAATTAGCCGAGAGAGAGGGATCCCAAATAGCTGAACTCTGTCGTAACTGTTTCCCTCGTGTGTGTGTGTGTGAGGCAGGGAGGAAGGTAGGGTTTCTAGCAGGGTGCCAGCCAAGGGTCAGGCTTTTTATACTCCCAACCTTCCCTTTGATACAAAATACAAATGCTCTTGGTAAACACTGAGCACTGTGGAGAGAGACCAAACGTAAAGTCCTTTACCTTCCCTACCAGTTTCCACCATCCCACTCTCTGCTGCTGGCAGTTCTGCTGGGTGGTAATGAAATGGACTGCAGCAAACCCTAAGATAAAGTCAGACCCAAAAAGCTACGTCCTTTTGGACTAAGGATAGGCAAATGCTTGTCCAGAGAACCTTCAGAGCCCACACAACCAAAACCAGCCTTCCCCCACATCTTCCTCCCATCAGCAAAGCCTGCACCCAAACCTTCCCGAGATGCTTTCAAAGACTCACTCAATCCAAAATCTCCTTGCCCCTATCGAATCACAGAGCAAGGCACAAAACATTTCTATCCTCTTTTTAACTCCTTCATCTCCAAGCTCCGTGCCAACAAGCGAACTCCTACAGAAGAGAGACGGACAACTCCAGTCTGACTGAAACCAGGAAACGTCTCCCTGAAATGAAGTCCCCATCTCCTGAGATTTTTCAGAGCCAAAGGGAACCAGAATCAAGCCTCACTCCTCACCATCCGGAGACCTGGGATCTAAGGATGCTCACTCACAAAGAAATGGCTGCTAGGCAAAATGCAAACTGAAGGGCACTGCTGTGATCTAGGAAAAGCTTTCTAATCCAATGCCATCTCCACATCAGCCTAAACATGGAAAAATAACTCTTTCCCCATGCAAAGTTTCAACAATCCTCTACCGCAGGCCTTTGCTATGAACAGGTGTGGAAATAGGAGGCAGCAATATCTAGCAGACTGAATATGAGGAAGGGGTGTGAACGATTAACCGGTTACTCGGTAAGTATCACCCTTACTGTGTGACACTTACAGGGTACTGGTTAATTGGTGCCCAGGAACCACCAGAGCCACTGCCAGTGGCTGCCCTAGCACTGGGATCCCACTTAGTCAGTTAACCAGTTAAATGGTAGGTTAACCTAATGTTTAACCAGTTAACTTATTAATTGGTATTTTACATCCTTGCTATGAAGCTAGCGACTGGGATCTCGTGGGTTTTAATCCTACCTGTTTCCCCAAGGGTTGCAAGGATTAATTAGTTAACCCTTACAGCACCTCGAAAATATCAAGTGCTTAAAGGATTATTCGTAAATATGTTGGACGTGCCAACAGTAGCCTCAAATCTGGTGAGACCCACTTTATAGTGAAGTAGAATGGACTCCCTGAATGATTTCAGCATGTCGCAATGTGCAGAAAGAAATTCCTGTTACCGTGAAATCTCTCCACTTAGGAGGAGAGTGATCTGGAGAAAGAAAAAAAAATGAATTCACCCTAAGAGGAGAAGGCTTGATTCAAACATGCAGCTCTCCCCGGGGGCGGAGGGGGGACGACAAGAATACTCAGTTTAAAGAAGTTACTATGTGGCTATGAATCGGTCCTACTAATGGAGTTTATCCTTAGAAATGAACACACTTCCAGAAGGTTGGGAAGAAATAAAGCATGTTTGTTCACCTGCTCTGAGATCCCAGATCAAATCTGACTCCTTGCTGGAAATCTAGCAAAATAAGGCACCACCCTTCAACTCCTCCTAGCTGAGGATCATTTTGACTATTCACACCTTCAAAACACCCTGGATGGCTGGCATGTGTGAGAGAGAAAAAAAATCTCTCTCATCACGTGGAAAGTGATCCTTTGTGCTAAAGCTACTTCCTCCGTTCCTCTCGTCCTCACCTACCACTGTGTAACAGATACTGATTCACACAACAGCACAGGACAAGGTGCCCAGGGGAAACACACTGTCATGTTGCCAGCTGCCGTGTGAACTAAGAGCTAAAATAAGTTACACAACTTGCAGAGGTGGAAAAATGTCCCACAGCCCCCGGTTATCCTCACTTTCCATTGTCACAGGGGAAAGCAGGGGGAAAAGATTTTTAGTATTCAACCAAAAATAAATCAGATGATTCCCAAAACTCTGCAACACACAAAACACACACAAACCCTCAAAATAACAAGAAAAAGGCAACCAAAGGTCACTGCCTCTAAACATTACATGGCACAGAACAAGTGGGGCAGCCAAGGAGCTAGGAGACTGCTATTTAGTGAGGATTCACCTGGACTGGGCCATTGGGAACCATGTCTAAACTAGAACCCAGCTAAAACCAGAGGCTGACTAGGGAGCAGTCTGGTGCATGTAAGAGCCTCTGGAGCAAGGCTTCCTGCCTGGTTAATCCTGTTCCACATGGGTCTTAGGGTCAGGACGAGAAAAAACAAGAGAATCTTTCCTATTGAGGAAAAGAGAGAGAGAGAGAGAGAGAGAGAGAGACGCTAGGGAAACAAAGGGAAAGATTTCACAGAACCCAGAACAGGAGAAACAGAAAGAGCAGCAGCCTTGTTCAGTCCAAAGCATTAGCTAACGCCCCTTCCATGGACCGGGCCTTCATTCCCCTATGATCTCAGTTGCTTCCTTGACAAACAAGCTCACTGGCATTTCCACATATGGTCCCCATCTCCTGTACTCCACATTCATACAGTATCAGCAAAGCTATACACCCCAAACATAGAGGAAGTGAATCTCAACAAAAAGACCAGAAGGGGTGTCGATCAGTGTATGAATCTGGACCTCAAGTCAAATAGAGATTATACCGTCACCAGCAAGAAATGCTCCCGGGACCTGCTGTAAAAAGAGAACCTGATGAGGATGATCCTTCCTATTTTTCTTTTTGCCACCGGCTCTTTGCGCTGGATGCTGAGTGCAGATTCTGCACACCTGAACCGTTAGGCAGGTCCAGAGAAGAGGGCTCTCAGGGGAACACATAAGGAAGGGAAAAGACAATCTCCTGCAGAGAGACACAGAGTAAGAGAGAAAGCACTAACAACACAGAAACACAGAGGGACGGAACAAAGAGAGATGTACAGACAGGGCAGTGAGGAGAAACAGTGAGAGAAAAAGAGGAATTAAAACAAAGGGCCGAAATGGCAGCTGGCTCCCACAGCTACATAACTCTCATTCCACTGAGTGATGCTTCATGCAACAGTTTAGTTTTCCTAACTGCCCAGGTATTACACAGTGGCTGCATTCTGCCCTTGGCCTGTGTCCAGAGCCCAGCAGAAGGGGTCTGATGCTCCTCTAGTGCCAATATTACACCGCCATAATGCCTCGAGCCTCACTCCTGATTCACACTGGCGGGAAGGGGAGAATACGAGCTGAGGTCTTCGGCAGATTGAGTGGAATCCGTGGCTCTGGTTGTGTCACCCTGGCCTACAGAAGCTCATTAGAAAGGTCATTTGGCCCCCGGCACAGAATGTTGTTGTAGGTCAGGAGAGGAGCTAGATACCAAACCGCAGCATTAACAGTTCTGACGGGACAAGGAGCAGTCCTGTAACACCTGGCGCGCTAATATATGTGCGTCTGTATGTACGTTTTGCCCACGAAAGCCCACGATACTATATATATTTGTTATTCTCGAAGGTGTCACCGGACTGCTTGTTTCTAAAGTTACAGACTAACATGGTTACCCCTCAGACTTTTAAACATACAAAGTTCTGTAGGGAAACCATTTCCAATGGGACAGAGCCAGCAGGGCAGGGAATCTGGGCAGATGTCCTTGGTGAGGGAGCAGAGGGATCTGTGTTGCTCGCCTTGGGGGGGATGGAGAGGTCCTCGGTCAAGATGCCAGATCTCCACGGTGCACGGGGACTGGGGTGGAGGCCTTTGGTGCGGGGCAGGGGACTGCCGAGGCTGCGCCGTGCGCTGCTCTGGTGAAGGCTACGCGGGTGGCAAGCGCGGGCAGCCAGTGTCTCCAGCCTGGCAGTGGGGGTGACAGCCTGACCCCGTTCTGAGGTGAGGCAGAGGCGGGAGGGTGGCCTTGTTCAGACGCAGGGCTGTGCCCACCGGGCCACGGGCAGAGCCGGCGCCTACACCCTGGTGTGAGAGGGGCAAGCGCCAGCCAGCGGGCTTGGCTCCCCGCTGGGGACGGGCCCCGGGGCCACCTCTGTGCCCAGGTCCCTGGGGGGGTGCGGAGGAGACCGGCCCGTGCCAGGTCCCTGCTGCAGTGGGTCTGTTCCCGGCCCAGGTGTGGGACCAGTGGGGACCCGGCGCTGCCCCGGGAGAGGCGCTGGCCGGGGAGCGGGGCGGCTGGGGGGTGCCGGGCTGCCCCCCGCGCTCTCACCTTCGAAGAAGCGCTGCAGAGCCTCCGTCTCGTCCACCACCTCCATGGCTGGGCCATGCACCGGGCCGCCGGGCTAGCGGCCGAGCATCCCCCCGGGCCCGCAGAGGGGACGCCCCGGGGCTCGGGCCGCGCGGCGCCGGCGGGGACCGGCCCCCGAGCGCTCCCGGCTGCCCCGCTCCGCCGCCCCGACAGCCCCGGCCGAGCGCGCCCCTGCGCGGAGCTCTCAGCCCCCGCGGGGTGTCGGCCCCGTCCGGCCCCGTCCGCTGCCCATCGGCCTCCGAGCCACCGCAGCAGCCCTGACACTCCGCTGGGGCGGCTGGCTCCGGGGCGCCCTGCCCGCGGCGCGGCTCCTCCCTGCCTCCGGCCCCGCCCCCCGCCTCCCGCCCGGCCCCTCTGCCGGCCGCCGCGGGCAGTGCAAGCGCCCCGCCGCGGGGACCCCCTCCAGGGCTCGCCCCGCAGCGGCACCCGGCGGCTGGGACCCTCCTCCCCCACTCGGGGGAAGTTCCCGAGGTCCGCACCCCTCTCCCCAGCGAGGGTGACTCGCAGCGACCCCATCCCGCTTTGTTAGCGCTGGCTGGTTTGTATAGGCTCACTCACAAGCGCTGCTTTGCGAGCGGCCTGGCCCTTGCTCAGGGCTGAGCTACGCAGGGTGCTTCCTTCAGGGCAGGAGCTGCTCAGGGTAGGGCCACTCTCAAAGCCGAGCCTGCCCCCGCTGCTTCATCCTGGTAGAGTTGCCAGGGGAGTCAGGCCTCAACGTGCACCTTTGGGATTGGAGGAACACGTGGCTGCCTACACTGATGTGTTAGGGTAGGGGCCTGGGGTGGAAGCCACTGACAAATAACCCTGCCCACGTGTTTTGGGATGAGAACCTGAGCTAGTTGGCAAAGAGATCTGAGAAAGCCCAGTCAGACCTTTGCCCTGATGGCCCAGCTCCACCTCCAGACAGAACATCTGTCCCATTCAGAAATGCCCCTCTACACCTCTTCCATACAAACTGCTCACCCCTCCACCACCCTGAGGCTATGTCTAGACTGCAGGCTTCTTTCGAAAGATGCTCTTTCGAAAGCATCTTTCGAAAGAGCATCTTTCGAAAGATCGCGTCTAGACTGCACGCGGATCTTTCGAAAGAAAAATCCGCTTTTTCGAAAGAGAGCACCCAGCGAGTCTGGATGCTCTCTTTCGAAGACGGCCTCTTTACATTGAAGAACGCCTTCCTTCGAAAGAGGAACTTTCGAAGGAAGGCGTTCTTCCTCGTGAAACGAGGTTTACCGCCATCGAAAGAAAAGCCGCGTTCTTTCGAAATAATTTCGAAAGAACGCGGCTTGAGTCTGGACGCAGGGGAAGTTTTTTCGGGAAAAGGCTACTTTTCCCGAAAAAAACCCTGAGTCTGGACACGGCCTGAGAGACAGCATGCTAGGGCCCCCCTTTCCTCTTGGACCCACTGAACACTCAACTCCCACTCCTAGGGCCAAGACCAAGGGGGAAAGAAAGTAACACTCATTCCTTGACACCCGCCTCATTAGCATCATCATTTTTGCCAATCACAACTTAAATTTAAGCAACAGGAGGCCGAAAAGGAATGGCCTGAGCCCTCGGCACATGCCCTCAGTCTTAAAACCTGACATCTTTCTTTCAATGGGGGAGGGAGGGCACATTTGTGTTTTCTTCCCCCAGATGTGTCCACAATCAATAATAATGCCTCAAAAAACATAACAGTATAGTAGCTAAATGAAGTTACAGTTATGTGGCCACAGTTAACCAAAGGCAGAGCCCCTGCCAGCGGAAGACTGTGGGCCCATTATCTTGTGGGTAGATAAAGCACACAATGAGGTTTT
Source organism: Pelodiscus sinensis (assembly GCF_052426305.1). NCBI lineage: Eukaryota > Metazoa > Chordata > Testudines > Trionychidae > Pelodiscus > Pelodiscus sinensis. The sequence goes on along the minus strand of NC_143056.1, from coordinate 126,783,336 downwards.
GTCCAGCCCCACAAACCAATTCAGAAGGGAAGATTCTCTTATATATATAAATATATTTTTCTCTCACACACAGCTGTGCAGTGACCAATTCTTCTCTGGGCAGTGGGGAGGGGGCTGAGGTTTGGGGATAGTAATAGGTCTATTCTTTCGGGGTTGGAAAGCAAGAGCTCAACAGCCTTTTTTCATCTCTCTCTCTCTCTTTCCATTAAGACAATTGTTATTCTCCATTACATCCCAGTCCCCCCCCACACACACATACTCCCCCTGCCCACAGACACAAGCTGTGTGCACCCGGGGAGGAAGCAAAACAGTTCTCTATGGAGGCTGACATTAGCCATGGACCTGAATCAGAACCCAGATCCAAACGTTCCTCCCAAAATTGGATCTGGATGTGACAACAGGTTCCCCAAGCACAGTGACAGATGGGAAATAAATACATTCATTAGAATTGGTCCTGGCCAATCAAGAGCTGGTTCTGTATGCCATGAGGTTTAAGGGTGTCTGCATTTCAAGACTCCCCTGAACCTCATGGTACACAGAACCAGCTCTTGATTGGACAGGACCAGTTCTAATGAATTTATTTCCCTCTCTGGAAATAAAGAAGAGCCTGGAAATTTGGGCTGCTGTTTGGTAGCTTAAGGCCAGATCGGACCACCCTCTCTCACAGTGAGTAGCTACGTATTTCTTAAGTAGCACAGATACATCCAGACTAAGTTGCTATTCAATGTGAGTACATGTGGCTGGAGCTAGCCTTTCACAAGCAAGTGCCTCACACACTTCTCTGGCAGTTTTGTCACTTTTCACTCTTCTTATTCTTCTTTTTGTGGGTGGGTTGGCTGGTTTGGTCTTAGTTTTTATAAAATTCCTTGATCATATTAAGCACTGGGACAACGTGTTACAGTGAAAGGGGGGCTGTCAAGGACTTTACCCCCGCCAGCTCCCTGCCCTGCCAATGGAACTCCATTTCTGCCCAGCAGGTAAACCCCTCTCCCAAGATGAGAGGGAAATTTGGTCTCCCCGTTCATTCAGGCCCTGCACTTTTTACCACTCCCTTTTGGGGCTCCAGGACAAGAAGAGAATATAGGCCTAGGTGTTCAGATACAGTCATTCGATGGGGCAGGATTTGCACCTTTGAAAAACTGCCCCTTGGTGTATGTGTTGATGTGGATAGTTCTTTGAAAATATCTGCAGCAGCCAAAAAAAAAAATTAAAAATAACAGAATGCTAGGAACCACTAAGACAGAGATAACAGCACAGGAAATATAATAATGCCGCTATATAAATCTATGCGACACCCACAGCTTGAATACTGCATGCAGGTCTGGTAGCCCCATCTCAAAAAAGAGGTATTAGAATTGGGGGGGGGGGGAATTAAGAGCTTGAAACAGCTCCCGTATGAGAAGAGATTCTTCAGTTTGGAAAAGCATTGATCAAAAGGGGATATGATAAAGGTCTATAAAACCATGACCGGTGTAGAGAAGGTGAAAGAGTTATTTACTCCTTGCCATAACACATGAACTAGGGGTCACCCCATTAAATGAGTAGGCGGCAGGTTTAAAACACACCATCCCAGGGCACGGTGTGAAGCCCAAAACTATAACAGGGAATTAGAATAGATCCCCCAGCGGCAATTAGCCAAGATGGTCAGGGACACAGCCCGAGTGCCAGAAGCTGGACGATAGGGAACGGATCACTCAATAATTGCCTTGTTCTCCTCCTTCCACTGAAGTACCTGGTATTCACCACGGTCGGACGATGGGATACAGGGCTAGATGGACCCGTTGCATGGCCATTCTTACAGTCTTATTTACCTAGATCTGGGCTTCACGCCCCTCCCTTACAACTCAGCCAAAGGACCCAGACTCTAGGCTAGATCCTCGGCGGGTGGAAATCAGTGTAGCTAACTGCAGCCCAGGGGACAATGCTGAATGCCACCAGCTGACAAGCTGCCCCATCCTGAACGGAGCCCTAGCTCTAGAAGCCAGACAAGCATGTAGGGTGGCATTTTCCAAAGAGATCCGGATTGGCCAAACGCTGCTTCTCATGTAGACACCACCCTCATTGAAACCAGTGCCCACCCCCCCAGACCACTGACATCAACAGAAGCACAGCTAGGCCCACTGGCGATGGGCGAGGGGAGTTGCAGGGGGCATGTCCCCTGCAAATGCTGTGGGTAAGAGGGGTAGGGGTCAGAGCCTCTGGACAGCCTGAGACATATGGGGGGAGGGGCTGATGCCCATAGGAGGGATCGGTTCCTCCCCACATTCACCGATAGCCATGGGGGGGGGTGATGCAGAGCAAACCGGCTCTGGCTGCTGGCACATCTCTCAGGAGACCCAGACCATCCCCCGCACTCACCAGCAAGAAGCAGAGCCATGTTGCTCCATTTCCCTCTGTAGCTTGACCCCAGCTGTGACCATGCCAGCAAAGGTCCTTCACTCGCTGCCGTGGTAGACCGACCAGGGAAGCGTCATGGCAGGAGTTCCATTTTGGGCCGTCTGCATTCGGCCAAGCGGGCGTCCGAAGCCTCAGACCCGGGTTGGAGCGCTCATCGGCGCAGCCTGCAGACATCAGGTGTGGGGTGACCTCCATATAAAGAGACAGGCCTCCATATATATGCCAAGGAGCTCAGGGCAGTGCAGGGTCTTCCTGTCTCACCTCACGGACCACTCAGCCACAATGTCCTACATCAACAGGCAGAGAGGGGCTCACTCCCCAGGGCTCTGCCCGGACTTCTGCATCCTCCATAACATCCGTTTGGAGGTGCGTCACCTTCCAGGGGTCAGGAAAGCCATCACCAACCAGCTCTTCTTACCACCCCGGGGTGGTTTCCATTTGCTTCCAGGAGGACTGGTTTGCCACTAGGCAGAACAGGAAATGCCAAAGTTTCTGCTCCAGGTGAGGTCTAGAGAAAGGGTCCCTCTCAGACGCCTTTCTCCTTCCCCGGATGGGAGGGTTTTTCCTACACTTTTCCTCCAATTCCCCTCATGGGCAAGGTCCTGCAGAACGGGGCTCAACGAATCATCCTTAGGAACATACGAACAGCCATACTAGGTTGGACCAAAAGTCTGCACCAGCATCATTTCGGAACTCTGATGCACCTTGCGCTGCTTCCATAGCTCCTGCTGATTCGACTGGACTTGCTGTTCCAGTGGCGTGGCCACCTTCTGCTCCCCAACCTAATGTCTCTCCATTTCACTGGCGTGGCTGCTTCATGGCTGAACTGGGAGGAGCAATCCCGCTTGCAGAGGGTACCACAAGTTCTCCGGGAAAGCCGACAATCAGGCAGACATACACGGCGAAGTGGACTAAGTTCTCTCTCTGTGGGCCACACAGAAAGGGGTTTCCCCTGCTGAGGCCCCTTTACCAACTATTTTGGTCTACCTCCTCCAGCTGAAGCATCGGGGCCTGGCACATGCTTCAGTCAAGGTTCTCCCCATTATGTAGAAATAACCGCATGCAGTGTCGACGTGGATTATGTTATTTCGGAATAACGTCAGTCATTCCGAAATAACGCTGCTGGGTAGACGTACCCTCAGTGAAGAGGGAAACTGAATTGTCCTCTTGTCCTAGGTGAGGGGCCTTTGAAGGAAGACCAGGAGAAAGAGCTGTGTGCAGGGGATTTAGCTAAAGATGTAATGAACTGAATTCTTGGAATAAGGACCCTGCAGGATAGGTGTGAGGCTTGCAAGTTGTCAGTGCCCAACACTGCCCGAGCCAGGGGTGACTGGTAAAGAAGACCATGTGGGGACACCGGCCATATGACTGCCCCCCATATGCCTCCTCCCCACATCACACAGGGAGACTGAGATAACACCCCCTCTACCCAGCCGTGGGGTGCCTGGAAGGGGAGTATACTGACGCCAGCCCTTGATGGAGAGGGCGCAGCCTGAGTCTGGCATGGTGGCATCATGTAGGTGCCATGTGACCCAGGACATGAAGACAGACCTTGGCAGTGGTTGGTGGGGCCATAGACACCGCTGTGATGAGATCTGCCGCTGCGAGGAACCTTTCCCACTCCAAGGAGGCTGGAAGGGTGTAAATGGTTGGAAAATAAAAGGGAAGGAGCCAGGGAACTGAGTGATACATCGTCCTTCAGAGCCCCCTCAAAGGGAACATTTGCCCACTGGTTTGGCACAGGAGGAGCTGGAATGAGGAAGCGGCTGGAATTGTTTACTTGGCCTCCCCGTCTAGCTCTTCAATTTCCCCTGAGCCGGCTGCTGATGGGAATGGCATCCCTGGGACTGACGGGGCTGCAGCTTGGATTTTTGTTCCTCATGGGCCCGGGGATGTACAAGTCCAGCGTTTTAGGGAAGTACGAGAGTCTTTTATCCCATGACTGGGTGCTCAGCAAACAGGGCGAGCCCGTCCAAGGGGGGGGTCTTGAATTGATTGCAGCGCCTCCACGGAGAGTCCCTAGGGGAGCAGCCAAGACACCCTGTCCACGGAGATCCCAAATGCCACGGTATAGGCCACAGAGTTCGCCACGTCAGAAGCTGCCTGAAGCACAGCTCTGGCTACGGAGGCTTCCTTGCGGCTGAGGGCCTGAAATTCCTTCCTGGGAGCCTCAGGCAAGGCAGACTCAAACTTGAGCGTTGCCTGCCACGTGCTCAGGTGGGCTATCAGGGCTTGGTGGTTGGCCACGTGGACCTGAAGGCTGGAGGAGGAATGAAATATATGTCCAAACAGATCAAGCCTTTTAAGAGTCTTTATCCCTGGGGGTTGCAGCTGTTTGGCCCTGGTGCTCTTGGTGGCTCCACCACCATAAGAACGGCCATACTAGGTCAGATAAAAGGTCCATCTAGCCCAGTGTCCTGTCTTCCGACAGTGGCCAATGCCAGATGCCCCACAGCCCTGGTCTACACTAGGACTTTATTTCAAAATACCCCCTCCCCCCAGGTCGAATTTACAAATAGCGTGTCCATACTACCAGCCCCGTTATTTCAAAACAACGGGCACCGGAATTCCAAATCTGTACTCCTGCTTTTCCTCAGGAGTCACGCTCATTCCAAAATAGTTATTTTGAAATAGTGGTAGACTGGACGCTCCGGTGCTGCTATTTTGAAATAATTACTTCCTAGAGTAATTCAAATTCATTACTCCCCAGAGCTTCTGGGGGCTCTACATCCGAGGCAGCATGTCCACGTGAATGGGAGCCTGCCTCGGGCTAATTTCGAGGCTTCCCTGTAGTGTGGACAAATCGGGAGTTATTAAGTCGAATTTAGTAATTTTGAAATAGTTTCCTAGTGTAGACACGGCCAGAGGGAGTGAACAGAAGAGGCAATCATCAAGAGATCTCTCCCCTGACACCCATTCCTAGCTTATGACAAACAGAGGCTAGGGACACCACTCCATGCCCATCCTGGCTAATAGCCATTGATGGACCTAACCTCCATGGATTTATCTAGCTCTTTTTTGAACCCTGTTACAGGAACTGAGAGGAGAGGAAGCCCAGCAGCAGCCTGTATAGCACGGCATGTGCACGCCACTCTAGGGGGCGCTGGAGCCAGTTCAGGAAAACTTCTGGCACAGGTGCATGTGGGGAACACACACCCCTAAGTTTAATGGACGTGAGCAAACATTAGATGAAGAAACTACAGACCCACAGTGTGTACTGTCCAGCCTCCTCGAGAAACGCCACCGCCCGGCAGTGCGCACCGCACGCCCTTCAGAAACGCCACCGCCCGGCAGTGCGCACCGCACACCCTCGAGAAACGCCACCGCCCGGCAGTGCGCACCGCACGCCCTCGAGAAACGCCACCGCCCGGCAGTGCGCACCACACACCCTCGAGAAACGCCACCGCCCGGCAGTGCGCACCGCACGCCCTCGAGAAACGCCACCGCCCGGCAGTGCGCACCGCACGCCCTCGAGAAACGCCACCGCCCGGCAGTGCGCACCGCACACCCTCGAGAAACACAACAGCCCAGCAGTGCGCACCGCACACCCTCGAGAAACGCCACCGCCCGGCAGTGCGCACCGCACACCCTCGAGAAACGCCTCAGCCCGGCAATGCGCACCGCACACCCTCGAGAAACGCCACCGCCCGGCAGTGCGCACCGCACGCCCTCGAGAAACGCAACAGCCCAGCAGTGCGCACCGCACACCCTCGAGAAACGCCTCAGCCCGGCAGTGCGCACCGCACACTCTCGAGAAACGCCTCAGCCCGGCAGTGCGCACCGCACACCCTCGAGAAACGCCTCAGCCCGGCAGTGCGCACCGCACACCCTCGAGAAACGCCTCAGCCCGGCAGTGCGCACCGCACACCCTCGAGAAACGCCTCAGCCCGGCAGTGCGCACCGCACACCCTCGAGAAACGCCACCGCCCGGCAGTGCGCACCGCACGCCCTCAAGAAACGCCACCGCCCAGCAGTGCGCACCGCACGCCCTCGAGAAACGCCACCACCCGGCAGTGCGCACCGCACACCCTCGAGAAACGCCACCGCCCGGCAGTGCGCACTGCACAGCTCCCATACACATCTTTCCAGCAACAGTGTGCAGTGCCCCCTACCACTACCAGAATACACAGGTATGTCCCCCGACACCGTTATGAGCCACCCTGCCTACTACACACAGGGAGGAGATTTTAAGAATGACAAAAGGCCCTTTGAGAGTGTCCTGTTAACTACTGGAGCCGTAACAGAGAGTAACTCTTAACCCCTGGCTAAGTGTCCTTCTGCTCAGTAGCTTCTGAGTGTGCCTACAGCCTGTACCCTGGAAATGCTGGTTTCTGGTGACTGCTCTCCAGTGTTAGCATAAGGCCAGTGACTTAGAAATAATTCATGGAATAATTTGGTGACTTTGGGCAATCATATCAGCCTCGCCAGGTATTTGTACAGAGCTTATCGTGATGGTCTCTGGGAACCCAACAGTTGTGTTTATCAGTGCATTATATGATCCTCATCATCACCAATTTGTGGGGAGCATCTCGCAGTCACAAATGGATTTTGCCCTTAAGCTAGAGTGGTGTTATCCCTCCAGGGACAATTGGGGAACTAAGGCAAAGGACTGATGAAGTGATATCCCAGCTTTGCACAGAAAGGAGACCTGGTTTTAATGCCACAGACTGAGTCCCAGTTCTGTGCCAGCTTCAGTCTTACTCGTGTTTTTACCCACATTCACTCTTCTCCCAGCATTTCCTGAAACAGGCGAGCTGTTCGTTCCCTCACTCACCTTCTCCTACATCATGGATATTTATATTCCAGAATTGCCCACGGGCCTTGATCACGGCCCCTGGTCTGAAAAGGAACTGCTGCTGCTTCTGGCTCTCTCTGGATCTGATGAAAGGTAGGAGATGGGTTGTGCTTTAGCAAAGCTTTTGATACAGTCTCCCATAGTCTTCTTGCCAGCAAGTTAGGGGAGTACGAATTGGATACTTCATGACGGTTAGGTCCATCAATGGCTATTAGCTGGGCTGGGTAGGAATGGTGTCCCTAGCCTCTGTTTGTCAGACTGGGAATGGGCGACAGGGGAGGGATCATGTGATTCCCTCTTGTGTTCACTCCCTCTGGGGCATCTGGCCGCTGTCGGCAAACAGGACACTGGGCTAGGTGGAGCTTTGGTCTGACTCAGTGTGGCCATTCCTGCATTCTTATGTTATGGATAAATGGACTGTAAGGTGGACAGAAAGCTGGCTAGATCATGAGGCCCAATGGGCAGTGCTCAACGGCTCTATGGCTGGTTGGCAGCTGGTGTCAGACGAGGTGCCCCAAGGGTCGGTTCTAGGGCCGGTTTTGTTCAACATCTTTATTTATGACCTGGGTGAGGGGATGGATTGTACCCTCAGCAAGTCTGCAGATGACACTAAGCTAGGGGGAGAGATAGACACTCTGGAGGGCAAGCATAGGGTCCAGAGTGACCTAGACAAATTGGAGGATTGAGCCAAAAGAAATCTGATGAGGTTCAATAAGGACAAGTGCAGAGTCCTTCACTTGGGGTGGAAGAATCCCAAGCATTGTTACAGGCTGGGGACCAGTTGGCTGGGCAGCAGTTTGGCAGAAACAGACCTATGGATTACAGTGGATGAGAAGCTGGATATGAGTCTACAGTGTGCCCTTGTAGCCAAGAAGGCTAGTGGCATATTGGGACGCATTAAGAGCATTGCCAACAGATCTAAGGAAATTATTATTCTCCTTTATTTGGCACTGGTGAGGCCACATCTGGAGTAGTGCATTCAATTCCGGGGGGCCCCCATTACAGAAAGAACATGGATGCATTGGAGAAAGTCCAGCGGAAGGCAACACAAATAACTTATGAGGAGAGGTGAGGGATTTGGGCTTATTTCATCTATAGAAGCGAAGAGTGAGGGGGGATTTGATAGCAGCCTTCAACTTCCTGAAGGGGGTTCCAAAGAGGATGGAGAGAGGCTGGTCTCAGTGGTGACAGATGGCAGAATGAGGAGCAATGGTCTCAAGTTGCCGTGGGGGAGGTCTAGGTTGGATATTAGCAAAACACTATTTCCCTAGGAGGATGGTGAAGTGCTGGGAGGGGTTCCCTAGGGAGGGGTGGAATCTCCATCCCTAGAGGTGTTTAAGGCCAGACTCAACAAAGCCCTGGCTGGGATGGTTTAGTTGGGGTTGGCCCTGCTTTGGGCAGGGGGCTGGACTTGATGACGTCCTGAGGGCTCTTCCAGCCCTAGGATCCTATGAGTCCTGCAGAGGGTGAGGGATATGCCCAGATTTAGCCGCTGTGGAAAGGAGGAAGAACAGTCGTGTCCAGAACAAGCCACGACTCTCCCTTGCATAGGGGCTAGTGTGTGATTAACAAACGAGCTCTTGGAGATTTTGAACCTTGTGAAATTAAACAGTGCTGCTTTAATCCATCACGGTAACTTAGAAAGTACTCTCTGTGAGGATCCAATAATGGGATCAGAAAGTAGGGTCAGCCCAGTGGGTGCCTCTCTTTGCTCTTCGCCGGAGCCTCCTTCATGGCATGTTGTTTGCTCTTTTTCACCCTCCGGTTGTTTTCCTCCATCGTGCTCTCTCGTGCAGACTGCGTCCTTCTCCATCATCCTTCTCCCTCCCTCTCTCACATACACACGCTCCCTTCCTCATTTCCTCTAGGTCACGTTGTCTGTAAACACTGCTCCCTCTATGTCGGGCACATTGATTCTGAGTGCCAGCCAGGAAAGGGGGGGGATTACTCACCCAAGGTGTGGGTGCTGTTCCCTTCAGCTCTGAATCTCAAAGTCCAGCAGTACAACCAAAAATAATTCAACAGCACCCAGTGAACGGCCAGGACTTTCCGACAGAGCTAGAGCATCCAAGCCCTGGGGCCCATTTCCTCTCTCTGTCTTGGCACCAAATCCGGACAGGAGCCTCATTGCCCATAGAGTAGCTAAAGGGGATCCCTTTGGGTACCAGGCTGTTGAGGTCACTGACCTCAAGGTGGGGTGCCCTAAGCTAGAACAGCAGCCTATGGGGTGTGCCGGCCTATTTCCAGCTGAAAGGGGTCGGCAAGGCCAGAGGAATCGGAGTCACTAAGCCAAGCAGTACGGATGTGGGTAAGGGACCCCAGAGGCACCTGGCATCTCCTGCTGGTGAACAAGGCGTGAGGGTCGCGGTGGTCCTGTCTGTGCGCTGGGAGCAAGGGGCGTGGCGACCGTGCCAGTGACCCACGCGTGACTGTCTACGTGACGGGTCTGTGTGCAGGGCCGACCCAGAGCGGGTGCCAGACCAGCGCTGTGCTCACCCGTCAGCAGGCTGCAGGCGGAACAGAGTTCCCCCTTGTCAGGTGACTAATCGGGTGGTTTCGGGGAAAGCTGTTGAAAGCAGCAGGACTGCGCCTCACTGGGTGTGGCTCCGCTCCCCACCCTACCCCCATAGGAGCTGCCTGGGCCCCAGCCATTGTGTCTTCCCCGTGTCCTTTTATTTTCAGCTCCCTCCTCCATTGCTCCAACAATCCCCGTGCAGCAGTCTGCTGACAGTGCCACCAGCACTTATGGCCCTCTCCCAAGACCCACGGGGGACAGAGACTGGCCCCCCTCCCTCGAGACCTCCACGTTACTCAACTCAGCAAGCCCTGGTCTCCTCTCTTCCTTCTTAGCTGCCTTGGGCTGATGGGGCAATGGGCCCTTTAGACCAGCCAGGCTGATTGTCTAATTACCCCTCCCTCAACTTTTTCCAGGGGAACCAATTGACATGGGAGTGATCAGAGAGCAGAAGCGCCCTGTGACGCTGCAGCTTGACCTATGTTGTGTGGCGCACTCGGGGTGGGTAAGAAAGGCTGATCGGGTGTTGGACGGGCCCTGCGGTTATCTCTTGCGAGGACGTTGCTGTGGTCTATTGTGGGTATGTCTAGACTACAGGCTTTTGTCGACAGATACTGTCGACAAAACTTCTGTCGACAAAGAGCGTCTACACTACATTCAGTTCTGTTGACAAAGCAAGCTGCTTTGTCGACATGGTAGTGTAGACGCAAAGGACAGTTTACAGGCAATAACACCTTCTGTCGACAGAGACTCTGTCGACAGAAGACGTTATGCCTCGTAAAATGAGGTTTACCAGCATCGACAAAACTGCTGAGTTCTGTCAACGTTATGTCGACAGAACTCAGCGGCAGTGTAGACGCAGGTATAGTTTTGTCGACAAAAGTCCACTTTTGTCGACAAAACTCTGTAGTCTAGACACACCCTGAGAGTGTGGGGGCCTGTTTAACATGATAGGCAGAGACAGAATCTGGACCAAGTCATGGGAAAGACTCCCATGAACCGAACTGGGCGTTGGCATTGTCCGCACCTGCTTATGCCCTGGACTCTGACGTGTGTCCCGGGATCAGCCTCGGCTCTGTATTAGTGATGGGTTTGATGGGAATGCTCTAGGAACGGAGTGACTGAAAAAGCTGGTACAACACCAACAGCCTGACTGTGGAGCAGCACAGACCCCAGAGCAGACCCACCAGGTGATCTCTTTGCCCTGACACCGGCACCCATTCAAGGTCTCAGCCTTGACAATCAGAACCTCCCACTAAGTCCTCACGACTGAAGATATTGCCTTGGCGTCTGCAGCCAGGACAGCTCGTCAGACCGTTGCCTGGCACAGGGGAGCCCCGGGAGTGCAGAAGAGGCAGCGTTCCCAGGCGCTGGGCTGGAGTAGGGAACTCACCCCAGCAAGAGCAAAGCATGAGCGTGAACTCACCCACTTCCACACGCACGTGCAAAAGTGCGCCTGGAGGGGGGCTACCCCGTCAGACCCCGGCAACTAGCACATTCTAAAACCCTGAGGCAGGTGAGGCCACTTCAGTGCGCGCAGGAGGCAGCCCAAGCTGAAGACGTGGGCACGTCCAACATGCCTCAGAACGTGCTAGTCAGCACGCAGGAGCGATCCCCTTCCAAAACACACCTTGGATCCCAATCACAACAAGCCCTTTGGCTCACCCCTCAAGAGGGGCTCGCCCCTACGAACAGGCATGTTCCACACCCGTGAACACTTAGGGCCGCCTCGAGCAGTGACACTCAGACCTGGGTGGTTCAGGAGCCAAACTCGCCACCCGCATGACCCACAAGAGCCACGGCAGTGTGAATTCACTTCTGATTTGCCACACCGGTGTATACAGAAAGCTCAGCCAACAACTGTTTAGCAATAAGAGGCGGGAGAAGGACAAATGAAGGGATGGGCTCGCCCCTGCAAGAGCGGCTGCCATTTTGGAAGTCTTGCAAGTTCATTCCAGTCAGCCGTTAGGTGTGTTGGGGGCCACAGGAAGGGCCTGGGGCCTCAGTGTGGAGGAGCAATGATGAATTATTCTAGTCCCAGAGCCGTCTTGCCCCTTTCACTTCCTGGGTGGGGTCCGTACGGTAGCAGACAGTAATTATGTCGTGAATAATACCAGGCACTTCCTATTTGTCACCATTAATCTGCGCCAGTGTGCTACCTGGAGCCTCTGTTCCAAGACCCACACTCCGCCTCCCCCCCCCAAGTTATCTTACAGCCCCACGGGACCCTAAACTGCTGCTCCTGCATCTCCGTCCTGTAGCCACCCCCCTCAGACTAGCCCCCCTTCAGGGACACTTCCCCACAGCCCCAGCACGAGGGACAGGCTCCGATGTGCAGCCTTCCTTTATTTCTTTTAAATCAATGGCATCATTTTTGCCATCTCGGGGCCAGGCCTTTGTGGTTAATGAGTAACCAATGGGCGATTGATCGGCGCAGTTCCCTTGCTGAGAAGAGATAACAGAATAAGCCCGATTCTGCTTCCGTCTCAGCCAGCGCGGGACGGGGGTTCCAGGGAGGGGAGTGAGATCTAACCAGCGAGGTGCCCTACACCGATGGCCTTTCACTCGCAGCACACGGGCGCTCCACATCCCCACAGACCACCCCGGGGGAAAGACCCAAGTATGCCTGCCTGTCCCATCCGTGCTAGAGACATTCACCCGTGTGCCGAGTCAGGTGTGGGTCATTGAGAGGCTCACACGTGGGCGTGTGTTTTCAGATGGCACGTCCACATGGGCCCTCTGTCATGGAGGGTGAAGAGCGATGCTGATGACTTTATGGCAACAAGCCATTCCGAGTGCTGAGGGACACTGTCCCTGGCTTGGATTACTACTGGCACCAAAGGCAAATGTCCGGGGGGTCCATCGCTGTGGTCGCTAAGGGTGTCTGGGGACTGCTGGTGAATGGAGTGAGTCTGTTCTCCTTCGGTGATTGGAGTGAGGCTACACACCAAACCGGGCGACGAGAGGGATGCGATTTGCACTGTGATCTCAAGACAAATGCTGCTCATTGGGAGGTGGGGGGGTCCCGAGTTTCATTAAGGGGCTGGGGTGAAGGCTGAAGAGATACTGTGGAGTCCCAGTTTGCCTGGCGCCCGAGGGAGAGGCAGCTCAAGCAAGCAGGGTTTTGTTTAGGTGGCTGCACAACTTCCATTATAAAATGGCAGGGTTCTGCACAGCTGGCCAGGCACTCCCATAATAACCACACTCGCTGACAGAGGGAAGAATTGCAGCAGTGTTTGAGGCCAAGAGATGCTATAACAGAGAGATAAAAGCTATCAGGCAACCGGAGAGAGACCCACACAGAGAGAGAGAGAGACATGGGGGCAGGGAGGAAGAGAACTAAATCCAACTTGGTTTAATTTTATAAGGCTGCCTGGCGAGTCTCATCGGAGTGCCCACGAGGGGAGAGACCCATGGAGAAGGCCATGCAGAGAGCGTCTTGAAGGGCAGAAATGATATGAACAGAAAGATACTGAGAAAGACCAAGGAATATGGCAAGAGAGGAGTGTGCTCTAAGCTGACCAGATGTCCCGATTTTATTAGCACAGTCCTGATACCTGGGGCTTTGTCTGACATAGGTGCCTGTCCCCCGCCCCTGACACACACACACACCCCAACCCAGTTGTCCAGACTTGCCATCTGGTCGCCCCTGGGGGGAGAACTTGTGCAGTGACTGCAGGCCGTACCCTTTGGCCGGTGTGAGCTCCTGTTGCCCCGTGATGCCAGGCGGGTGCTTATGCTTAACGTTCATGAGTCCCACAAATGGAAGAGATTCCTCAGGGATCCTCTTGTCCAGCCCTTAGCACAGGTTCATTCTGCGGGACCCGCAGGCCCCTCAGCAGTTGACGGGCTGTGACAGCGCCGTGGGAGAGGCACAGACTTGGAGTGAAAATGAATGGAGCTGCCTTGCGGGCACCAGCGGGGGGCTCTCATGAGGCGGTGGGTTATGGGTGGCTTTTTTCCCCTCTCTCCATTGCGTGGAGATGGGCTGTTCCCACGGGGCAGGATGAAGATAACCTGGGACGGCCCTTACATCAACTGTGCTGTAATCATTGCTTACTAGACTGTGTGAAAGCCAACAAGGCCAATGACCTAGGAGCGACTGACACTGTCCCCTGTGCTGCTCCAACACTTCCTCCTGCCGGTTCCCACACAGTCCTAGTGACAGAAGGGTGGCCAGGCCAACCCCTGTAAGACCAACAAACGGGACCTCCTTAGGACAGCCCAGTTACAGAAAGCAGGCTAAGAGTCCATACGCTTCAATGCGGACCTGGCCCCTGCATCCCCAATCCAACCCCTCTGTCTCTGGGATGTCGTTTCACCCATCTTCCCTCCCTTTCTTCATTTCCAATAGAAGCCCTCCCATGCCAATAGAGTGAGACAATGTAGCTAGCGCTCCTCTACCTTGGCCCTTAACGGTGTGCTATCAGAAACCCTCGATACACCCACCTACAAGCCAGTCTACTCCATCAGCCACCTCTATGAGCTAGCTGCAACATCTCTCGTCCAGCCCATCTTATACACCAAAGACCAGGCCCTTCTCTCCCTACCTACCCTGTGTAGTCAAGAGACCACCAAGGACTAATTGTATCCCCTACATGCAGTCCACAAATGCCCTCCCCTTCTGCTGTAAGACACAAAGCCCAATCATCCAACCCCTACATGCTCACCTTGTTCCACTGCCCGGTGACATCCCCTCCACATAAAAACTATTAGCCACCTTCATAACGTTCAGGCCTCACACACGAGCTGCAGTTTCCACAGCGCCTCGTTCTACCCAGCAGACCACCTGAGCGATGGAGTTGCAAAACTCTGCCCCGCAGGACGCCATGCTTAAAAGGGCTCTCCTGACCACCTCTGAAGTCAGTGGGGCTCATTGACTTCAGTGGGAGCTGAGTCACACCGAAAAGGCACAGTTCTTTGTTCCTTTCAAAACATAGAGAAGCAAGTGATGTACCAGCCTCTTCTGAAACGTCCATCCCGGCGTGGCAGGTGACTTCCCTTTGTGTTCAGATGGAACCAAAACCGCACCGGAAGTGTTCTGTGCATCACGCCTATCCACAATTGCCATCTGTCCAGCTGTCTAGGGCTCATAGGGAGCCATAACAATAAGTTAAAATAGCTTTAATTGACCTAATCTCTAAATATACCTAAACGGAAGGTCTAGTAGGGTGGATGCGTTCAAAGGAGGAAGCAAGTGCTGCTCCTGTTTCTATTGCAAGAGCCCCAACTGAGACCAGGGCCTCTCTGCGCTGAATACCTATCAGCCCTTGCCCCTAAGAGCTCACATTCCAACTAGGCAGACGGGGCACAGAGGCACAGAAGGCATCTGTGAGAGTGAGAGTTAGGGATGTTAAACTGTTTGTGTAAACATGTAACCACAAACACAAATTATTTGTGTAAACGTGTAACCACTGGATTTTTTTGGGCAGTTACATGTTTACACAGAGGAGGCAGGTGGGCGCTGGTGCTTCTGATACAGACATAGCAGCACAGGGGGCAGCATGCACGGGGAGCCAGCTTAAAAGCCAGCAGCCCACAGGCACTAAGTTCCTGCCTCGATACAGCATACCTTTGTGGCTCCACTACTAGCCAGATCAGGTAGGTCACACCTGACTGTACTGTAGGCACTAGAAAAGAAGGAGTCAACCAGGAGGAAGAGGATTAGAACCCATGCCTCCAGAGTCCCCATCTAGTGCTCAGCCCACTGGGGTGCGCTGGACATGGCTAGGTAGCCCACAGAAGCTAGACTCACAGCTCAGGATGACACACTTGGGCCAGCAGGGCTCATATTAGTGCTCCAAATAGGGTTGCCAGGTGTCCAGTTTTGAACCAGACAGGCCAGTATTTGAGCTTTCTGTTCGGGAAACAAATTGAGAAAATAGAAATGAGAAAATATCAATTTTCTAAATAAGCTGGGATGTCGATTGTGATGTCATGTCAGGTGTGTCCGGTGTTTTTGTTGAAACCATCTGGCACTCCTAGTTCCAAAACCAGCTGGGTCGGCAGAGCTTTGAAGTCAAGCTCGGGCTTCAAAGCCCCCCCACCCCACCCCAGGCATCCGTAACTCAAGCCCAGCCTCCATGGGCTGAATCCGGCCCTTAGAGACCCTGCCGCTCCCCCGCCCCCCGGCCAGTTAGGGTCTGGGGGTGAGGAGAAGCACATGAAGATTCCTCCACGCTGTCCAAAGCGTGCAGCTCATGGCAGGGCGGACAGAGACTTTGCGTGCTCCCCCACCCCCCAGCCCTGACTGGCTGGGAGGTGGGGGGCGGGGAGCCGGTGAAATTTCATCCACCCTGCAAGGAGCCCTGCTTGGCCTGGGGGCAGAAGAGGGAGCGCACAAAGTCTCCTCCCACCACCAGGGGCAAAGGCACTCCCCCACCCCCAGACCAATCATGGTCTGGGGGTGGGGAAGCAGGGAAGTATTCTGACCCCGCCCCTTCTGCTTGAGGCCCCGCCCATTCTGGTGCAGCCTGGGGCCATTTAAAAAACTTCTGAAGTGGCCCCTGGCAAAAAATTGTTGCCCACCCCTTCCCTAACTCCTTTATGCTGCATCTTCTCTATAAAATAGTCCTGTCATTATATCTACAGGATACCTTGCAACGCCCTCGTGCAAGATACAAGTGCCCGATGCAGGCGCACTGGTCAGGGAACTACTCCAGCAAGCCACCAGAGAACTTTCCCCAGGACATGTCCCCCAGGAGCAGAGTGCTGGGTTGGCTCAGAGCAGGAGGGAGCCTGAAACTCCCAGGAAGTGGGGATTCTGCAATAGGAAGAGCGAGGCTGAATGCAAGGGGGGACAGTGCCACCTGCTGCAGGAGAGAATTACTTTACTCAGCAGATATTACTCCACTGATGTGGCACTGGCACCCCTTCCAGTTTAAAAGCCACACTGCTCAGGGTAATGCTACATAACTGGGTTGGACAAGGCATCCTATGTCATTCATCTACCTTCCTCCAATGCCACCCATTTAAAATAATGTGTCGATCCCTTCTGCCCAGATGAGATCCGACATAAAACTGGGCCTAGCCAATGGTTCTTTGAGCATCCCATTAGCACTTCACAGAATCACAGAACACTAGAACTGGAAGGGACCTCGAGAGGTCATCGAGTCCAGTCCCCTGCCCTCACGGCAGGACCAAGTACCATCTAGATCATACTTTGCTCCCCACTTGACATACAACCACTTAGAACAGCTCTAGTCTGCTTGCAGGCCTGCCAGCTGAGATCATCTGAACAAACTTTTTCAAAGACTGAAAAATACTCTCCCAGATGATTTAGTAAAAAGTCCTAAGCATGATACAAAGACACAGGTTGTGACTTTGTCTGCCAGTTTTGGAATCTGATTAACCATGATCAAGATTGTTTGGTGTGATTTGTCCTGGAGTCCGTTCAAACCATCATTGCCTGGATAACCCCAACAGATTGGCTCTCATTCTCGTTTAGGAATAGAAATTACGTACCAGATGGTAATTGCTAGATGTCTTTTCTTTTCTTTTTTTTTTTACTTTGTAGAAGATCAGTCATCGCATTTGCTTCTCCAGTTCTCGTGCCTGCACAGTACTCCCTGACTTTTCAAAAATAATTGTCAGTGCTTCATCAGCTAGTTCCCTTAACAATGTAAGATGTTTCACATCCAGAGAGTCTGTTCTGCCATTTTAGGAGTTGTTATTAATTCCCCCGACATATCGGGGTTTCACTTGGGAATAGTCATCATAATCAGGAAATTATTTCACTTGGTTTATGAATCACAGAGTCATAGGGTTAAAAGAGACCATGAGGGACATCTAGTCTAGGCTATTTTCTTTCTAGCACTCCTTCCCTCTGCCATGTATTTCTTAACATCTGTCCATGGCTCCTGTTCCCCTAAACCGGGGCAAAAGGGCTGCCGCGGGCCGAATGAGGCCTGCCAGATGCGTTGATCTGGCCTGCGGAGGCCCTGCTGCTCCCCTGCCTCCAAGCCAATTAGGACCTGGGGGAGGAGGCAAGCGCATGAAGTTTCCTCCGCCCTGCCAGGAACACGCGGCTCCTGGCAGGGCGGAAGGAGACTTTGTGCATTCCCCCACCCCCAAGCCCTGATTGGCCTGGGGGCAGAAGACTCCTCCCACCACCAGGGGCATGGGTACCTAGGGGGAACCTCTGGGGGGCAGCAAAGGCCAATCATGGTCTATGGGTGGGGAAGCAGGGAAGTAGCCTGACCCCACCCCTTCTGCTTGAGGCCCCGCCCCTTCTGGTGCAGTCTGGGGCCATTTAAAAAATTTCTGAAGTGGCCCTTGGCAAAAAATTATTGCCCACCCCTTCCCTAACTCCTTTATGCTGCATCTTATCCAGATTGCTCCCCATAGTCTCCTTATCTGTGTATTGTTGTCTGGTTCCTTTGGTCATTTTCCATTGCCAAGAGAGGTCTACTATTATTATTCATAAAAATGTGAGCAGCGTTTTACATTCACACACAGCTTTACAAGCATGGATTAAGATAAATCCTTTGCCTCGAAGAGCTTTTACGCCTCAGACCTCTGGGAAGCTTCCTTGCATGTTTCTTTTGCAGAAAGATTATGGCCTCTTTCTGACGGCATCTTTCCAGCATTCTGCCCCAAGGGTGGATTTTCACACTTTCTTCCCTGCTGCGCTCCTTTACCCAAAAAGAGCTGTTTCTTTTACTCTATCACCCTTGCTCATGTTAGCCCCATTTCTCCGTATGTTGATTTCAGACCGCTGACAGTCACGAGCAGCAAACACCCTGCTACCCTTATGTTCTTAGTCAACGCCTTATTAGGAGGAAGACAAAGAGGTTGCATTTTCTCATTTTGATCATGGAATTTCCTGTTGCTACCAGGATTCTCCTTTATGATCTATGTTGAGCTGCCCAGGGACACAGAGAGGTTGGGATTTTCAGGGGGAGGGACAAGGCTTAGAGGTCAGAGTGGGTGCAGGGATTGAGAACAGGAAAGGACATGTAGGGCCCAAGGAGAAGAGGAAATAGGAGTCTAGAGCTCCATGGAGGGAAAGATACAGAACCCGGGGTCTATGAAGGGGAGATACATGACCTCAGGGGTTGATCTCAGCAACATCTGAATGTCTCATAGGATCCTAGCGCTGGAAGAGCCCTCAGGAAGTCATCAAGTCCAGCCCCCTGCCCAAAGCGGGGCCAACCCCAACTACATCATCCCAGCCGGGGCTTAGTCAAGTGGACACTTACAAACCTCTAGGGATGGAGATTCCACCATGCTCCTAGGGCAATAGTTTTTCCTAATATCCAACCTAGACCTCCCCTAGTGTAACTTGAGACCATTGCTCCTCATTGCTCTGCCATCTGTCACCACTGAGACCAGCCTCTCTCCATCCTCTTTGGAACCCCCCTTCAGGAAGTTGAAGGCTGCTATCAAATCCCCCCTCACTCTTCTCTTCTGTAGACTAAATAAGCCCAAATCCCTCAGCCTCTCCTAGTAGGTCATGTGCTCCAGCCCCCTCATCATTTTGGTTGCCCTCCGCTGGACCCTCTCCAATGCACCCACGACTTTTCTATAGTGGGGGGCCCAGAATTGGATGCAATACTCCAGATGTAGCCTCACATCTTGTCACAGAACCCCCCAAGCAGCCTTAACAATGGAGCAGTATCTGGTTGTTCCCTGAGGCTTGGCAAGAAAGACAGGGTTATTTTCTCCCAACTCTGCCATCCTTGCTCACAGTCCTTTAGAATATCCCAACAGCCTAACTATATAGCTCCCCCATTTTCCCAAACCAAGCTTGGGGCAGGCACACACACCAAGCATACTTCTACATCCATTTTATACACTGCTCTATGCAATATACAGAACCCTTTATATACATATATCTTTATATAATATGCTATATTAATTTGTATCTTTACAGCAATATTAGTTTAGATCTTTCATACATAGGTACAAAAAAGTCACATGAGAATGGCACATGAAGAGTGCTTGAGTTTCTTTATAGCCTTCATGCCGGGGCAATGTGGAGCAGGGATCTAGCAGGCAGCATTCCCGGGAGGGGCAGCGACCTCTTGCATGAGTGAGAGAACATGGGTTCCTTTGCTGCTTCCCCAGTGATTGCATATGAAGGCTCTCGAAGCCCCAGGAGAGGGAGTTGGAGCAGCTCAGGGCTGGGTCGAGGGAGTTGCCTTCTCCCCAGTAATGCAAAGACTCTAAACTGTAAACAGGCAGGCGGGGTGAAGGAGTTTGCTAGAAATTACCCTAGTCCAATTTGCCCCAGCACAAGGTATGGAAAAGAGTGAAAGAAGCAGGCAGTTGTCTTTCCTACACAGAGGGGTCCTGATGTCTGTTGCAGGGGAGGCGAATGTGGAACGGGAAAGGAGCGTGATCTCCTGTACACAAACCTTTTTCCACAGCAACCACCATTTGGCAAAGCCCCTCCTAAGCGCAGGGCCCAAAGGCCCCACTGGACCAAAGTTGGGTGTTCTGTTCCACTGAGTCCATCCCAAGGGGCATGCAAGAGGGAAAGTGAGCAGACTAGGGCAGAGAGATCTTCATCGGGGCTCCTCTTTTCTTGCCAGCTGCACATGCACAGCAGCATTCTTGGGAGGCCAGGCGGGCAGATAGCATCACAGGGTTTTCCAGCAAAAGGCCCCACGAACTGAAAGAGTCTTAAAGGGCAGCAATGTCCCTTCTCCTGATGGCCACCCCTGTGGCCGCATGGACGGCAAGGTGACTCTCAGCTCCTATGAACCATTCACTGGATGTATCAGGAGTCTGTCATTGGAATGGGAGCGGGAGGCTTTTGCTTTGAAGTGACCTCTACCTCTGCCTGAGGCAACTTGGCAGGGGAGCTTGGAGCAGAGGCCTCTGCGTCCTTGCTGTGGTTGCAGGTGAGGTTACTTCTCCACAAGACAGTGGCCACCAGCAGGCACCTCAGACACGATATGGGCATTGAGATGTGATAGAGTGCACGGGAGATCCATCGACCACGCCTGAGATGCAATCGCTTTGTATGTGCACTGCCCCCAAAGTGAGCAAGAAGATGAGTCAGACCATGCAGGCAACTGCCAAGAACCGGTTCGAATGTAACATACCTGCTACGTGGGGGTAGAATTGCCCCTCTGGTACTGCCCATGTACTTTGGAACATCAGAACTTCACTGGGACTGTGATGAACAGCAGAGAAGTGGAGCTCCAATTACTACTGATGCAGGCTTTTGCCTGCACTACACTATATTTATTTTTGCTAAATATTCAAACTAGTGGCTTCATGGACATAATGACTGGACGGAGGCCGCCTGTGTAAGGAAAAAGCAAAACTAGGCCTGGCCATGTCAGCAGGGGATTCAAACACAGGGACTGAGGAGCAGTCCCCATGCATGTCAGAGTCTGGCTTTGGAAGATCACTGGTCTAGAGTCACAGTCGAAGTGCAGTTAGTTACTCCATAAATACAATGGGCAGCTTTAACACGGTAAGTTCCTTTCATCGTGAAATCTTGCAGAACAGAGCCAAAACGAGGGACAGTTTTGCTTATGATGACTTAAATCTTTTGATCACCACCTGGGGGACAAATACAGAATTGCATGACTGGCTAGACATGGTGCATGTCGGAAATCATGTCAGGAAACTGCCCCGGCCCAAGACAAGATGCCAGACTAGATTGATCCAGCAGGGCGACTTCTATGCTTGTGTGGGTGTTTGAAGGAGACCTGCTTCAGACCAGTCAGGCTTTGCTATTGGCACTTTAAGACAACCTGAGGGAGCAGGGGACCGTGAGGAAACCTTGCCTGGCCTAACCCAGATGGTAAAAGACAAACTGGTACCCAGAGTGATTCTGGTCCAGCCCCCATCTCTCTTCTTTCCTCATTCCCAACTAGGAGCACTGTACCTGGCTCTGCAGGTGGGAGGAGGAAGCTAGTAGGCCAGGTGTCCCGTCCCAAACAGGATCCTTGCATTGCAATAGAAAACAAAGGCACAACAGAGACATGAATCCAAGCACGGAAGCAATGAAAACAACATTAATGGAGACATCAAGGCAACTTGAAGGCAAGTTGGTATATTTCCTGATATCTCCTGGGACCACCCTTTCCTATAACAAGTCATACACCTAGGAACTGGATTTGCTCTCTCCCTGGTTGTTTTGAATTTCCACTGTGTATGCCTTTAAAGAGCCATAGGTTATGCCAACAGCATCCTCATCCGCTCTCTTCCTGCTCAGGATACAGAGTGAGAAGGCTCAGAGAGAAGCGCAGGGCATGAATTTGGCAGAGAAATGATAAACCAGAAACCCACGACCGTGGCATGTGAAAAGAGAAGCAGCAAGGCAGCATGCTGCCTCTGGCATGCTCCCTTCATAATGGGAGCAGAGTGCCCCACAATTAGACTCTCAATGTGGAGAGAACATAGTACCCCACACCACAGTTGCTTTTTTTGCAACAGTGTCATGCTGTTGACTCATATTTAGCTTGTGGTGCACTATGACCCCTAGATCCCTTTCCACTGTGCTCCTTCCTAGACAGTCACGTCCCATTCTGTACGTGTGAAACAGATTGTTCCTTCCTAAGTGGAGTACTTTGCATTTGTCCTTATTAAATTTCATCCTGTTTACCTCAGACCATTTCTCCAGTTTATCCAGATCATTTTGAATTATGATCCTATTCTCCAAAGCAGTTGCAACCCCTCCCAGCTTCGTATCATCAGCAAACTTAATAATCATACTCTCTATGCCATCATTTAAATCACATATAAAGATATTGAACAGAAACGATCCCAAAACAGACCCCTGTGGAACCCCACTTGTTATGCCCTTCCAGCATGACTGTGAACAGTTAGTAACTACTCTCTGAGAACAGTTATCCAGCCAGTTATGCACCCACCTTATAATAGCCCCATTTAGGTTGTATTTCCCTAGTTTATTGATAAGAAGGTCATGTGAGACAGTGTCAAATGCCTTACTAAAGTCTAGGTATACCATCTCCACCACTTCTCCCTTATTCACAAGACTTGTTGTCCTATCAAAGAAAGCCTTTATCATAATAAGGAGCCCTAATAGGTGGGATGAGACTATGAGTAGCACTTAGGAGAGAGAGTCCAACAGGGGAGATACATGACCTGAAGGGAAAAGAACGCTGATCAATCCATTTCACACATTCTATACAAACTGCTCTGCAAGAGACAGAAGACGTAGTGACTTGAGCACAGGCTTGGGAGCCAGGAACTCCCAAATTCTAACCCTGTATCTAATGGAGAGTCACTATATGGCCATGGGCAAGTAACAACCTTCCTTCCTCTCTTTTCCCATCTGTAAAATGGGGATATTACTTGCCTAACTCACAGCAGGATGGTGAGACTTGCTCATTCACAACATGTGCAATGGATTATAACTATGTTCCATTTGGGGACACTGTTGGAGGGAACCCAGGAGCAAGAGATGTGGCTCTGATATCTGTTAGTTTAACTTCACAGCTGACTGCAAATCTGAACATTAACCAGAAGCCGTGTATTGCTCCAGCTCAGAAGAGAGTGCTGGCAGGAATATACAAAGACCTTAAATTTCAGAGTAACCACTGAAAAAGAAGGGCAGAGTTCCTGGTTGTGCCAATCCCACTGGAGCCTACGAGAGGGGGCCAGTTGTTCAGAGGAAAGGTCTGTGCAAAATGGATTTTTAGATCATTTCTTCAGACAGCATAGGAGAGATTGTGTACACCATTGGCAAGGAATGAGCATGTCTGTCATCCCTCAGTGACAATAAGAACTACTTGCTGTTAGGCCAATGCTCTATCAGGCCTTCTCTGCTCCAGGCTGGAAGTGTCAACACCCGGACACCCCCTGCCTGAGACTCAGGCTTGGATACCACTAAAATTTACTCCTTCACAAGCCTAGAGGGTCTGGAAAGAGACCTAACTAATCAGGAAGACACCAGCGAATTAAGAGGGCTTGTCTGCTTCGTCCCAGGAGGAGTGCTGAGTATAGCTAGGCCAAGGGGGAATTCCTCAGTTCTAACCTAGGATCCTAGCCAGGATCAGGACCTTCATTTACATGTCCTGCCCAAACAGTTACTTTGTCTTTTTGCTTACAAGTTGAAAGGTGCAGGGAGCCAAATTTTGAGTTTAACTCTTAAAGGACCAACACTGAGCTTGTTCCACATAATGCCTTGCTCTGGGCTGGCTTCCCCAATGTTAAATCTATTTACCCTGTTTCCTTGTTTAATAGTTCACATAATGTATCATTTTGTACAGTGCCTACCACACTAGTCATACTCATAATAATAGTATCCCTGTTTGTTCTATGTTGGGTTTTTCTTTTACACTGAGTCTTCACACTTACTACATCACTTATGTAACCCATCACTCTTTTACTTCCCGCTGCTCATATGACTAGCATTTTTGGTTGCTAAAGAACTATAAAGAGGGAGCACACATTTAGCGAACAGTTGCTTAGTCCCAATATCACCCTAAACTGAACTAAGAGGGAACAGGGAGATTCACTCTTAAAAATGCAGAGAACTAAATGCATGAGGGTTGGGGGCAACATAAAACAATAATCCTCTTAGCAAAAACCCTGCTTGAGTTTGGGTTGACTCAGACAGGAGATTCACAAACTGAGGGCAGTGTGGAGGGATCTTGGGAAGAAGGAATATGAGACTTAAACCATATTATAGACAGAAAAAAAGAAAATAACTGGAAATCAGAGGAAGGCCAGAGGAACTTTTAGAGAAAAGGTAAAACTAGTGGTTTGCAATAGGTTAGCTTAGAATGTCTTGCCACCAGGTATTTTGGCATTTATTTATTTACTCGCCTTATCAGGAAAGTATTACACTCTATATGCTATCTACCTAACAAATCATACAGAGCTACTGTAACCAGAAAGCCACTGCCCTTGCCACAAAGTAAGATGTCTCTGCAGGAGAAGGAGTAAATTGGGGTTTACTTAGCATAATGTAAACCAGGCTCTAGCAAAGCCCCAGAAAGGGGGGTGTTCCCCAGGCATGTACCTCAGAGAAAGCACTGATCATCACCATGGGCAATTAAACATTGTACCACGCTACCCTCTTGCATAATGGTAAAGTCAGACTTAGCTGGAGCAGACAATGTTTAAAAGCACACAAGGTACTTGCAAGAGTGAGTGTGTGCATGTATGCAAGCAGAGAAATGGTAGATAGGGACTGAGCAGTCCAGGATGTCCCAACCTGCCACACTGAATTTATAGACCTGCTTATTCTGCAAGAAAAACACACAAAGGAAAATATGCACATTTCTGCATAGGCTGGGTGATATTTGTTCTGCCTTGTTAACAGTGGGCTGCTCCTCAGATTCTATACTGGAACCAGTGCTATATAATATATGGAACAATGATCTAGAAAGGGGGCAAGCAGCAAGGTGGGAACACTGATAGATGATAAAAAAATAAATTATCCAAGCTTGAAGAAGACTAAAACTTTAAAGAATTCAGAAGGGCCTAGTCAAGGTAGGTAAACAGGGAACACAACAACAGTTCAAATTTGGTGTTGATTAATACCCTCTGTGGGCAGTCTGTGAAGTTATGGAGATATACCTATCTCATAGAGCTAAAATGGACCTTGAGAGGTCATTGAGTCCAGTCCCCTGCCCCCATGGCAGGACCAAGTACCATCCCTGACAGATTTGCCCCAGGTCTCTAAGGGGCCCCCTCAAAGACTGAACTCATAACCTGGGGTTCAGTAGGCTAATGCTCAAACCACTAAGCTAGCCCTCCCCTCCAACAAGCACACAAGGCAAGAAATAATAGGAGGGGTGTTTTCAAAGATAGGAGACAGGATGACCAGAGGCATGGAAAAACTTCTATATGGATGAGACTGGTAAGACTGGGACTGCATAAGTATAGGGCTGACAAAAATCTGAAGTGGGCATTAAAAAAACAGAAAGTACTAACCGATATCCAGAAAGAGCTAAGGTGTTCCAGTACCAGGGAATCCCCAATAAAAGTGAGAGGGACCCTACTTTTGACAAGGTGACAAGCCTTGTGGGTGGGGCGGAAGTGACAGATTTGATATAACTTGACTTTAGTGAGGTTTTTGATACGGTCCTGCATGACCTTGTAAACAAACTAAGGGAATAGAATCTAGTATAAGGTGTGTGCATAACTGGTTAGAAAACCATTTCCAGAGAGTAGTTTTCTACAAATTAAATGAGGTCCTAAAGATACAAGTTCTGGGTCAGGTTCGGTTCAATATCTTCATCAATGATTTAGATAATGGCATACAGAGTACACTTAGAAAGTCTGAAGATAATCCCCAACTGGGAGGGGGGAATTTTGAGGATACAGCCGGTCCCCGAGTTGCAAACGGTCGACTTATGACCGTTCGCAGTTACGACCAAAGCTGTCGTAAATGACGGACCCCGTGTTACGAACGCGATCCACGCTTACAAACAGCACGGTCGCATGAAACTCAATTGGGTCCGACTTACGAACGAACCGAGTTACGACCAATTGCTTGGTCCGTAACCAGTTCGTAAGTCCCGAAGAGGCCGTACAATTAAAAATCAAATTGATCCTGACAAACTGGAGAAATAGTCTGAAGTAATTAGGATGATATTCAATTACAAGGAAAATATTTGCAGTAGTATCCTACAAAATAACGACAGAACTCAGTGGAAGACACTGCTAGGGGTTGTAGGTTCACATGGGAGAGCTCTGGAAATATAGCGTTTTGTATTAACTACCCATTACTTCTGAATAAAATTAAGAGGGAAAACAACTAGAGTTGCAAATTTACACATAATCATACATCAGAAGATGGAGGTAGCACCTAGGGCTCCAAGCTGCTAAATCCGGACTATTTCCCATGAAGTGCTGAGCACCCTCAACTCCCATGGAAGCCAACAGGAAGTGAGAGCGCACAGGACCTCTCAAGATGGGAAGGCATGGACAGCAGTCAGGAATCCAAGGCATTGGTGAGCTGGGTGGATGGAGAGAGGTGCACAGCGCTACAACTGGTGCCAAACAGGATGTGGATGGGGTACCATCTTCTTGACACAGAGTAACCTCACCATCTGGAGCACCAAGAAAAGAGAGGAGGGCTCCTAACTGAGTGAGAAGGGGGGAGACATCCACCATCGTAGGAGAGAGGAAAGTGGTAGCAGCAGGAGAGGATCCCAAACTAGAAGTGCAGGTGTAAGGAAGGGAAGTGGTGAGATTATCAGCTCTCTGTGGCAGGGACTTTCTTTTAGATCTTTTAACACCCTGGTCCCTGACTAGGGTTACTAGGTACTACCAGAATACAAACAAGAACATAATTTATAAAAGGGCCACCACATTCTAAAACCCAGGGTAAAACTGCTCCAAGTCTACTGAAGTCAATGGGAATATCTCCATTAACTTTGGTAGGCTTTGAATCAGGTCCCAAATGTTCAGAGGGCAGCTCAAAAATATGTCTGTGTTTAAACCGTCATAAGAGCAATATTGATCCCCCAAACACATATGGCACTTCATGGATCCTCACCACTTCCCGTGACAGGATTAGAGACGCTCTCTCTTTGATCTAGGAGGTATGGGAGTTAAACCTTCGCGGTTACAATCATTTAAAGCCTCCCCTAGGGCCCTTCAATGTTCCATGGTTTCAGGATTACAGTCCATCACAGTCTGCTATTGGCGCGGAAGATAAGACATGCTATGCAAATGCTGTCTCATTATTATTCACTAGCCACAAAGTGCCTACTTGGGGAGGTTTCTTTGTAGGACTCTTTGGCGTATACCAGCAATGGGCAACTTAGGCTAATGAGTGGGCTGCAAGATTGTCATAACCAGGATGGTCTCCCAGAATAGGGAAGTTTTGCTCACTGCGCTTTCGTACCTAGAATTTGTGGGGGGGGGCTGCCAATTGAACTATAGCAGCCCTTTGATTGGATGCAGGAGGTACACATGGGTCTGTCAATGTTGTGTGCAATTAGCATGCACCTGCCTTCATGTGCCTTGCTTGACGTGTGTGTCACTTGAGTAATACCAGTAGGAAAAGAACTATGGGGGTGGAAACCAGTGGAATCTGGCAACCCTGCACTTGGGCAAGAGTGAACAAAATGAACAAAATGTCTCGTGGGCCACACACAGAACCTGCAGGCTGCCCACCACTGGTGTACAGGGTTTCACTTTACACATTTTAATTTGGTGCACAAAACCCAGCCACTCAACTTTAGCAAACTGGTAGCCACCTGCTCTGACCTTCACTGGAACAGCCCTCCTGTACCAATCCCCACTGAGTGGGGGTGTATGTGTAAGAGTGTGCCTCACACCAATGATTAACAGCTTAGCTGCTCTCAAGCGGGTCAGGCACCTGCAGTACTAGCCCAGTCACATCTTGATGTCACATTGACATTTCAATGGACCATCCAAACAGAAAAGGCACAAGGTGGCTGCACAGCAGCTGGAGGATAAGATCCAGCAGCCAAGCAGTGAAGTAACCTTAAGTGCTACGTATAGGTGTCTCAGGAAATGTATCAGAGCAGAGGAAAGGCAGAGAGGGCAGCAGATAGTGGCATGGGGTATGTATGGGGCGGTAGTGACGGGCTCAGCGTTCAGCGCTAACGCATCAGAGATGTTCTTTTGGGTGCAATGATGCATAAGACAATGGAATGGAGTCACATGAGTCGTTTCAAGGGGGGAAATGTAAGGTGTGTTTGGGCAGTGCTGGTGCAAAGAGCATGGGTTTTCTCTGTGCAAAGAGTCCTAATTTCCCAGGAGAGGGCAATGAAAAATGGCTGCAAGAGGGGAGGCCACGAGATAGCGTAGTCGTAAACTAAGCTAATTGGACCCTCTCACATCTTGACTCCCCACTTCTTTGGTCAGTAGGAGCCCTGGGGCACTGGAGGCTGCATATTTCCAACTTCCTGGCAGAAGCTCGATAGCCACAGAGCATGTAAACTGGGGGGCAAGACTGCATGCTGCTGCCCTGATTCCTCTAATGCTGGTCAGGGAAAGAGCTTCTGAATTCCTCCTAATACAATGGCTTTGAAAAAGTAGACAGAGTTACAACATACAACAGCAACAAAATGGTGCCCAGGTCAGACGTGACATCTTAGTGCAATAACATGGTCCATTAGTCATAATCTGGTCACTAGTGAAATCACTTAAATGCTAACAAAACTTTCACTAACAGGGAATCCATCTAATCCCCTAATTTCAGTGACTCTGATCCCCTAATCTCCTCAAATCAGGAACCAATGTCGCCTAGACTCAGCACATTCGCTGAAGTAAGCAGCCCATCTCCTAATACAATAGGTACGTATCTAACTACTAGAGATTGGGCCAATTCCTTCATTAATATTTGTAAAGTGCTTTTGAGATATAAAGCGCTAGGTAAGTGCTAAGCGTTGTTATTACTCCCTGACCTCAGCCTGGGCAAGGCAGGAACATGCTCCTTTCCCCAAGGCTAGCAGACAGTTTGAGGCAGAGTGTCACTCTCCCTACATGTCAGCACCCCAGGCAGACTGCTGTCAATGGTAAACCGAGCCCACTAGCCCGATTCCCTAAATTCTGCAAACTTCACAAACTCTCCTTGTTACTTTAAACCAGCGATGGACAACCTAGGTGAATGAGTGGGCTGTAAAATTGTCATAACCAAGACAGTCTCCTGGGATAGTGTAGTTTTACTAACTGCGCTTGAGCACTTAGAATTTGTGGGGTGTGCCGACTGAACTGTAGTAGCGCTTTGACTGGATGCAGGAGTGCACGGCTCACACAATCAGTGGTGTGTGCAGTCAGCACAACTCACTTCACATGCCCTTGTTTTACCTGTGGGTCACTTCAGTAATACCAGTAGGGAAAAAAGCTGTGGACAGAAACCAGCGGATCTGGCAACCCTGGGCTCGTCTACACTGGCCCCTTTTCCGGAAGGGGCATGTAAATTTCAGCAGTTGTCGTAGGGAAATCCGCGGGGGATTTAAATATCCCCCGCGGCATTTAAATAAAAATGTCCGCCGCTTTTTTCCGGCTTTTAAAAAAGCCGGAAAAGAGCGTCTAGACTGGCCCCGATCCTCCGGAAAAAGTGCCCTTTTCCGGAGGCTCTTATTCCTACTTTCAAAGTAGGAATAAGAGCCTCCGGAAAAGGGCACTTTTTCCGGAGGATCGGGGCCAGTCTAGACGCTCTTTTCCGGCTTTTTTAAAAGCCGGAAAAAAGCGGCGGACATTTTTATTTAAATGCCGCGGGGGATATTTAAATCCCCCGCGGATTTCCCTACGACAACTGCTGAAATTTACATGCCCCTTCCGGAAAAGGGGCCAGTGTAGACGTAGCCCCTGTGTGTGGGTAACAGTACATAAAATGTTTCGTGGGCCACACACAGAAGCCCGATGGGCGTCAATTTGCCCATCACTGTTCTAATCTGCACTGCTTATTGTAATGCTTTCCTGAAAATCACCTTTTTAATTCCCTCGCCACATGCTGTTGCCCTGCACTTCCAAATGGAGGATAGTATTAAGACAGCTGTTCTCGTTCGGGTGCCAGAACCATTCGTGTTGTCAGCACAATGCTGGTTAACTGCTGCTGCAGAGCCAGCAAGGGGAATACACCAGATTGTTCTTTTTGGTAGGGACTACTAACAAAAATGGGACTTTGTTGCTCAGCAACAAATAGATTTAAAAAAAAGTTATTTAGAATCTTGCCAGAGTTTTAAGAAAGGTCCCATCTGGGAGCTAAGCTTCTGGGACAGTGAACAGATTTTGGTTTAGTGTTTATAAATGGAAACAGCTGCACATCCTATGATTAAGCACCTCATGGTGGAGACTGAGGAGTCTACCCTACATGATGTTGTCACACTGGATACACAGGATCTATTCAACACTGCCATGCTGGGTGGGTGTAAAAATGTTCCTGCTCTTATTTAGGGACATTTTACACCATTTTTGTTTAGTGTTTGTACAGCACCTAGCATGACCGCCCAACAACAACAAAGATGTACCGTGATAGGGAATCGGACCCATCGATTTCTCTTGTGTGATGGGGCTAACCTATCACATGCATGGAATTCTCACTGCACGGGGAACTGCCCAGCCCAAGGCTCCTGTAAGATGGGGGCATTTTACAGCTGACTCCCAACAGGAGATTCTTTTCCGGTGAAGGAGGGCAGAGCTGCAGAGACACAGACGGATTCTGCTGAGTTCTGAATTGAAGTCTTTTTCCAGTTAAAGGACTCTTATAAGTCACTGTGTGTTTAACTGCCTAGGCAGTTAATCTCCCTCCTGCTTTCATCATCGGAAAACCCCTTCTATTCATTCAATGGAGCCAGCAAGCTACCCAGGGCATTGGAATTGAGAGCAACTGGACTGGTTGCTCAGAGACAATTTTGCTGACAGTATATTGGGGCTTTTAAATGAGTTGTCGTGCAGTACGGTGAAGGGGAGGAACCCCTGTGGGGAGGGAGGCATGCCATGAGCTTGGATCAAAGGGCCTCCACTTTGAAACAAGGATTTGCAAAAACAGCACCTCCTGCCCACCCCATTCTCCCCTCAGCCTCCAAACTGAGGGAATGGCAAGGGAAGGGGAGAGAAAACATTCTTCTTGCTCCAGGAAGGCTTCCCAATTTGCAGAATGAATACCTTCTGAAAAGCTTAGCAGCTCTGTAAACATACATGAGATTTCAACACTCAGTAAAAGTTCATCTTTTCCCTGAACTCCGACGGCAAAGACCGGTGTTGGCCTGCGAGGAAGGTGGACTGAGGACCAGGAACAAGCCCAAGGAGGCTCCCAGGCACCACAGGGAACTGGTGGATAATCCTGGGAACTGGCAAGTCTTAAATACTAAAAGCTAGTTTAAACCATGTGGTACTGAGATGAAAATCCAGTCAGTCTGTGGTGGGAACATCACCAGTTCTGAGTGGTCCAGGGAGCTGTGAAGTGATGAAGGTGAGACCCAAGAGACCTTCCCCACCTCTCTGGTGGAGGTTGGATGCAGCAGTGGCCTTCGGCTCTCTAGTACATGGATTTCCTTTCTTCTCAGAAGAAGCCTGGTAGTCACTGAACTCAGAGGTAATCAGGGGAGCGAAAACACACAGTGCCAGCCTGATTCTCGCTGTGCCTGGTCGGGAGAGGGTGGCTGCATTCCCCGGGAATACAGCTTCAATGGCTTTAAAACGGGAGAGAGTGTCCTATAAAACAAACACCATGAAAGGGTGACGAATTGGTGCTTGGGTCAGACATGACGTGTTAGTGCAATTGGGCCCAAAGTTGCAATCTGATCGCTACTGACACCACTTAAATGACAAGGAGGAGGTGATTTGACCCTCACTTCTCTTTACCCAGTCCTCTAACCTCAGGGAATCCACCCTCTGACTCCAGCAGACTCCCCGGAGCAGGAAATCTGAGCCCTGTGCCTCAGCAGATGGCCTGAGGCTGGGAATCTGCCCCCTGATTTAATCTAGTTGGCTGAGGTAGGGAAACCAAACATGTAACTCCACTGACGAGACTCTCTTAGCGCAGCAGGCTTTCAAAGGCAGTGCCTCTTCTCCCAAACTTAAGCATACGACCCAACATACGGAATCCACCCCTGGCGTCAGCATGGCACCCCAGAGGGAACATTCTCAGGCGTCTCCACACTTCCGAACTGCCCAATGACCAGCTCCTCCAAGTGTTATCCCAGCATTCAGCTCATGGGATTGGCTTTTGGAGCCTCACCCCTCCACCCCTGCACTAGAGGGCTGAGATCATGAGGTCCTCCTGCTTGGCAGGGCTGGTCACATGACCAGCTGGAGTGGAAGTCCGGATTTTGTCAGTGGCCAGGCATTCCTGGCTGCTCATGCCTGTGGGAGTGATGTCCATAAGTTCTCCAGAGGAACTCAGAGGGAAGGAGGGTGAGACTGAGATGCCAGAAGAGGGATCTGCTGAGCCAGCAAATAACCGAGGGGGCTTGGGAACTAGATTGGGTTCATACTGCGCTCTTAGCAGGATCTCCTGATCACTAACTGACTTGGGCATCTCAGCAAAATCGCTGGAGCTGTCAGATACCATCATGCAGTAGAGGTCCTGGAAGGAGCTGCTTTTGCTGTCCAGGTTAAAGAGGCTATCTATAAATTCAGCAAACTCCAGCACTTGCGGACTGGGCACATCAGTGAGCCGTCCATTTTGGAGGGACAGCTCCTCCCGAGGGGTGAAGGAAACGTGGTCCCCTTCGCTACGAGCTCCTTCCTCGCTGCCGCGTCGCTGGGGGGTAGTGCCGCCACTGTTGGCCAGGCCCTCTGGGGGCTGGGTCTCTTGGGAGTGTTTGGAGAGGCTGTCGGCAGCCAGCAGTTCTGTCCGTGAGCTGAGGGAGGGGTTCTCCTCAGGAATAACGGGGTCTATATAAAAGCAGTGTGTCTCATCCTTCTCCATGACGACATGGAGGCTGGGTGAACCGCGAATGCTCCGGAAGCCAGAGGAGCGCCTCGACTCAAAACTGTAAATAGACTCATTGTCTGACAGACTCTCCATGGTAGCGAGAGGAGCGCGACGGTCCTGCAGCTCCACAGACAAGCGCTCCTTGGTATCCAGCAGCAGTAGCTCCACCGGGTCCTTCTGCACAGGAGAAAGGAGCTTGGTCTCATAAAACCCTTCCAAACTGATTTCAGAATGGGACTTGCTCCTGCAAAGAGACAACAGAAACATGAGGCAGCCTCTAAAACCTCTCACCTGCCTCAAATTGTATCTGTCATCCTGCACCTAATTTTCGGAATAGCATCTCCACTGGAAAGAAACAATGGAAAATGAAACCACAGCAGGCTCCAACCCTGGAGTTCCCTATCTCTGACCCTCCCTTTTATAGTACAAGGCGTAAAAGCAGTAACCTCCTCTCCCCTTGACAAGAATTATTCCACTGTAGAATAGTGATAGAAATGTAGCTGTGATAGTCTGGGGTAGCTGAAGCAAAATGCAGGACAATGTAGCACTTTACAGACTAACAAGATGGTTTATTAGATGATGAGCTTTCGTGGGCCAGACCCACTTCCTCAGATCAAAAATCCACTGTAGAGGCTGCTCTGGCTAGAAGACAGAAGTCTCCCTCCTCTGGGCTGTCAACCTCTCCCTCCTCTCTGCTTGCTCCTTCTACCTCCATCTTCTGTAGCCCTCACTAATGTGGATCCCTCTCCCTCTGGCTGCTCAACTGTCCTGTTTCTTCCTCTGCCTAGCCTCTCACTCTATCTCTGGTGATGGCTCCTGATCAGTGCCTAGAATCTCTCTGTTTCCTCCTTTCTCATCTTATCTTTTTCTTCAACATCAGACACTGCTCAGTTTTATCCCAGGGCTACTTAACTGCACAGATCTCAGCACCCACAACGACTACATCATGTTCGGCCTCCCTGTTTGTGTTGGCCAGACAAGTGCCTGGCTTCCTCGCAGCTTCCCTTATCAACAATCTCAGAAACAAAAGTCCTTTTCTTGGGGAGAGACAGACCCTTCCAGCACAGCTCCGTCTTTTCACTCCCGTCTGGTCCAACGGTCTATAGTTTTGGTATTATTTCCGTCACTCCCACAATTTCTCATCTCCTAGAATCCGCATCCAAGGGCTCTCCCCCTAATTAGAGCAGCTCATTCTATGGCCTTCCCAGTCCCTGCTCTGCCAAGCCCAGCAAGTGCCTGTGCTCCAGTCTTTACACACGTACAGCGGAGTGCAGCCACACTCATTCCCTGGCTCCCCTTTCACTTGGGTTCTGAATGGAAATTAATTTCCTTGTTTTTAGAACTCTCCAGGGGTTGGGTCCAGCAAGCCAGCCCATTACAGCTGCTGCCTACTCCTGGCCTCCCTGACTATGACGGCGTCCTCTGCAGCTCCTGCAGCCTTCTTGTACTCCTCTGCCTCACAGTCTCTCCAGTTCACATCTCAGCTGGGAACATACCCCTTGCTCAGGCTGCTCTACTTCTCGCTTCCTTTGCAATTTTCTGCAATAACATTATTTACTCTATCAATCGTTTGGGGATACACTTTACATGAAGAGCTGCACAAAATGAAGCATTCTGCTCACCATGATGGCTTCCGATAGTATCTTTTATCACTGATCCATATATTACTACCAACACCAGCATATTTACAGGGTGCTGGAAAGTGAAAGGAATGCAAGCTTTACCCCACCACTGAACCCTAGCCCTGTCCCAAGGGAAACCTCCCTTTGTCCTGGAGTAAGAAGGAAAGTGTCAGTGTCCTTTCACCTTTGGGTTTCCTTTTGCTGCATCCAATGAACTGTTAGAACGACATGGGCTTCTTTATTTCCAGAGTAAAAATCCCACTTGAACAGTCACTGAATCTACACTTCAAGCATGAGCCAGTCCCAAGTTTCAAAGAGTGATTGTGATGCTGGCAGACTATGTTCCAGTTCATGTCAAGGCCATAGGTCTCACCTGAACACTGATAAATACATAGCTGGAGGCCAATCCGGCTTTCCTGTGTGTTAGTATCGTTAAAATAGGTATTAGATTATAAAACTGTCCTTAACATTAGACGTTATTAAATGCTTGGAAACTGATCATGCATTCATCCCATTTATAATACCTGTATCCCATGCTATATGTTAATATTTAAGTGTTTGCTCTGTAACTGTAAAGCTGTTTGTTCTATAACTGCAAATCACCAGCCAGGAGAGTAGCATTAACAAATGTGAAATAATACTTTGCCATAGGAAGTGTTCTCTCCTGCCCAGCAATAGACGGCCCATTAATACCAGACAAACCACTGCAGAACACCAGAAGACAAAGTGCTTTATTAAACGCTTCCTCTCTCCCCAAACCCAAACTTCCTACCCTGCTCCTGAAAAGAAAACTTGCAACTGAATTCTTCCCCACAGCTGAACTTGCAACTTGAAGAAGTGGAAAAGGAATAAAAGGCCTAAACAAGGAGAAACAGACTCGGGGTAGGATAACTAGTTATAAGTAAAAGATCCCCAGTATCTGGCCTGGCTTAGTCCTTAAAACATATAGGCTATGCCTACACTGGCACCCTTTTCCGGAAATGCTTAAAACGGAACAGTTTTCCGTTATAAGTATTTCCGGAAAAAGTGCGTCTACATTGACAGGATGCTTTTCCGGAAAAGCACTTTTCCCGGAAAAGCGTCCGTGGCCAATCTAGATGCGCTTTTCCGGAAAAAAGCCCCGATTGTCATTTTCGCGATCAGGGCTTTTTTGCGGAAAAGGCTACTGTGCTGTCTACACTGGCCCTTTTCCGGAATAGTTTTTCTGGAAAAGGACTTTTGCCTGAACGGGAGCAGCATAGTTTTTCCGGAAAAACACTGACAATTTTACAGTAGATCGTCATTGCTTTTCCGGAAAAGCAAGCGGCTAGTGTAGACAGCTGGCAAGTTATTCCAGAAAAGTGGCTGCTTTTCCGGAATAAGCTGTGAGCTGTCTACACTGGCCCCTTGAATTTCCGGAAAAGCAGTGACGATTTACTGTAAGAAATCAGCTGCTTTTCCGGAAAAACTATGCTGCTCCCGTTCGGGCAAAAGTCCTTTTCTGGAAAAACTATTCCGGAAAAGGGCCAGTGTAGACAGCACAGTAGTCTTTTCCGCAAAAAAGCCCCAATCGCGAAAATGACGACCGGGGCTTTTTTCCGGAAAAGCGCGTCTACATTGGCCACGGACGCTTTTCCGGAAAAAGGGCTTTTCCGGAAAAGCATCCTGCCAATGTAGACGCTCTTTTTCCAGAAATACTTATAACGGAAAACTGTTCCGTTTTAAGCATATCCGGAAAAAGGTGCCAATGTAGACACAGCCATAGAGCATGCTTATTATAGAAGCTTCTATTACCTTTTGAAATTTAGGACAGTAACACATTTGAGTGTGTATTTATTTAGTTGCTTTAACCTTGAAAATAATACTTATTTCCTTTTCTTAGTTTATAACTCTTTAGACTATTTATTATAGTATTGGCTATAAGTGTCTTCGGTATGACATCTAAGGTGCAACTGACCAGGGGAAGTGACTGGTCCTTTGGGATTGGGAGTAACCTGAATATTACTGGGATCTTTGGTGCGAGGAACAATATATCGAAGGTAAGTTTATCTTGGTGCCAAGACAGATCAGATTTTAATCATAGAATCCTATCTAGAACACTAGAATGGGAAGGGACCTCGAGAGGTCATCGAGTCTAGTCCCCTGCCCTTGCGGCAGATCCCAGTACCACCTAGACCATCCCTGATAGATGTCTGTCTAACCTGCCCTTAAACATCTCCAGTGATGGAGATTCCACAACCTCCCTAGGCAATTTATTCCAGTGTTTAACCATCCTGACAGGAAGTTTTTCCTAATGTCCAACCTAAACCACACTTGCTGCAATTTAAGCCCATTGTTTCTTGTTCTATCCTCACAGGCCAAGGAGAACAATTGTTCTCCCTCCTCCTTGTGACACCCTTTTAGATACCTGAAAACCGCTATCATGTCCCCTCTCAGTCTTCTCCTTTCCAAACTAAACAAGCCCAATTCTTTCAGTCTTTCTTCATAGGTCATGTTCTCTAGACCTTTAATCATTCTTGCTGCTCTTCTCTGGACCTTCTCCAATTTCTCCACATCTTTCTTGAAATATGGTGCCCAGAACTGGACACAATACTCCAATTGAGGCCTAAACAGCACAGAGTAGAGCGGAAGAATGACTTCTCGCGTCTTGCTCACAACACCCCTGTTAATGCATCCCAGAAGCATGTTTGCTTTTTTTGCAACAGTGTCACACTGTTGACTCATATTTAGCTTGTGGTCCACTATAACCCCTACCTTTCTGCAGTGCTCCTTCCTAGAGAATTGCTTCCCATTCTGTATGTGTGAAACTGATTGTTCCTTCAAGTGGAGTACTTTGCATTTGTCCTTATTAAACTTCATCCTATTTACCTGAGATCATTTTTCAGTTTGTCCAGATCATTTTGGATTATGACCCTATCCTCCAAAGCAGTTACAACCCCTTCCCAGCTTCACTATGTTAGGCATTCCTTCATCAGACTCCTTTGTGAAGATGGAAACAAAGAAATCATTAAGCTCCTCTGCCATTTCCAAGTTTCCTGTTACTGTTTCTCCCTCTTCATTGAGCAAAGTTTGGAAGGGGACTGTCTAGGACTCCATGTTAGGCTGTTGTAGTGCTTGAGGAACTCATAGAATCCTAGGGCTGGAAGAGACCTCAGGAGGTCATCGAGTGCAGCCCCTTGCCCAAAGCAGGACCAACCCCAACTAAACCATCCCAGCCAGGGCTGTGTCAAGCTGGGCCTTAAAACCCTCTAGGGATGGAGATTCCACCACCTCCCTAGGGAACCCATTCCAGTGCTTCCCCCAGCCTCCTAGGGAAATAGCTTTTCCTAATATCCAACCTAGACCTTCCCCAGTGCTTGATAATAGCTTGGTGAAATCTAGGTACAGAACTCATAACCAATTTGCAGTTTGTGCCCTGCTCCTTGACATTCTGCCCCAAGGATGGCCCCCTGCTCCTGAGCCATAGCAAGACAGCTTGGAAGTGATCACAGCCCCTGTAGGAGGCAACAATCCCTCGAAAGGCCTGGGGTAAACCTCTCAAGGAAATAAAAGCTACATCCTTACTTGACACTGCTGTCCACGGTTATGGCTCCAATCCCGATTTGTACTGAGGGTCCGCTGGGCAGGGGCTGATTCTGGAAGATCAGTTCTGGGTTGAGATCCACTTCTGTTGGACTCACCATCACTTTGGCTGCAGAAAGCAAGGCAGTTTTGCCCTTGTTGTAATTCTCCAGAACCTATTCAAAATAAGATCAGCTTTGTTCATTTCTGTTCTAAACTCTGAGCTCCCCCCGACAAGCAAACTTATCCCAATTTGCTTCTTATCAGCAGTCATTGCAAGCCTAGAGGGATGACAAAGGCAAGGATCATACCTAGGATCACACAAGCTGAGACACAAATATTGACATCAAAGCCATACTGTCAGTAAGTACTGCTTTAACCCAGTGGGAGGAAAGCAATTAGCGACCCTGCCTCTGGCAGCCCCAAGATCAGCAGGGCCTAGGAGAAACAGTTCTATTGACTTAAATAAGAGTTGTAAAATCAGACCCAACGACTTGAGACACTTCCTGCAGTGTGACATGTAGGTACCTAACATGTAGGTACCTAACACAGTGGAAAGACACTGAAGAGGCTCCAGCATGTTGGCAGGTGCTGCACAACTCAGAGACCGCCACATTAGTTACTGGTGCCCCACTGGAGAAGTTGTGGCTTATTAGATCAGCCTTGAATACAGGAGCAGTCCTTCATCAGAGAAAGGCAGGGTGTGGATGGGCAGGTCCTAAGGGAAGGAACCAAGGAGCAGACAGGACTAAGGAGACAGCTGAGACTTGGGTTCACACTATGCTGTTTTGATCTAGTGATCAGGGCACTAAACTAAGACTTAGAAGACCCAAGTTCAATGACCAGCTTTGCAATGAATAAGTTATGAGACCCTGGACCAGACCGGCCCATCCTGTGCCTCAGTTTCCCTTCCCGCCCTTTGGCCATCTTGTCCATTTACATTGTATAGTAGGTGTATGTACAACGCCTAGAGCAATGGGCACCAATCTCGGTGGGAGCCTCTAAGCACTACTGTAATACAATATTATTTATAAGGGTTAATAAAACCAGGCACCAGACTACAAGTGTGCAGTTTTGATTTGGAGCTGAGTGGGGATTCCACCAGCTTACACTCCCCTCTCTAGCCTCTCCAGGGCCTGAGACTCAGAAGCTATTTTGCTATGCTGAGTCTGCCTCTGCCCCCTCTCCCAATACTTGAGACTTGGACGTTTGGCATTACCTTGTTGAGCCCCTCCATGACCACATAAGGAAGGTGTTCATGCAGCATAGCTGGGGAGATGATGACTTCATTGAATGCTTTATTGTCACCCCAAATTGCAAAGTAAGTGGGATCCTCCTGTTCACAGCAACTGGAATAGAAGTCGAGGATCAAAAGAGAGGGAGAGATGGAGACATGGGAGAGCGTGTGAGTCAGAGAAGGAAGGGGGATAATGTGAGAAAGAGACACAGTAGGATCCAGAAACAGAGAACAAGTGAATGTGAGGGGGGAAGTAAAAGAGAAGAGATGTTGAGTTACATATGCTGCCACTCCTCCCAAGAACAACACTAATCAATCCTGATGCAATATCTCCTCTCCTTAAAGCTCCTCCCCAGGGTAGACATAACCACCGCAGAATAGTGCTAAATAAGTCTCATTTACAGACAAAGCAAGCTGCCAAAGAATGCTGTGGCTTTCCCAAGGTTATCCCCTTGGGTTCCTTTCACAACAGAAGTGTGCCCCCTAGCCTGGCTGCAGCTCCACCTGTACTTACCAGCATTGCTCGGCAGGGTGGTTGTGCACTACGTGGATGATGCGGCCGGGTGGGTAGAGTGGCGTACTGGCAGACAGCGCAATGGTTAGATCACTGGGGTGTGTCCAGAGACGGTTACTGGTCACCGAATTCCCTTCAGTCTCCTCTGGGAGTTCTGACTTGGGTATACACTTTGTGGCACCCACGATGATTCGCCACTGTCCAAGAAGAGAGGGAGGAGGAGAATGAGATGATGCAACAGATTGTGATGCAAGAAAACTGAAAGAGACCAAAAGGAGTTGAGGATAAAAAGCCAGGGCAGAAGGGGGCCTATAGTGTCATATTCCTAGAGTCACTTCACATTAGCCTGTTGCTGGGTTTAGTTCACAGATTACACAACACTTTAAAAGTGTCCCAGAACAACAACATCAGGCTTGTGCCCTTATTTACTTAATCACAAAACAAAAGAAATTTCAACTGTCTCCCTTCACCCCAAGTTTTTCCGCCTCTGATTAAAAATAGCAACGTCTTCCCTGTTTTTGCTGACGGTCTCCTTCCAGGAGCCAGAAACATGGCATGAAAGTGTTATCAGCCCTACATTGGAGGGCCAGGTATGGTGAATCCTTTACAAAGAGGTATTTTCTCATGCCTATTTATTAGGCATTTGAGCTAAACAGACATTAGCAACAAAAGAAAAAAACTAAAGTTCTAAAGAATCTGCATGAAAAACACTTCCCCTCTCAGTTAGACTAGGTTTTGCTTTTCTGTTCCTTCTGAGATCATAACCCTAACAGTTTCCCATGCTCACAGAACAGTGAAAGACAAGCAGCATAGAGTGGAATTTCTAATGTAAAAAACAAGCAGAGAACAAACAACCCAACCAACCAACCAACCAAACAAAAAAACCCCTTTCAAGCCTGTCACTCTGCACAATCATACAAAAAGACCCAAAGTCCTTTTTACTCTTTGCAGGACCCCTTTAAAATTCCTCATATTAAAACTACTGTTAATAACGCTTCTGTTATCCATTAGATTGGGGTGCCTGACTGACGCTATGTCTACACTACACTGTTCTTCTGGAAAAAGCTATGCAAATTACGAACCGCAATTAGCATAGCTTTTTCTGCTTCTTTTTTCGGAAGAGGCTTTTCTGACATTTGGCCCATCTACACTGGGCCAAATGTCGGAAACCCCCCCTTTTCGGAACATCCCTTCTTCCTCATAAAACGAGGCTTACGGGGATGCCGAAAAAGCACATCTGCTCTTCTCAAAAATTTTTGGAAGAGCAGACGCGTTCCCTGGACCTAGTAGAGTTAAAACTGTATAATGTAGAAGTAGTCCTACAGCCCAGGAGTGCTTTCACAATGCCCATAGTCTGCTTTAACACATGTACTAACAGCCAGATCATTAGTGTCTGTTTACATCATTTTGGTTTACACAAGTTTGTAAATAGACAGCACCATACATAGAAATAGCTTATCTAAATACATATGAAATAAAATGAACTTAAAATATAAATCAATATGGGGGTATGTCTACATTAGCCCCCTAGTTCA
This sequence comes from Pelodiscus sinensis, assembly GCF_052426305.1. Taxonomy (NCBI): domain Eukaryota; kingdom Metazoa; phylum Chordata; order Testudines; family Trionychidae; genus Pelodiscus; species Pelodiscus sinensis. Next base: position 126,741,882 of record NC_143056.1, on the reverse strand, counting down.
AACTAGAGTGGCTAATGTAGGCATTCGAACTTGCAAATGAAGCCAGGGATTTAAATATCCCGGGCTTCATTTGCATGTTCCCGGGCGGGCGCCATTTTTAAATCCCCTTAGTTCGAACTGACTGCCCGCAGCTACACGCGGCAGTCAGAAGTTAATCCGAACTAAATCCTTAGTTCAGATTAACTGTTACTCCTCCTGCAACTAAGGATTTAGTTCGGCTTAATTTCTGACTGCTGCGTGTAGCCGCGGGCAGTCAGTTCGAACTAAGGGGATTTAAAAATGGTGCCCGCCCGGGAACATGCAAATGAAGCCCGGGATATTTAAATCCCGGGCTTCATTTGCAAGATCAAATGCCTACATTAGCCACCCTAGTTCGAACTCGGGAGCTAGTGTAGACATACCCTGGGTGACTTTAAATTTTATTACTTGGAATCTGTGTGGTCCACACAAAGTTGTGCTTAGGTTTATGTGGTAATAAGGTTAGCAATGGCATTTTCTAGTCTGTCAGAAACGAATCTTTACAACATAATATACATGTTAATCCTCCATCTCCCAAGAGTTAACACAATCCACTTAATTCAAAAATGCACAACTGAATAGATACCATGGAGTCATGGATGTAAAACTCCATTACTAACTTCATTACTTCATTACTAACTTAGTCCATTACTGGCCACTGCTCTCTAAAGGCCAGGAATTGGAGTGTGAAATCCTAAACCAGGCATATGCAATAATTTTTGCAGGGGAGGGCACTCCAAGGATTTGGTAAGTGGTCACAGAACTTACTTTTCTATTACATTAATGGAAGTGGTGAGGGGTCTGGGAGGGAGACTGGGGGCAGGAGATTATGACCTGGGGAAGGTGTTGGGTGTGCCAGGGAGGTGCCAGGCTCTGACTGGGAGACACTTATCAGCAGAGGTGGCTGGCAGCATGGCAGGACACACAGACAGGCAGGCTGCCTGCATGCCATAATGGTCCTATGCCACTCAAAGCTGCCGGATGCTGCTTGCAAGCATGCCTCTGCACACCCTTTGTGGGCAGGGAGGCAGTATGTCTCTGTGCCCCCACCTACAACTTCCTTTGGCTAGAAACTGGTTAATAGGAGCTCTGAGGATAGCACTGCCCCCTTGCTCACTGCCCCTTGCCCCCAAGGGGCGTGCAGAGACATGCTTGTCAGCAGCCTGTGGCCATGGTGCTTCCGGGAGTGGCATGGCTGGGGCCTTGGCAGCCAGGCTGGATGCTGTCCCTTGTCCTAAACAGACTCAGTTTAGGACAACACCTATTCATTTGGTCTGGTATTTCCATGAGAATAATTGTCAAAACTTTTCATTCCAGGTGACTGGAATAGTCTTACCTTTGGTTTGTTACTTCTCTGGAGAACATCAAGAAGCTGCCGGCGAAAACCCTCTAGCTGTGACAGACCAATTCTAGAAGCAACAGAGAGAAAGAATATTAGCTACAACTGCACAGGAGACAACTGGGAAGTTAGCATCAAAACACAAGTACCAAGGAGAGGAGGTACTGGCAGAACAGAAGAATGAAATACCACAATCCAAGAGATGTACAAAGGTGTGGGAGATACCACAATACGGGGGATGCAAGAAACATCACAGAGATATCAGACGACACAATACAGGTAACCCACAGGCAAACGGACAAGATAGTGCAAAGGTTTGAGATGTGACAATACAGATAACTCAGGAGATAGATACAGAGATGCAAGATGGCATGAGACAGGTAGATAGCACCGGTGTGATGTCACAATACAAAGAACCAGGAAAATGGTTCAGAGATATACAAGACCACAAAACAGGCAAGCCAAGGAGATGGTACAGCAGTGTAAGACACCACCATACAGGTCACCAGGGAGACAATGGACTGGTGAGAGATGTCAACTTACAGATGGCCAGTAATAATACTCAGTACTCTAAAGTGCTTTCCCTCCAGAGATTTTTACAGCACTTTACAAAAGTTGGTCAGGATCATTATCCCCATTTCAAAGATGAGGAGACAGAGAGCAAAATGATGTGGCCTGCCCAAGGTCACACCACGAGTTGATGGTAGAACTGGGGACAGGACCCAGGTCTCCTGGATCATGGCTCCAGCATTAGGCCACACATCTCCAAGGCAAAGATAAAAAGGTGTGATATATCAGATGCAACAATGAACATAATTGTGAAGTCAGGATATTCACCTTTCTACTCATACAGGGAGAGAGGGGGAAGGGATATGCCAATACACAGGTGTGTGATACACCAATAAAGGTGTCCAGGTAAAAGATACAGCAATACAGGTAACTAGGAAGAGAAGGACAAGTAAGAAGCACATGAGGATAGGTAAATGAGGAAACTGGAGACAGATATGATTGGGGTGGGTGGGGTTTCAGACAGGAAACAGGTACCTTTGGTATAGAACAAATGGATACTGAAGTGAGGAATTCAGAGACTTTTCAACTTGCCTGGGGACTAGATCTTTGCCAAGCACGACAGCAGTCACAAACTCTTTCGAGTACTCCATGGCATCCTCACTGGAAGAGAAACAGGGTCCAAGAAGAAAAAGTAGGATTTCACTGGCAGTGAACGGCACTCCATGGCCAAATTGCTCATGACCTCTGAAGGCTCAGATTTCCAAGAGACTGGATTTGGGGGACTGTGGTGTTGTGCAGGCCACAATTTCTGTTCCTGATGACATCTGGGGTTCTCACCTTGCTCCACACACACAAGGCTTTAAATTCACTCCTGTAGCCCAGGTGCTATTAGCCTTTGCGTGCACTTGGGAAAGGAAGTGCTCAAACATTATAACTCAAATTGATTCTCCCCATAGTCTTCATATGGCCAGGACACTTGAGAGAGGTAGGAAGGCCATGGTGCTTGTGAGACAAAGAACACCACTTTCTGCACCACCCCATCCCCGCTGGCCCATGGTAAGAGTGAGCTAAGGCTCCGAGATCCTGTTCATTATGCAGATTTACATCTTCACTGGCCTCTCTCTGACTGGTGGATAGATTCAGAGTAGCTAGAGGGCAACACTTATTGACAGAAATCAAATGAGAGGGTCTACGGACGATACTGCAAGCCGTGTTAGAGTATCATGAAGAATAAAGATCAGAAACATGGTAAGTGGAGGCACCCCAAGGAGCTATCTGATAGTCTGGGGTCTAACAGCACACCTTAGCCATGGCTGTGTCTATAACAGTGCAAGGGATTTCTATTGGGGGAAACCAAATAGATTAGCTACAGAATTCCCTCAGGGTAAGTCTAGACAACAGGCTTTTGTCGACAGAGGCTTTGTCAACAGATACTGTCGACAAAGCTTCTGTCGACAAAGAGTGTCTAGACTACACCCAGTTCTGTCAACAAAGCAAGCCACTTTGTTGACATGAGAGTGTAGATGCAAAGGACAGTGTAGATGCAATAACACCTTCCGTCAACAGAACTCTGTCAACAAAAGACGTTGTTTCTCCTAGAATGAGGTTTACCACCGTCAACAAAACTGCCGAGTTCTGTTGACATTATGTCGACAGAACTCAGAGATAGTGTAGACGCAGGTATAGTTTTGTCGATAAAAGTCCACTTTTGTCGACAACACCCTGTAGCCTAGACACACTCTCAGTGACTGCCCCTTGACAGTCATTACAGAGCACTCTCTGTCCAACAGACACTGCAGAGACTCCTATCATGGAGTGCTACACAGACACACAACTATCGTGATGCACAAATCTCTGTAGCTGCTGTAAATAACCGTTGCAGTGACAGTCATGACTGATCAAGGGGCCCCATCCCTCTTCATGTGGGTCAAGATGGGTGATTTCTTTTTAGCTACTATATGAGTCACCTACTGTATCTATCTGCAATGGACAAAGAGGCACAGTGCCCAGAATCTCATAATATGCAGTGGAAGATGACGGAAGGGAAACATGGGCTGGGCTGCCAGCCTCTTGATTGTGGCTTGCGATTGCTATTGTAAACAGGGTGAAGCTACAGTATTTGCCAAGGGACTCCTGTGTGATGTGACTTCATATATTTAATGAGTGACTGGAGCAGCTGTCCACCTGGCATCATGATCAAGATCTGAAACCTAGACACACAGAACCAGGCCAACTGCAACATCAGCATCTCTAGTGTATTGCTCCCATGGCTGTAAGATTTTTAGGACAGGGATGTCTCTTGCCATTTTTCAGTACAGCACCAAGCACCCTGGAGCCTTGAGGTGCTCTCATACTAGCACAACATAATGGTCATCTGCAATCCCCCTGTCAGGTCTCATCTCCCAGCACATACCTCAGCAGCCCCCCAGGGGGAGAATAAGCATAGCACTTCAGCGATGGGTACTGTGGACGCAGCATAAAGGACAGAATAGCAGCTGTGCCAGCCCCTAGGGAATGGCCCACAACAATCAGCCCATAGTGTTTTGTTCCTCTGCCCTGCAAAACAAAGACAAGCTGAGATACTGGAAGAAGGTGGGCACCTTTCTACAAGGCCCCGCCAGCTTAGCAAAAGCTGACTCTTCCATGCACTAGCACGCCAGACCCTCCCTCCTTCCATAAATGACTTATGACAGTGGTTCCTAACCTTTTTGATACTGGGGACCAGAAAACCCATTCACAAACTTTTGGCAGACTGGTAACATTTTATTTGCATATTTGCATATTAATTACCATCAAAAGCCCAGCCCCCAGAGTCCCCAGTGGCAGCCCTAAACCCCAGAGCCTCCCAACCCTCAAGTGCCAGCCACTGACCCCAGAGTCCCTTGCATCCAACCACCCCCCCCCAGCACCAGCTTCCCATCCTCAGAGCCCCCCCGTGGCAGCCCATTCCAAACGCCTCAGTGCCAGCCCCCCACCCCTTAGAGCCTTCCCCCTACCAGATCCTCCCCCAGTGCCAGCTTTTTGTTTCCAGAGCCCCACTGCATCTAACCCCTCCCCCAAGTGCCAGTCCCCAATATCAGCCCCATTCCCAGGGCCCCCTAGTTCCAGCACTACCTCCATAACCCCTCACCCACTAATAGCTCAGCCTCCAGGAGGAGACCCCGCCCCTGCCTGGCACTGGTTGGCTGAGAGGCAGGGCAGGACATGCGTCTCCCAACAGCCTCAGCGAGAGCAGCGTACCTCAGCCCCGACACCCAGAGCCACTGCAGCCAGAGATCGGTTGGTTGGGACCCGCTAACTTATGACACCTTCTGGAGTGGGAGTGGAATTCAGATTACAGGCTGCCTTAGTCTAGGCTACATAATGACAGTTCCACCAAGCAAATCCCATCCCTGCCCTGGCAGGGCACTTCAGAAGAAATGAAAGCAGAAATCCTAGCAGTCACATCACTAACTTAGCGGGACCCAACTCTGTCCCATCTGACAGATGCAAATAGGACACGTTTGGCACTTCTTGTGACTCTGTCTCCACACAGCAGGGAACTAACTCATCAGCCTGGAGACAGAATTTAGGTAAATCACATCAACTGCCACTCAGAGAGACAACTCAATAATTTTCAGGACAAGGGTTCTAGAAACTTTTTTAGAGGGAAACTGTAGAGATGTGCAGTGAGAATAATCAAAGATGAATATCCAACAGACTGGGGTGCTCCTAACGGTTTGCACACAGGCTACGGAAAATGGACTGCTCTGGAAAGGAGGAGAACTTGCAACATAATAAATTTGCTGGAATTGAGGGTAAATAGAAAGACCATGAAATGTCTAACTCCCCTCTTGGTGTCATCCAGGCTCAGAGTGACAATTATGCAAGCTTACATAAATGGCCAGGAGGAATTTGGATATCTCATCGGCAAACCGAGAATCTACACTCTTCACACTGTGAAACAGTGGAAGCTACTGGGTTTGGCAGCGTAAGTACAAAGCAAACACAACATTCAAGCCTGTTTGGCTAAGTCAACAGACCCTGTGCCATGGAGAATGGAAAATGAATAGACAACCTCCGTCAGTTTCCAGCGAAGAATGCCACAGAGAAATTTATTTGCCTTGTTGTTAGACTTTCCTTGTTGCAGTCACTGGGGGGAGGAATGCATGGAAAAACTGATGCATTCTCAAGTCAGCAGTCTAATCCCTTTTGTGGGCCTTTTTTCCTTTCACTCTCCTTACTCAGATAGCCAGAGCACTCCTCAAAATGCCAAGATATGTCCCCAAAGTTCTTAGTTTTCCTGGCTCCTTGAAATGTCAGTTTGCTCCCTTGAATTCTATCTTCCACTACATGTCCAATCAGATGCCAAAAACTAATTCAAACTACTGGCTTGGAACTTGTATGGCTGCATCTTCTGGAGTGTAGATATTTTCAATAACTAGCAGACTAATTCTTGTAATAAAAAATCCACTTCTAAACTTTGCTATTGCATTTGGTATCTATTTAGAAGTTGAAGCTCTAGGCATGGTCTGAATCTTAAAATTTACTAATAAAAAACTATGTTAGCATTATCAAAGCTTTAAATCTCAGTTCTCTGCCTGGCCCACGGCAGCACTAGGGCCCCTAGACTATCTAGAGGAAAGGAAAGTCTTCTATTTCCTTATCTTCCCCGGGGCCAGACCCTAGTAAATTAAAGATTGGGTCCAGCATATTTAAAATTATCTTACCAAAAGGAAGTCAAATTCAATTGCCTTGATGTTTGATAGGTGATGAAGTACTATTTAGACAGGAACAATAACAAGATTTTGGGTGCACAATGTGCAAGAGAGAATTAAGGTATCAGAGCTTCAAGCACCACTATATTTTTGCCAAGTCTGGGCAGCAATTATTGAGGTCTATGGGACAGCAAGAAATTCCCCTCTTATGAGTAACAGTTGCTCACTAAATAAGGCCAATTCCCACTTTCTGGGGTGATAAGAAGAGAGCATCACATTAAGAAATCAGAGTAGTGACCTGTGAATCCCTCCATCCGCTTATCAGATATTACAAGGTGATCATCTTACTGGGGCACTTGGTTCTCAAGTCCTGCAGTCTGCCACCCTTTCTTGATCCCTCTTTTCCCTCTTCCTCTTCTTTTTGGTTTCTAGGTTGCTTGCTAAATCGCAATAGCAGGGAATCTGACAGTCCAGAGAAGACTGTCCCTTAGTTAAGTGTCAGTCATTCTGTCAGTGCGGCATAATATACACTCACTTTGGAAGTCAGCATTCAAGGGTTGTGGTGTGGGTCTCTTCATGATACGGGAAGATCCGTTCATGCAAAATGTATATATTTGAGCTGTTCAGATGAATGCTACTGGGTACTGCTCCCTGGTAGTCTCTCTCTAAACCAACGGATTCCATGGGCATAAGAATTTAGTCTTATTGGTATGTTTCTCTGCTCAGTGTTGCTATGGGATGAAGCGTTTTTGTCTGCAACTGCAGCCTGATTTCCTGGTTTTTGCCTTGCTTCAAGAACTAGCTCTGAAGCCCTGAAGGACTGATGTGGAGAACCCTTCAAAATAGGGTGGTGCATGGAGGAACAGGAACACTGGAGTAACTGGTAACAAGTTGGCTCTCTGATAGCTGGGATCAGCCAGACTTAGAAGAAAGCTTTGAATTCCTGGGACCAATTCTACTACAGTTGTTTCAGGACAGTGTGGGTGGAAGCAGGATACCAGTAGCACAGGAAAATCTCATCTGCTAAACACGGAAATCAAGAAGAAAGGACTCACCAAGTCACGTCCAAAGGCTTGAGAAAGCACCATCTCCTGCTCCAATTTCTTCTTGATGTACTCAGCAGACAACACCATTCCCTAAGGCCAGACATCACAGATCAAAATGTGATCATTAGCATAGCAGCCTCAATAACACAAGTCAGCAAATTACTGAAAGGAGCTAGTGGGCTTTCTAGCTAGGGTTCTGGACTGCACCCAAGAGTGATGGGGGAAAGTACTGACTTACCCTCCTGTTTCATTTGGAGAGAAAATAATTGGGCAGCAGGTATGTGTCTAAGGAGCAGGACTGTGAACTGCTATACAATAGCAGAAATGATAAATATTCATATTATGGTAGCACCCAGAGACTTTCTGACACTTGGACCATCTATCTTTGGTATTTACCATCACAGAGCAGTGAACTGAACCCGGATCTCCTGAGTGCTAGCACCTTAACCATTATCCTCTTTAGTTTCACTCTGTAAATGAAGATGTTAACTATTCTAACACATTCACAGGCAAACAAAAGAACATCAAGGTTCCTGTTATGTCTACTAGCCCCAGAGAGTGAGAGAACTGTTTAGTAGCCCACATGGGAAGAGGAATGGGTGGGGCCATGGGGGAATGGAGAGGCGAGAGACTATTGTGTGGAATCTACCCTCGTTGCATACTGAAGACATTGGAATGGGTTTGTAATTGTGAACTATTCAAAGCACTTGAGTGGGATAGAATCCAAAGATCTGGACAGCTCATCTTATTTGTCTGCCTTCAGTGTACACAGCATTGAATTTGCTATGTGGCTGTTTCTCATTCTATCTGTAGTAAATATGGAGGCTGCTGATTCCTGCTGCAACAGATGATTGGTGTTTACTGATCAGCTAACACCAATGAAAGAATGTGATATGGTATACAAACATCACATGGAGGTGGAAAGGGTTGAAGGAGTATCCTCGGCCAAGCTATCCCTGCCATTCCAACCCAAGAGCATGGAGATACAGGCTAAAAAAGGAGCAACCCAGCTCAGAAGGGAGAGGCTGGGAAGGAGAGCAGACCTATCTGGAAGGCTCCTGCCAAAAGGAGCTGAAGAAGACTCCTAGAGGAACAAGACTGTATGTGGAGCCCAACCTGGGCTAAAAGGTTTTGGTTTCCTTCATTTTAATTCTTATCTGAGACCAGATAAGTGACCCATGAAAGGTAAATCAGCCCCCCTGCCCCAGGCAAAATGCTGCTAATCTTCCTAAGGGCCAAGGTCAGAGCCCAGTGAAGTGGGCAGGCCCGGGTTTTCCTGCCACTGTCCCTGCAATGAGCAGGTGCTAACTACTAGGCTCCCGGGCCCCCCAGAGAACCCCATTACAATGAATTGCCCTACTCAATCTGCCTAAAGATGAAGAATGTAATAGGAAACAAGGAACTAAATATACTGAAATAACTGAACAGTTCTCAAGTAAAATGTGAACATGGTCAAATGTTGTTGATTTAAGATATAAAGAATCCAAGCTCATTGCAAAAATCTGCAGCAACCTGGGTTTCTTTAAATTCTTAAATATGCCACTGCATTGAATAAAACTGGTATTGAAGAGGGAAGAGCAGAATGTTGATAAGTTTGTGAATCTGCAAATGAGACATCTGTAATGCTATTATCATTATAATCATCAAAAAGTAGCTATCAGGATCATTTTAGGTTTCATCTACACAACCAAGTTTTGTTGCCAAAAGCTGCCTTTCGGTGACAAAAATGCAATAGCATTCACATTGCAATGTGACAAAAGTCGTGGTTTCAGCGACAAAAAACTTCCATCACCATAAGGGACTTTTTTCTTTCCCCCTCCCTTTAACTGTCGACAATAATGCAGTGTGGACAAAAGAAGGCTTTTTTCACCTTTACAGCCCTCCAGGATGTATCCTATAATGCCCCAAGCAGCTGCTACAGTCAGCACTTTGAACTCTCCTGCCCTGCAGCCAGATATACAGCAATCTGCCCCTCTCTCTTGCAAGCCCTGGAAACTTGAATTTCCATTTCCTGCTGGCTGGCCCAGCATAGAGAGCTCTTATGGCTTCTTCCCAGCTGATCATGGCTGGCTATCACACCAAATATACTCCAGCTTGGACGACCATGGAACTTTTGGATCTTATCACGCTGGAACGCGCCTCACGCAGCTGCTGCTTGACTCCAGCTGGAACTGGAGGAGAAGAAGGCAGTGCCACCAGACCAGGACCCCACGCAGCAAAGGCGGGCCCGTGGGGGGAGGGAGAGAGGGAAGGGCCGCACACCACCGGAACCTGGCCCGGCTGTCCTATGCGCTCTGCTGCAGAGGAGGGGGAGGAGGCTGCTGTGCAACGCCAGTGTTCCCATCGAGCAGTGAAATGTCTGGCGGGACTTTCAGGACATTTCACTACTTGATGGGGCACCAGGAGAGAGTATTTAAATTCAGGACAGTCCCGGAAAAATTGGGATGTATGGGCAGCGTAGGCATGCGACATGCACCTTTCCAGACCACCCTGCACTGATGTCTGTGAAATACCCATGGTGATCCACAAGCACCTGCAGCACCATTGAGAAGTACCCCTTCTTATTGATGTCTTCTGTGGCAAGATGGGTGGTGCTAAAATTGGAATGTGTGTGCCATCTATTGACCCCTCGCAGTTAGGAAAGCCTCCATCTGCACAGCCAGCCACCACATCATGAACATGTCCCAGAGACACGGTCCTCTGTAGCAGAATGTGATGTATTTCCTTGCACACTTGCAATGGTACAGCGCCAATGGAAGACTTCTCCATTACAAATTGGTTTGCAACAGACCGGTAACAGGGGTTACTAGCTTCCAGGAACGCTTCTCTACTGAGAAGGCAGCTCTCACTCTGGTATCGTTGCATTGCAGGCCAGGAGTCAGCTCAGCACCCAGCTCCAGGAAGGTTGCTTTGCACCTCCTAAAGTTCTGTAGCCACTGGTTTTCAACCCACACCTGCAGGGCAATGCGGTCCCACCACTCAGTGCTGGGTTTCCTCACCCCAAACTGACAGTACCTTCTGCAGCTATTCTGTGAGTCACAAATGCAAAGACAAGTTGCTGCTGTCCACCTCACAGTGTCAGCCACTGTGACTATTTCCTCTGCCAGTAACTTCAAGAGTAATTCTGCTGCAACGTGTGATGTCCTCACAACACTGAACACAACACAGGAGAGAAGTGTGGGATCCATGCTTTCACAATGCACATGCTGGAGTGCAATGTCAGTTGGAAACCCCTAGAGGGCTGGGAAACAAAGCAGTGCCTGATGGGACGTTTTGCATGTTCTCAAGATGCACTGTGCTCTGTTCTACACTCCCACGGTGCCTAGCAACAGATGGAATCCCCACAGTGCATTGCTCCCACTGTCGATGGCACTGCACTGGAACATGTTCTAGAGAGAGATCCTGCTCTGCAGCCCAGTGGGAAAACATCTTCCACCTTGCTTGGTAGATTGGCCTTGTGGAAGGTTTCCTACTTGCTAGCAGGACCTGCTGGAGCTCCTCCAAACAAGTACGTTCCACCTCACTCAACCACGGAGCATCAATGACACAAGGTGCAGGGATGCAAGGTCGGGATTTCTGAAAGGATCATGACCATCTTGTCCAGGTTGTCCCTAGATTGGGAGTAAGCTGACGCCAGCCACTACTGGAAAGGCCACATGCAGAGCCCGTCATGGCAGATATGAACACTACCAAATGCTCCAAGAGGAAGACAGACAGACCCTGGCCATAGTCAGAGGATACAGGAGGCCCCCACTTTACGATGGCCCGATTTATGACCCCCGCACTTACAACCTTTTCCGTAAGTGTGGAAGGGGCCAAAATCCCCCAACTTACGTCCTTGGCCCCACATTTACAATGGGATACAACGCCTGTCTAAATGCGAACTCGAGTTACGACGCCCCCGACTTGCGATGCTATCCCAGGAACCAATTACGTCGCAAGTCGGGGGCAGCCTGTATATGGTCTGGGATCTATCTAGAGGCAGAAAAGTCTTGGTGCAGGTTGTGTTGCGCACCACTTTGATGAACTCTACCCTTCAAACTGGTACTAATGTTGACTTCTTGTCACTGACCAGGAAATTCAGCAATCGGCAGGTATCTAGAAAAGCATCAGACTGCGACAGACCTGTGCCCTGGATCTGCCCTTGACCAGCCAGTCATCAAGATAAGGGAAGACCTGGATGCCCCAATGCCTGAGATAGGCTGCTACTACCACCATACATTTGGTGAACACCCTCAGGGCTGCAGCCAACCCAAACGGAAGGACTGTAAACTGGTAGTGGGCAGAGCCCACCATGAAACAAAGGAACCTCCTGCGACCTGGAAAGATCGCTAAATGGAAGTAGATATCCTAAAGGTAGAAGGAGGCATACCAGTCTCCCGGATCCAGAGAGGAAATGATGGAGGGAAGAGAGACCATACAGAACTTGAGTTTCCACAGATAATTACTGAGGTTTCTCAAGTCCAGAATAGGGATGTAGAAAAACGGTTAATAATGTAACCATTAAAAATCGTTACACAGTTACATGCTGCGGGCTCTGCAGTATAAAGCTTAAAATGCAAAGTCCGCAGCGCAGCTGGCTCCCCAGAGGTGTGTGCTGGCAGCCAACTTATGCCAACCCCGCTTCCATGGAGCTGACTGCCACCTATGCTGCGGGCTCTATGTCTGACACATAGCCCGCAGCATGGGCAGCAGCCAGCTTTCTAGGATCAGGACAGCAGCCGGAGCTGGTGCGCACCAGGAGCTGGCTTATAAGAACCGGAATCATAGAGCCCTAGGGCCTTTAAGGTAGTGCGAGAGTCTTTACACCTAGGTAATTTCATGCCCATCTGCTCTGCAAACAGGTAGTGCCCATCAAACAAGAGGTCCTGCTCCCCAGATAGCCTGGAGAAGAGAAGCCAGGATGCCCAAGGCATAGATATGGTCAATGCCATTCTGTGCACCGCAGCATCCCTTGTGTCTGCAGCTGCCTGGAGGCCCACCATGGCCTCCACTGCCTCTTCCTTGAGGAGTGCTCTGTACTCCTTCCTTGAGGATTCAGGAAGCAAGCCCTCAAATCTGCCCTTGGTCCGCCACATGTTAATGTCATAATGGCCAAGGAGGGCCTGATGATTAGCCACGTGTAGCGAAAGAATAACCCTTATAACTGAATAAATCCTGCTGTTTTGAGTCTTTATTTCTCAGTGTCATCCCGCCTGCCTTTGCCTCTCCTTGTGGTTGACAGCCTCTACTACAAGGGAGTTGGGAGCCAGGTGAAAATAGAGGTATTCACGTCCCTTCACTGGCACAAAGTGTTTTCTCTCAGCCCTTGTAGAAATGGAAGTCAGGGACGAGGGAGTTTGCTAAAGGACTTTAGTAATCGTTAAGACCCCTTTGTGCAGCGGTAGGCAATGCATCCCAGGGCTGAGGTGCCAAGCGCACCAAAGAGTACACCCTCCAGCTCCTCTGGTTCTTCCCAGGTTCAAGGCTGCCCACCTCAGGAGCTCCTAGTGCGCCTTCACGTCATCCTGCGGTACTGGGAGAGGGGAGCGTGTGATGGCCGCATCCAGTGAGGACAAAGAAGAGGCTGGCACCAGGGTTACCACTCCCTGACCCTGAGGTGCCCCTGAGGAGTCCGTTAGGGGTTCTTACATGCAGGGGTGTTTCTTCCTCAGCAGCTTGCATTAGCCTAGGGGGTTGAGACACCGAGGCTGAGGATATTTCTGACACCCCAGAGACTAATTTTGGAACTGGGGCTGTCATGTAAATCTCCAAGGCTCCCCAGGAACCAAGATGCCAGCCACTGTCCTTGCAGCCATACCAGCATTTGCAGTGCTGAGGGCTGAGGCTGGCACTTCCAGAGTCTGCGTCTGTCTCGGTGGCAGGGACCATTGCTCCATGCCGGCTTCTGCTGGCATGAGTGCACTGCCTGGCCACCAGGAACAAGAGAGCTCATGAATGCCTCTCTCATAGCAGTGCATGCTCTGGGCCTGCCAGCATGTCTCTGACCATGATGAGCCCCTATCTGGGAAAGCTGGCATCAGTTCAGGGAAAATGGATCTGCATCGGTCACCCAGTGATCTATACCTCCCATCAGCTCTCCGATGCTGGGAGCTGGAACGGGACTGATAGCTGGAGCAAGACCAGCAGTCCCAGGAGCGTAAAGACCATGAGGAACACAGAGACCAGGACCAGTGCTAACAGGGTGAGAACTGATGCTGCGGGGAGCAGTTCTGGTTACAGTGCCCAGGCCACCATGACACTGACCTTAATTGAAGGTTCCCAACCCGAAAGATGCATGCCTGTCTCCAAGACTCTGAGATCTGGCTGCTTTGCACAGGGGTGCGCTGGCACACAAACCCCATAGGGGATGGGCTATGCTGCAGGGGTGACGCCCAGAAGGAGTCCAATGTGGGCCTGCCTCAAGACCATGTCCTGTGCAACTACAGGGCTTCAGGAGTCAATGGTGCCTCTGGGTTCCGGAGACCATTGTCGCTGCTCAGTGCTGACGCTTCGGGCGGGGTCAGGCTGGACTGCCCCTCTGGAGCTGAAGTTCGACTTCCTGGCAGAAATGATGACCTGCAGGTCCAGGCACCCTTCCTTGTTTCTCCTTGGCCTTTCAGAGCACAGAGGAGCAGACGTTGGTTGAAGCCTTCACCTTCTGCACCAGGGTCAGCGAGGGAGAGCGATGCCAACTGGAGGCACGGTGCCCATGGGCCAGGCTGGTGTCTGCTCCCTTGCTGGGGACAGTGCCAATTCCATTAGGAGCGCCCGCAAGCAAATGTCCCTTTCCTTCTTAGTACGGGGCTCATATGATCTGCAAAGTTAGCACTTGTCACTAATGTGCCCTTCACCAAGACCTTGCAGACAACTCTCATGTGGGTGGCTCACAGGCATAGGGTGCCTACACAAACGACATGGTCGGAAACCTGGGGATGGGGACGTTCCCTGTCCCTAGGCAACTGTCCCATTCATGACAATGAACTCTATCTAAATGAACTTATCAACTAGTTGAAAATTATCTAAAGAGCTGCTAAGTAGAGATGATCAAGCTGAAACCAGAAGTTCTGATGCATTGTCACTGGCATCAAGAAAGAACTGAGGATAGGGGGAGCACACAGTGCCTCCTATATTGCGCCATGGCAGAAGCACTCCAAGGGTCGCTAGAGACACTCCCCTACAGATGCTGGTAGGGGAAAAACTTCCAACATTGGTACACATGGCAAGCACGTACATCTAACGTGGAATGGAGATGAGCAAGCACTCAAAGAAGAAATCTAAGATATGAAGACTACAGTCAAAATATTTTATAATTATAATTTGATTTTATAAAATAAAAAACAAACTGAAACTTCTTTTAAGTTATGCCTGAAGTTGTGAAGCCATTAATCAAAGAATAGCATCGAATATTTTAATTCAAAGGCAAACCCAAAAAGAAAAAAGGGAATGATCTGATAAAATACGTAATAAAATCAGACATATTAATGCAAATATTCTAAAAAGATAGTCATGAGGAAAGCTTCATCTCTAACATACATTGTAGATTTTCACAATATATAGTAAGATACTTGTAACGTAGATTTTCAATTTATTAATGTCATCTTCATTTGGATTTAATTTTACCTTAATTATTTCATAAACATTCTTTTACAGTTATCATTATGCTACTTAATTTTGAACAAAATGCATTAGTTCAACAGCATGAGATGTTAGCGCTAATTCCTTCTGATAAGCATAATATTTAATAAATGAAACAAGCAGCACAGACTTTAAATATATGAATGCCAATTATATGACAAAAACATTACTTTGTTTATTTCTGAATATTATTTTGTTATGCGGATTAATTTTTGTTATTTCAGAAGTATAAAACATAGCACTCACATTTGTAAGAGCAAGAACGCAACCTTGGTTTCAACATGACCCCATTCTGCAAGCCTATTCACAGGTGTAATCCAGGGATGGGCAATAACTTTTGATCAGGGGTCACGCCAAGAATTAGGTACGTGGTCAAGGACTGCATTTTTCTATTATATTAATGTAACAAGTGCAGGGTCTGGGATGGAAATTGAGTACTGGAGGAACTCTGGGTAGGTGACTGAGATACAGGAGGGGGTGTGTGGTCTGGGCGGAAGTTTGAGTAAAAGGGGATTGTGAGCTGGGAAAAGGGGTTGGGGGTAGAAGGGTGTGCAGGGTCTGGGGGGTGGGGGTTTGGGTGCAGGAGAGGATTCTGACCTATGGGAGGTCTGTAGGAAGGAGCTATGACCCGGGGCAGGGATACAGGAGGGGGTGCAGAAGGTTTGGGTTATGACATGATGCAGGGATTTGGGGTGCAGGAAGGTTTGGGGTGCCAGGTGAAGACTCTGGCCAGGAGGCACTTACCAAAGATTGCTTCCGGCCAGCAGCCCAATGAGACCATCGGGCAGTCTCCCTTTCTGTCATGCCGCCACAAACTGGGCCCCTTGTGCGGATCTCTGCATGCTGCGTGCACCCGCAAGCAGGGCCCAAGTAGCTCCCACTGGCTGGTGTCAAGAAATGCACACACTGGCTCCAGCAGCTGGGTGCTTTGAGTGGCATGTTGGGATGTGGCAACAAGGAGCCTGCCTGAGGGTCCCGGTGGGCTGTGGGACATTGGCGACCCAGATAGGGTTGCCAGGTGTGCGGTATTGACCTGGACAGTCCAGTATTTTTGCCTCCTGTCCGGTAAAAAAAAATTCAGACAATACCGGACACCTAAAAAGTCTGGTATTTTCTGATTTTTTCCCAGCCAGGAGGCGAAAAAAACCCATGTGCTTACCTGGTTCCGCAGGGGAGTTGTCTGGCCCGGAGCAGGAAGACAAAATGGCGGATGGCCGCCGGCAGTCTGTTCGGCCAAAAATCCTCAAAAGCATTTCTTAAAGGGGCCAGACCAAGTTGTTAATTTTTTTAGCTTAACAACTCTCGGGGTCCTTTTTTTTTTTTTTTTTGCTCAACAACCTTGGTCTCCCCCCGCTTTTTTTTTCTCAACAGAATTTTTTCCCCAGTGGGTTTTTTTGGGGGGGTGGGGGTGGGGTGTTCAGTATATTTGGTTAAACCATCTGGCAACCCTAGACCGAGAAGATCTTGGCAGGCTGGATCTATATGTTTGACAGGCCGGATCCAGCCCACGGACCATATATTGCTTGCCCCTGTGTAATCGTTAACCATACACAGAGTCCCAGTGACACCAACTATAGTATGCATGTGAGTAAGAAGTTCTTGCATGAGCAAGACTCCAAGCATCAGGTTCTTAGGCCTCTATCCAACCAAGAACTTAAGTATTTGCTTAACTTTAAGCACAGAATTAGTCCTTTAGACTAAGATGCTCATGTACTTAAAATTAAGCACATGCTTTACATTTAGCACTTTGTTGTATTGGGGTCAATGGTTTTGTCTTTAATAACTACATCAATTTAGTTACACCAGGCCATATTGCTAATATAGACATACTGCATGTCAGTGACCATCTGCCTTACAATACTGAGACTGTTATGCTCTGTCAGGGCTAAATTTATTTTTCCTTTGACAGAGCTTTTCAGAATTTGCTGTCAGTGATTTTTTTCCCCACCTTAACAGATTCCTTTTTTTAGTGTGCTGTTTTTATTAATTGTGTATCTTTCTTGTCTTTAATTAATGGCATAGGGACCCTAAAGTATTTTTGGGGTTTTAATAATGTCATTTGGCCATGACATAGACCTCCATTCTTGCCCCCCTACTTCACAAACCCTCTGCTCCCCTCCTGCACCAATATCCCCTCCCAGATCTGGCATCCCAACTCCTGCCCCAGATCGCAATCCCCTTCTGCTCTAGGTCACAACCCAAACCCCTGCACCTTCTCCTGCACCCCAGTCTCCTGCCCCAAATCACAACCCAAACCCCTGCACCCTAGTCCAGTGCCCCAGGTCACAACCCCCTCTTTCACCCAAATTCCGTCCCAGACCCCACCCTCCCTTGTGCAACCCAATCCTTCACCCCAAGCTCCCTTCTGGACCCAACCTCCATCCCAGAAACCTGCACCTCCTTCATTAATATAATGGAAGAATGCAGCCCTCAACCGCTTACCACGTTTCTGGAGTGGCCCCCCATCAAAAATGTTTGCCTACCCCTGATTTAGACCCTCTAATCCAAGGTGCTCAAAAAATTAATGAATCTCACTAGGTTCTGTGGGAGGAGGGAAGGGATCACACTATAAAGTTACAAGGCCAAAATAAGCAGTGTTTTCTGAGTACCTTGTGACCCAGCCAGGTTCCATGGTGACCCTCAACTGGGAGACGCTCTGCATCCCCTGTCAGATCAGTCAGGGCATCCTGGAGGGAGAGAATCCAACACAGGTCAGAGAGTGAGAGAAAGAGAGACAGCGGGTATGTCTACACTACCCCGCTAGTTCGAACTAGCGGGGTAATGTATGCATACCGCACTTGCTAATGAAGCCCGGGATTTGAATTTCCCGGGCTTCATTAGCATAAGCGGGGAGCCGCCATTTTTAAATCCCCGCTGCTTCGAACCCCGTGTAGCGCGGCTACACGGGGCTCGAACTAGGTAGTTCGGACTAGGGTCCTATTCCGAACTACCATTACTCCTCGTGAAACGAGGAGTAACGGTAGTTCGGAATAGGCACCCTAGTCCGAACTACCTAGTTCGAGCCCCGTGTAGCGCGGCTACACGGGGCTCGAACTAGGTAGTTCGGACTAGGGTCCTATTCCGAACTACCATTACTCCTCGTGAAACGAGGAGTAACGGTAGTTCGGAATAGGCACCCTAGTCCGAACTACCTAGTTCGAGCCCCGTGTAGCCGTGCTACACGGGGTTCGAAGCAGCGGGGATTTAAAAATGGCGGCTCCCCGCTTATGCTAATGAAGCCCGGGAAATTCAAATCCCGGGCTTCATTAGCAAGTGCGGTATGCATACATTACCCTCCTAGTTCGAACTAGGAGGGTAGTGTAGACATACCCAGCAAGAGTGGGAAATGAGCTCTTTGCCTGTACCGAAGGAGATTCCCAAGAATGAGCATAAGCCAGCGTATGCTGGTGAGAGTGAGTACCAGGGGACTCCATCACAGAGCACACATACCTTTGGAGACAGAGTTCCTCGGATACTGATAACTACCTTCTTCTTATCATGGTCTACAGCAACGTAGAAAGGAGTTTCATAGACCTGGGGAAAATACATTACTCTGTTAAAACCTGCGGCCTCAACTAGCTCCCCGCTTTCCCTCCAACTGAGAGGGAAGCAAATCACCGGCATGACAGATCTCTCCTCTGCCCAGTTCAAGGGCAGCAGTAACGTAAGGATTTGTATACAAGTAGTGCAGTTAGTCCAGAAGGGGAGCTCCAGGGTCAAGGGAATGGCTTAGGGTCCTCCCAGCCATGCTACAGAGCACACCGGCTTGGGAATATACCCTGAGTACAACAGGCGCCATAGAGTCTCCTTACCGCATCGTGGCAGGAGGTGTAGACAATGTCCACCGAAGTCATATTCTCATCTAGGAAGTGGCGCCGGATAGCGATGGCGTTGCAGCCGCAGCAGTTATCCTCCTCAATAGTGACACTCGGAGCATAGCGGGGCCGTGAGGAGCAGAGACAGCAACATCTACCAAGTAAAAGAACTACAGTGAGGAAAAAGGAAAGGTAGGGAGTTGCGGGGCTTTGGGAAGAGGAGTGGCAGGCATGAGAGGCACTGAGCCAAGATGGAGAAACAGAGGGAAATACCTGAAAGACTCTGCATGAGACTCTCTGGCCTTGCCTCTTGTCATTGTTTTTATGCACAGGTGCTATGAAGCTGCAGCACA
Source organism: Pelodiscus sinensis (assembly GCF_052426305.1). Taxonomy (NCBI): domain Eukaryota; kingdom Metazoa; phylum Chordata; order Testudines; family Trionychidae; genus Pelodiscus; species Pelodiscus sinensis. The sequence continues at coordinate 126,722,487 of NC_143056.1, read as the reverse complement.
GTCAAGGCACAAGCATTTTTACCACCTGTGACCGGAGTAGGTTTAGATGACATGACCCAAACCCTGCCTCCGCTACAGCTTCTGCTCTTAATGACCCAGCTGGAGCTGCACCCTTGAAGAAGGATGCTTAGTTTTTCACAAAGTAGACACGCCCGCTTCTTCAGTGTCACTGTGTAAAATCACCATGAGGGTATGCAGTGTTGCTTGTGGACACCAGGAGGAGCAACAATGCAACTGATGACTGAAGAATCAATGTGACTGAGGGATCTCTGAACCTCCACAGCTCTGAGCACCGGGAGGGACACTATATTTTGGTTACTGCAACCCCAAATGTCTTGTAAGAAAAGGGCTAAGTCCTTAAAAAACAAAGCGATTCTGGACACTAATCACCAAACTTAAGCATTTAAAGGACAGCTAATTTGTTTGGCCTTTTTAATCCTTGACAACTGTCTTTCCCTACAGATGACTCCTCATGCACGGATGACTCAAAAATTGACAGACTCTTATTAGAAACATTCCTAAAAATCAAAACAGCTTCTGGACTGAGACTACACATGAGGTTGTCAGCCCACCCTTCGCCCCTCCAAAAAAGAAGCAATGAGAAAGTTCCAAGCAACTAAAACTGGAAAATGTTGCAAATGAAAGTGCCACCTCACTTTAACTACAGTGCTGTTACCTGGAGGTGACTGCGCTACTCCTAGCATTGGAAATAAATCCCAGAAAGCAAGGAGCACTGATCCTGCCCAAGCCTCATTGACACCAAATGTCAGCTGCTTGCATTTCTGTGCTTCCCAGAGCTATAGGACGGCAATTCTGCCTCAGTGGATATCGTCTTAGCCAATTCCCCATGCTGGCGATATGAAGCACACAGGTTTGGCAAGGTCTTTAGTATGTCAGAGAGAGCACGCAGACACACAGAATGGGGAATTAAATAGGGAGGACAGATAAACAGTGGGGAGCAAGGGACCAAAAAGAATGGGAAAGAATGGTGAAAGTGAGAAGAAGAGAAGGACTGGAGACTGAGAGAAGGAAAAGAGCAATAAGGAGGAGATGCATAAAGAAAAGGAAAAAGAAGGGAAAAACGAGAAAGGGAGAGAGGAGGCAAAACGGGGAGTGAGAAAGAAAGTGAAGGCAGAGGGAGAACCAGGAATGGCCACTCACGAGCAGGATCTGGCCAGGCGACAGAGTCCACAGGTGGGTTTCCTCATCAGGTACATGGGCCAGCCATAGGCAGCTAAGGCAAACAGCATATAATAACAGACCTCTTTGTACCGCAGCATCTCTTGCTGAAAGAGACAAGAGAGATTAAGTGCCTTTCATATTCTCTTGGTGGTGTGCGCCTCACCTTGACTCCCTTTTCCAGTGCTCTCCCCACCAAGAGCTCCCGATTATGTGTTAGAGACATGCATCCATGTTTCCTTTTGAGCTCTCTATTTTATGTTAGCCCTCCCCGACACATCATCAGTAGCTTTGTGGCGAGCACGGTGGTAATCCTGGGTCAAACCCGTCACTGGAGTAAATCAACTGGGCTACCCAAATTAACTCCAGCTGAGGCTCTCACCCATAAATGTTTAATAAAGTTAAGAATTAGCTCTACAGATATTCCCAAAGCACTTTAGCAAACTATCCAGCCTTTGCAAGGGAAGGGAACCCACAGTGATCTTAGCTCCATGACAGTGGGGGATCGCAATGCCAGTCCCTGTCCACACAAACCCAGAGTACTCTGCACTGTCCTAACTGAGGAGAGAAGACACTAGATTATTATTTGTCAGTAACAGGATCGCTTCAACATATTGTTCCCACAGAGCCACGGATGGTCACAGAGATTCACAGAGATGGAATTGTAGAGCCATGCTTTTAGCCTGGGGCCAGGTGCCTCGGAGCATGTGTGGATCAGGGCCTACCTATGAAGGGAGACACATAGGCAATTCCCCACCTGTCTAAAAAGGGGGGCAGGCTGAAGATACAGTGGAACACAGTGGAATAGAAAGGTCCACAGACAGATCAATTACAGAATCACTTGATCAGAAAAGACCAGGATTGAGTCTTCTGTCTCAGCAATTTTGCTACAATCTAGGGCTGCAATGGCAACATGCCACGAGACCAAAAGCTAAACTGAATTTGTACAAAATGGGACAGCTCTCAGTCAATTTCACCTTCAATAACTGCAGCCTGCAGAGACTACTGACTCCACCATGCAATGCTCATCTTGATGTCAGTGGCCTTTTGTTCAAATCAAGATAAAACCCATCATGATCTATACTGGCAGCACTTCCGCATGAAACTCCTGCATTAATACCCTGTCTGTGTCACTGACTCCTCACTAGTGGCCTTGGACAAGTCACTTAATTGTTCTTTCTCCTCCATGTGGAATTGTATCATCGTATACTTCATAGGGACATGGTGAGGATAATGCTTTAAAGTTTTGAAAGATCCAGGCAAAAGCTTTAAGCATTGCTACTATCATCTGCAGCAGAAGAACAAACTTGAAGCATGGGCCTGGTATAAGACCTGAAGCCTGAATCAAAGTGAGCAAGAGTTATACTATTAGTAACAGACAGGCCATGTCAAAAGCAAATGTTTGTCTGCAATTCAGCGTCCGGGAAAGGAACTCAGCATTGGTGCTGCTAGCACTGCTAAAACACATTCCATCAGGGCTGTACAAAGTTACCCCCACATAACACACGATAAAATAGTTTGACAAAGGTGATGAATAGCGATATTTTGTCTGAATGCTCAGGAGTGGAAGCACAGTAACAGGTGGTAGATGGGAATGCTTTGTCTGAAATATCAGGAGAAAAGTAAAAGGGGAGGTAACAACATGTCATTAACGCCTAAGATGATACCTACGGTGTGTATCATAGATTGTTTGTCTCAGTCTATAAATGTTTACTCCAACATTTATAGACTGAGACAAACTATGATACACACACTTAACTCCTTGTCCAGCCTATGGAGCAGCAGTGAATTCCATGCTACTGAATGAGCCACATTCATTGCACGGGCACACATTCTTAACTTACCTGTAGGCATCTCATCTGGGGAAACTATTACTGTGCTTTGTTTACAATAAACCTGACTCGGGTATCTCCGTATCTTATCTGATTCTGTGGTCATTGGGGACTCTCTCAGAGTGTGCTGTGTTGTCTACTTGCGCAAAGCCAGCGCGACCTAGAGGAAGCACGCGAACATACATGCAGCCGAATGGTTATCACCACTGACAGAGCAAGAGACCAGTCAGGACACCACGCCAGTGCCTTCTGACTACTACATCATCATCTAACAGTATTGTTCATCTTTAATTTCCTCGATTATGTGAGACAAAGAAATAAATGAAATAGCAAGCACCAACTGAGAGAGAAAGGGACAGGAACTATGAAAAGACAGTCAGTTTGTTGTTTGTTTTACAGCTCTGCACAGAGCCGGTGAGTTCATGGGCTGGTGACTTACCGAGTTTTTCAGATCCAGGTACTTAGTGTTCCTAGTCACTGGCATTCCAGACAGAAAGGCCAAGATGTCATTGTTTGCCTGTAAATCACACAGACATTGGGATGAGTTCCCTCCAGCACAAAGACAGAATGGCTATGCATAAGAGAAGGCAAGTTCCCATTGTTCTGTGCCAACACAACTTGCAGAAGTTGAGATATTTTCCTTACCATCTAGTCAGTTCTCTGAGCTCATTTCTGTTCCAATTCCCACCCCGTCTGATCTCTGTTATCCTGATTTTGAATCTCTCAGACATGCCCAAAAAGAGACCTCAATAGGTCATCTAGTCCAGAAACCGTCAGTGAGGCAGGATTAAGTATTATCTAGAGCAGGGGTGAGAAATAATTTTTTTGCCAAGGACCACTTCAGAAATTTTTGAAATAGCCCCAGGCTGCATCGGAAGGGGCGGAGCCTCAAGCAGAAAGGGCGGGGCCAAGATACTTCCCTGCTTCCCCACTCATAGACCATGACTGGTCTGGGGGTGGTGGAGCACATGAAGTCTTTGCTCCCCCCACCACCCTGCCTGAGGTTCCCTTTAGGCCAGCCGTGGCCAACCCGCGGCTCACGAGCTACACACGGCTCTTCCCCCAAAAAAGTACAGCTTGTGAAGCCGCTCCTGAACCCCCCCCAACAGCCCCCGGCCCCCTCCCAGGTCGGCGATTCAAAATGGCGCCCAAGATGGCAGCTGTCGATGGGAGCCTCATGTGGTCAAAAAGCCTAAGCTTTCTTGCTCCTTAAAAGGGCAGCCTCATTTTTGGGGGGAGAGGGGAGGAAGGGGGGGGGTTGCTTGATGATTCTGGTGTGGCTCTTCGCATTTTTTCCACTGCTGTTTCAGCTCTCTTTGGGTATGTCTACACTACAACGTTAATTTGAACTAACTTAGTTCGAATTAGTTAATTCGAACTAAGCTAATTTGAACTAACGGATCCAGACTAAAAAACTAGTTCGAATTAGCGTTTTGCTAATTCGAACTAGCATGTCCACATTAAATGGACCCTGAACCGGGCTGAAGGATGGCTGGAAGCAGTGCCAGCAGGGCATCAGAGAAGAACTTAGAGCGTGGAGATGCTTTCTCAGGCTAGCCGAGGGCTGTGCTTAAAGGGTCCCGACCCCCACCCCGGACAGACAGTTCTCAGGGGTGCCCCGCTTGCAAAGCAGTCCTGGCTTGGAGTGCCCTGACTACCCACACTGGGCACATCACACCACTCGGCCATCAGCCTGGCCGCACTTGCCGCAGGCTGCCATCTGGGGAGAGGGGGCAATTGGGGGGCTGCAGGAGAGCTTCCACCCCCAGAAGCCCGCAGAGCCAGCCCAGTCCTCCCCATCGGGGGCTCGTGCCCCATTCCTCCCTCACCTCCTTCTACTTACCCTTCCCTAGCCCCTCTTCCTGATGTACAAAATAAAGATAACGTGTCTTCCAAAATGGAATCTGTCTTTATTGAACAAAACTGGGGGAGACTAGGAAAAGGAGGTGGGAGAGGGGAAGAGAGAGGCTGGGAGAGAGGAGGGCAACTAAAATGATCAGGGGTTGGGAACAGGTCCCATATGAAGAGAGGCTAAAGAGACTGGGACTTTTCAGCTTAGAAAAGAGGAGACAGAGGGGGGACAGGATAGAGGTCTCTAAAAGCATGAGTGGGGTGGAGAGGGTGCATACAGGAAAGTTCTTCATTAGTTCCCATAAAGAAGGACTAGAGGACACCAAAGGAAAGGAATGGGTAGCAGGCTTCAAACTAGTAACAGAAAGTTGTTCTTCACAAAGCAAAGAGTCAACCTGTGGAACTCCTTGCTGCAGGAGGCTGTGAAGGCTAGAACTAGAACAGAGTTTAAAGGGACGTGAGATCAAGTCATGGAGGTTGGGTCCATGGAGTGCTATTAGCCAGGGGGTAGGAGTGGTGTCCCTGCCCAAGGTTTGTGGAAGGCTGGAGAGGGATGGCACAAGACAAATGGCTTGGTCACTGTCTTCGGTCCATCCCCTCCAGGGTCCCTAGGGTTGGCCGCTGTCGGCAGACAGGCTACTGGGCTAGATGGACCTTTGGTCTGACCCAGGACGGCCATTGTAAGCTCAGGGCTCAGGGTCGGGGGTCTCACTGGACCCCCTTGATTCTCTTGCACACCTGCTCCTGGGTGGCCAGGCTGGCAGCTCTCCTGCCCTAGACGGCCACTTTCCTGTGCCTAGTGCGGAGATCGTGGACGAGGTCCACGATGTCTGCACTAGCCCAGGCGGGTGCCCGCCTCTTCCGGTCCCGGGCAAGCTCCCAGGAGCCGCCAGCCTGGTCCCGGGAAGAGGGGGAGGGCTTGGGGGCATCGGGTGGGTGGCTCGATCCGTGCCAGGTGCAAGGTCTGCTGGCTGGGTGCTGGCAGGCTTGCACCTGGCACGGGCACCATAGCCAGCCCGTGCCCCTTTAAGGGGTTCGGGGCCAGGAGGGGGGCAGACGAGTTTCCCTGGTGTTGGCCAGAGTGGCCACCAGGGAAACCTGGGGAGGGCTAGCCTCCCACTAGTTCGAATTAAGGGGCTATACACCCCTTAATTCGAACTAGCTAGTTCGAACTAGGCTTAATCCTCGTAAAATGAGGTTTTCCTAGTTCGAACTAAGCGCTCCGTTAGTTCGAATTAAATTCGAACTAACGGAACGCTAGTGTAGCGCCTATGAAAGTTAGTTCGAACTAACATCCGTTAGTTCGAACTAACTTTGTAGTGTAGACATACCCTCTGTTAAATGGGTTGGCCATCCCTGCTCTAGGCGCCCATGCCCCTTGGGTGGGAGGAGACTTTGCGCGCTCTCCCTTCTACCCCGCAGGCCAAGCAGGGCTTAGGGGCGGGGAAACATGCACAGTCTCCTCCCACCCTGCCAGGAGCACACGGTGCTTCTAGGCGCTCCCAAGCGCCGTGCGCGCCTTGCAGTGCAGGGGCAAGTGCAGAGGAAACTTTGCGTGCTCCTCCGCCCTGTCCCCACCCAGCCAGGAGTGCAAGGCGGTTGGAAGTGCCACGCACTCCTAACAGGGCAGAGGAAACTTCATGCACTCCCCCCACCCCCAAACACTGATTGGCCTGGGGGCAGGGGAACAGCAGGGTCTCTAAGGGCTAGATCAATCCGTATGACGGGCCGGATCCAGCCCGCAGAGACCTTTTGTCCACCCCTGATCTAGATGATCCCTGACAGGTGTTTCTCTAACCTTTTCTTTAAAATGAGGGAGATTCCACAAGGTCCCTGGGTAATTAGTTCTAGAGCTTAACTACGCTGACAGAAAGGGTTTCCTAATGTCTAAATTAAATCTTTCTTGATGCAATTTAAGCCCATTACTTCTGGTCCTGTCCTTACTGGTTAAAGAGAACAATTTAGCATACTCTTTTTTATAACAAGTTTTTACATATTTGAAGACTTATGTCCTCCCCCCCCTCAGTCTTCTCTAAACAAATACATTTCTTCAATCTTTCCTTGTAGGTCATATTTTCTAGATCTTGAATCATTTTTGTTGCTCTCCTCTGGACTTCCTTCAATTTGTCCACATCTTTCCCAAAGCGTGTTGCCTAGAACTGGGCCCAGTACTCCAGTAGAATCCTTACCAGTGTTAAGCAGAGAATTACTTGTTCTGCCTTGCTTATAACACTCCTGCTAATACATCCCAGAACAATGTTCACTTTTTTTGCATTGCATTGCGGGCTCATGTTTAATGTATGATCCACTATAAACCCCAGATCCTTTTCTGTAGTACTCCTTCTTAGGCAGTCATTTCCCTTGTTGTATTTGTGCAATTGATTATACTTTCATAAGTATAATAACTTTGCATTTTTCCCAATTGAATTTCACCCTATTTATTTCAGAACATTTCTCCAGTTTGTCAAGATCATTTTGAATTCTGGTCCTGCCCCAAAGTGCTTGTAACCCCTCCCAGTCTGGTGCTGCCCTCAAACTCTATTAGGGCAGGTCTACACAACAGCCTAAGTCGATGTAATTTACATTGCTCTGGGGTATGAAAAAGTCCTAACCCCACAAGACTTGTCCATAAAAGTGCTATGACAGTGGAAGATGCTGTCCTGATGAAAGAACTTCCACTTCTTGTCAAGGTGGAGAAATTATGCCAATGGGAGAGCACTTTCTTGTCTGCACAGCGCATCTTCATCTGACGCACTACAGTGGTACAGCTGCACTGATATAGAGCCGCAGTGTAGATTTGCCCACGTGTACTTTCCAAATCATTTATGAAGATATTGAACAGAACCCGAGCCAAAACCAGGACCAATCCTTGTATGGAAAGCATTTCAGGAGCCACAGATAAAGGTGCTGCAGAAGAACTAAGTATTATTAATTTTGATTTACCCAGAGAGTGGTAACAACCCAACATACAACTGAAACCAAGTGAGCAGAGACATGGGGTTCTCACACTGAGGCAGGTAAAAGGAACAGGTGGAAATGAGCAAGATACACACAGTGTCAAAGCCTCCACTGGGACAGTGCAACCCTAAAGCACTCCAAGCACTCACCTCGTCTAGCACTGCGTTGCGCTTTGCCCTCTGCCGCTGACGCAGGAGGACCAGGCCCGCAATGATGTCAGATGGAACTATGTCAAGGTCTCGGAAAAACTCAGCAAAAAGGTAAGCGATTTCAGAGTACGCATCCTGAAGAATCCAGACAGAGGGGAGGATTAAGGAAGAGGAAAGGAGAATGAGTGGGACTCGGTATGGTAGGAATGGCTTCATTCTCAGGGCGCTCTTTAGAAAACATTCTCCAGGGGACCTCATGGGAAAAAGTCTCTGGTCTAATTATTATTAATATGTATTATTCATATTTCTGAACCATCTCAAGGCCTCACTTGACATCAGAGCTATGCTGTGCCAGGAGCTGTACATATGAATATTAAGAGACAGTCCCTACACTGAAAATAGACAAGACAGACCAAAAGGAAAAGAAGGAAGCATTATTTGCCCCATTTTACAGATGAGGAACTGTGGCACAGAGAAAGTGTGTGTCCCAGGCCAGTGCCTTAACCTCAGGCCAGCCATCTTCTTTATCACGGATTTAATCTGAAAAATTCATTTTAGTAAAAATATCCCCCATATTTCTCCTACCATTCTCTAGCTTGTAGTCCTGTGATCATCTCTACTAAATTGAAGCCAGACAGACTCCCAATCCTTTCTGTCCCCTACTGTGAAAAACGGGGGAGATAGCTGTATTATTTTAATAACTGTTATCCGATTTCCATCATGTTCATTTCAATGAGTTAAGTAAATGCTGGGTAGTTTTATAGATCTGCAGGCAGACAGACAATGGTTCTTGGTATCCCCCGTTAACCAGTACTTGAGGGGACAATACAGATGCCAAGCCCTTTAAGGCTACCTCAGTCTATGCCGAGGCCCCCATTCTGCACTGACACTGGAGAACTAAGGACTTTGGAGCTGTTAAAAGCGGAGCCCTTGACAAAGCATGGATGAAAGCACTGCAAGGAAGAGAGGACTGAGCAGGAGGATCCCAGAGTTGCTGAAGGACACTACCCAAGGCCCAAGTGACTCTCTGCAGAACTGAGGATCTTGCAAATAGATGATATTTTTGCTCTTCAACCCAACTTCTTTCCAGGCTAAAGAATCCCAGTCTTTCATTCACAGCCCAACTTTTCTCTCAGTACCATTTCTGCACCTTTCCTGAGTCTTTTTTCTGATATGAGGAGGCCAAAATTGCAAGTTGTAATTTGTGCAGATGTGCCATTGATTTATAGACTAAGAAAAATATATAAGAGCATGAGCTTTCATAAGTAAAACCCACTTCATCAGATGAGTGGGTTTTACCCATGAAAGCCCATGATCCTGTATATTTGTGTGTTTGGCTCTAAGGTGCCACAGGACTACTCACTGTTTTTAAAGTTACAGACTAACATGGCTACTCCTCTGAGACACTGATTTATAGAATGCTCTGAGAGCTTTTCCATACTGTTCTCTCTTTCTATCTAATGCAACCAAAAATCTTTCCTGACTTTTGGCCACGGTTGTGTTGAGTTGTCCTTGATAACTTCAAGATCTTTGCCTACAGGTTATAGCTAATTTAGAACCCCTCCGTGTGTGCAAGTAATTTAAACTGTTCATTGCAATGTGTATTAGCTTGGCTTTATCATCTATGACTTTCATCTGCCTTCGAAACAATTCCCTTGTTCTGTCTGGTCCTTCAGGAGTTCCTCACAAATGCTCCATAGTTTTAACTAACCTAATTATTACTATATCCTCGGCAAAACACTGTTCACTTCTACAGCAGACCATTAATAAATCCAGTAATCACCAAATCTAGCACATGAATCTGCTCCCAGTGAAGTCAATACAAAAGCCTCCGCTGACTTCCTTGGGGAGCCAGGATTAAGCCATTAGGCCAGATCTATGGGGGAACTATCTATAGCAGTGGTTTCCAACCTGTGGTCTGCAGATTACTGGAGGCCTGCAGATTATGTCTAAGATTTCCAAAGATGTTCACCTCTCCATTCAAAAAACTGTAGGGATCCACAAATGAGAAAAGGTTGAAAACCACGGATCTACATTATTAAACTTTCCACATTGAGGTCTCCTACTTCAATTTGTAAGCCATCTTAATTTGACACAGATCATGGTATTTAGCAGTAGTTTTAGGCACTCCATCTGCCCAAAAGAGATTTGCCAATTTTAGTGGGTTTGTATTTTCTTATTTTTAAGATGTCTCTCTCTGTCCCCCCTACAGGTGTTTGAAAAGCTCTCACAAACAACTGGGGAAACTGTGTTAATGAAGAGGAAGTGTTAATGAAGAGGAAGCAGTAAAGCTGCCTATACACAAAGTTCCATCAAATGCAGAAAGTAAACACAATAAAAAAGGGTTTTTTCTCTAATCTTCATTTAGAGAAATATTAGGAGATATATGTGAAAAGCTTCATGCAGAAGTGTCCCTAGGAACTAATAAATTTCCCTACCCATAACCTCTTATGAGGGAATTTCTTCAAAGGCCTCTTCAAAGTCTAAATGAACTATATCAAGTATTTCCACCTTAACTATTATTCAGTAAGCCCTTGCAAAGAATCCCAGCAGCTCAGACAGACATGACTTACCGCTGCTCAAGCTGTTTTGGACTCTCCCTCCCAAATTATACTCATCGAGATGTTATGTTATACTAACATTTTGCCAACTGTTGGGCATGGCTCACTCACATGCAGGGCACGAGATGATGGGCAACAACTGGATATTACAACAGTGAACTCCAGATGGGACAGAGCTGTATAAAATAAGAGTATGCCCCCTACGGTTACTCCTGGACCCATGACTATAATTTCCAGGATCAGATGGGTAAAAATGCTATCCACCTTTAAAAGACCATCACCCTCTCTGGGGACTTGTCTTTCAGCATATAATTATAACAGATATACATAGTTCTTCTGTGCCATACAGGGACTGGACTCAGTGACCCAAGTGATCACCTTCCAAACCTATCCTCTAGATTCTCTTATCATTTCTATTCCTGACAATCAGCCAGTCTCATCCAGGAAACCTGCAAGTCAAAGGAGGCTTATACTGTAAGCCAGTGTTTCCACAGAACTGCGGGGTTCCACGAAGTGAAAATAAGGGTTCCGCAAGAAAATTCCATTACAATAACATTTTATGATTAAAAGAAATAATAATGTTTTTAAATATGTGCAATTAAACTAAATGTTGATCTCATGACCTTGTTTAGCATTTGTTTATTACTATCATTACATATTTGTGGTCTACTTTTTCAGCTACATATATAAGACTATTAGGGGTTCCGCAAAATTCTTTCACATTTAGAAGGGTTCTGTAGCCAAATAAAATTGGGAAACACTGCTGTAAGCCTTTGCACCCACCTACTTTGAGAGCAGTTCACTTTGCTGCTCCTAGAGAGGCATTTCCCTTGTATTCCTCTCCCACTACACTTAATGCACCTAAATCCCAACTAGGTAAGAGTGCCACTTCCCTCCTCTCCCTCTTCCCAGCTAGTTGCATGCTCCATCTCAGGGATTCCTAGAGAGCTATTCTTGTGCAAGACGGGCTAGGCCTGAAGTCTGCCCTTTGACACAGAGCTATTTGGTACTTACTGACTGGGAGTCCTTTGTCCGTGTGCAGCAAAGGAAAACTTTGAGTCGGCGAGTCCAGCTGCTAGCTTGTCCCTCTTCAAGGCGGTGCCTGCACCATGGAAACAAAGAATGCATATGCACAAAGGAAAAGCAGTTGCATAGCAGAGGGGCAGGAGCAAATACAACAGCAAAAAGAATACAGAGACAAGCACTAGGACGTAGTGTACAAACCACATAGACTATGTGGTCTGGGATAATATACATACCGGACCAAATTCTCATTTTCACTAAGGCTCCTATACACTGCTCTGGAAATGAGTATCTCGCCCATGCTGTATATAGAGAAACATACACAGAGCATGGGAGATGGTTTATGAGGCAGCATTCTGTGTGTTGAGAGGGAGGGGGAGATATTTGTGAAAAGTTCTGATTTGTCTGATCAGTGCTAAATTCACATACGTGATGACCTTTTCCTGATTAGGATGGCTGTAATGAGGACATTAATGTTCCATGGTCTGCTAGAAGCAGAATGTGCAAGGACATCTCATTCTTTAGAGCTCGGAGAGGAACCTTGAGATATCTGTGTGCAGATCATAAAGATTAGGGTTGGAAGAGACCTCAGGAGGTCATCAGGTCCAACCCCCTGCTCAAAGCAGGACCAACCCCAACTCAATCATCCCAACCAGGGCTTTGTCAAGCCAGGACTTAAAACCCTCTAAGAATGGAGATTCCATCTCCTTCGTAGGCAACAAACTGCAGTGCTTCACCACCCTCCTAGCAAAATAGCTTTTCCTAATATTCAACTCAGATCTTCCCCACTGCAACTTCTTGTTCTGTCATCTGCCCCCACTGAGAACAGCCTGGCTCCATACTCCTTGGACCTGCTATCAAATCCCCCATCATTCTTCTGTTCTGAAGACTAAATAAGATTAGTTTCCTCAGCCTTTGCTCACAAGTCACGTGTCCTAGGCCCCTAATAATTTTCACGGGACAGAGTCCAGCGGAGGGCAATTTTTCCACATCCTTTCTGTAGTGGAGGGCGCAAAACTGGATGCAATATTCCAAATGTGGCCTGTGACAGGGCGGTCCAGCCCTGCACTGACCAAGGGGGGAGCAAATGGGCCTGCTGGACAGGGAAGGCCCCACCCCCGCAGCAGTGCATGCTTCAACTGCGGGCCAGGTACAAAGGCCAGGGAGACAGCTCGGTCGGGGCTGACCTCCGGCGGGGAAGGAGCTCCTACCTGACCACGGATGCCAGAGTCTCTGCTGCTGGAGCAAGAACCGCCGGAACAGCCGCCTAAGCAGCTACAGACCCCGGCCTGAGCGCAACCGCAACGCCGACTATGCCGCACAGCCCACCTATCCGCCGTCGCTGCCCCCACTGCTGCAGTACCAGTTGCCGTGCCTGCCAATGCCGTTGTCACAGCCAGAAACCCGTCTACAGCTGGGGCCTCCATCGGCCATGGGGAAGGGGTAGGAGACAACCCAGAGCAGGGAGCAGGAAAAGCCCCGGCTGGCTTGGCGCGTTTTGGGGCAAACTCCCCGCTGAGCCAGTGGTGGGAACCACCCACCGCTGACAGGGCCCTGGGTGGTGGCCCGGTGGAGAGGGAGGGCTCAGGCCCCCCTACCTCTCCTTCCCAGATCCCAGACAAAGAGTAAATCGGGGGAAAGGACTAGGTCTCTGGGCCTGTGTGGGTAATAGGACTTGGCCTCTGGGCCCGGGTGTAAAGACTCGACCCCAGGGACAAACTGTGCGGGGCTAGGCACCCCGCCACGTGGCCCAACCAGAGCCAAATAGAGAGGAATCATCACTTCCCTCAATCTGCTGGCAATGTTCCTACTAATGCATCCCAATATGCCATTAGCTTTCTTGGCTACAAGGGCACACTGTTGATTCATATCCAGCTTCTCATCTACTGTAATCCCCAGGGATTTTTCTGCGCAACTGCTGCTTAGCCAGTTGGTCCCCAGCCTGTAGCAGTGGTCAGGATTCTTTCATCCTAAGTGCAGGACTCTGCACTTGTCCTTGTTGAACCTCGTTAGATTTCTTTTCACCCAATCCTCCAATTCGTCTAGGTCAGCTTGGCTCCTACCCCTATCCCCCAGAATATCTACCTCGGCCCCTAGCTTAGTGTCATCCACAAACTTGCTGAGGGTGCAAACCAACCCATCATCCAAATCTTTAATGAAGATATTGAACAAAATCATCCCCAGGACCAACCCCGGGACATTCCACTTGATACCAGCTGCCAACTAGACATAGAGCCATTGATCACTACTCACTGAGCCCAACGATCTAGCCAGCTTTCTAACCACTGTATAGTCTATTCATTCCAGACATACTTCTTTAACTTGCTGGCAAGAATACTATGGGAGACCATATCAAAAGCTTTGCTTAAGTCAAGGTATATCATATCCACTGCTTTCCCCATAACCACAGAACCAGTTATCTCATCATACAAGGTAATCAGGTTGGTCAGGCATGACTTGCCCTTAGTGAACTCATGCTGATTGTTACAGATCACCTTCCTCCCCTCCAAGGCTGTGTCTACACTGGCACCCCTTTCCGGAAAAGGGATGCTAATGTAGACTTCGGAATTGCAAATTCCGCGGGGGATTTAAATATCCCCCGCGGCATTTGCCTTTACATGGCTGCCGCTTTTTTCCGGCTTGGGGATAAGCCGTAGAAAAGCAGCAGTCTAGACGTGATTCTCCGGAAAATAAGCCCTTTTCCGGAGGATCTCTTATTCCTACTTTCTTATTCCTACTTTCTTATTCCTACTTTCCGGAGGATCTCTTATTCCATGTAAATGCAAATGCCGCGGGGGATATTTAAATCCCCCGTGGAATTTGCAATTCCGAAGTCTACATTAACATCCCTTTTCCGGAAAGGGGTGCCAATGTAGACACAGCCCAAGTGTTTCAAAATGGATTCCTTGAGAATCTGCTCCATGGTTTTTCCAGGTACTCAGGTGATGCTGACCAATTAGTAATTCCCCAGATCTCCTCCTTCCCTTTAAAGATGGGCACGATATTTCCCTTTTTCCAATTGTTTGAGCCTTCCCCACTCGCCAAGAGTTTTCAAAGATAATGGCCAGTGGCTCCACAATCACATCAGCCAACTCCCTCAGCAGCCTCAGATGCATTAGATCCAGCCTTGTGCGTGTCCAGCTTTTCTAAATAGTCCTTAACCTGTTCTTTCACTACTGAGGGCTGCTCACCTCCTTCCCAGAATGTGCAGCCCAGTGTAGCAGTCTGGGAGCTGATCTTGTCTGTGAAGACAGCAAAAAAAGCATCAAGATCTTCAGCTTTTTCCACATTATCTGTCACTAAATTGCCTTCCCCATTCAGTAAGGTTCCTACACTTTCCATGATCTTCTTGCTGTTGACATCACTGTAGAAACTCTGCTTGTTATCCTTCACATACCTTTCTAGCTACAACTCCAATTGTACTTTAGCCTTCCTGATTACACCCCTGCATGCCTGAGAAATGTTTTTACACGTTTTCCTAGTCATTTGTTCAAGTTTCCACTTCTTGTAAGCTTCCTTTTTACGTTTAAGATTTCTCTATTCAGCCAAGCTGGTCACCTGCCATATTTGCTATTCTTTCTGCACATTGGGACAGTTTGTTCCTGTGCCCTCAGTAAGACGTCTTTAAAATATAGCCAGCTCTCTGGGGGTTCTTCCCCCCTCATATTAGCCTCCCAGGGAATCCTTCCCATCAGATTCCTGGGTCAAATTTTGCTTTTCTGAGGTCAAGGGTCCGTATTCTGCTGCTCTCCTTTCTTTTGTCAGGATCCTAAACTTAGTCATCTCATGGCCACTGCTGCACAGGCTGCCACCTACTTCAACTTCTCTACAAATTCTTCCCTGCTTGTGACCAGCAGGTCAAGAGGAGCATGACCCCAACTGGTTCCTCCAGCGGCAGTGACAGGAAGTTTTCCTCAGTACTCTCCAAAAACTTCCCGGATTGTCTGTGCACTGCTGCATTGCTCTCCCAGCAGATGTCAGGATGACTGAAGTCCCCAAAGAGAACCAGGGCCTGTGACCTGGAAACTTCTGTTGGTTGTCTAAAGAACGCCTCGTGGTCTGGTGGTCTATGGCAGGCACCCACGACAATATCACTCTTATTGCTCTCACCTCTAAACTTAACCCAAAGACTCTTAACAGGCGTTTCTCCCACTTTATACTAGAGCTGTGAGCAGTCGTACTGCTTTTACATACAGTGCAACTCCTCCACTTTTTCTCCCCTACCTGTCCTTCCTGAACAGTTTATACCCCTCTGTGGGAGTGCTCCAATCAAGCAAGTTACCCCACCAAGTATCTGTTATTCCAATCAGATGAAGTGCCACCCTTAGGATTTACTGCTGTTCTCAAGGAGAGAACTTTTACCTCTATGAGACAAGTTGGCCCCTTACACAAATGGATTTTACAATACATCACAGTGGCACTCAACTCAACCGCAGGTGTCACTGCCCATTGGAGGCAATATTTTGTGACAACTTCCTTCCCCGTTTTTGATTGAGGAACATGCACAGCAAAGAGGCTTAGATCAAGCAAAGTGAAATTCATCTCACTTTAAGGCTGGAGATTAGGGATGTGAAAGATTAACCGGTTAAACCTTAGGTTGATGTAACATTTAATCTGTTAACTGATTAACCGGGATTTTACATCACTACCAGAGATGGTAGTGTCTTTGATTCTTTACTTCAGAGATCATCCCTTGGTATCCCTAAGCAGCTACTCGCTCTGTTGATGCCAGCACAGATGAATTAAGAATTAATGTGCTTTGGAGTGATTAGAAACAGGTCACTTCAACCCTGCTCTTCAGGCAAAGGATCCTGAGGGAAAAGCACTTGAGTACAGTGGGTTGCTTTTGGGGAAAAGATTTTGGTAGGTTAGGTGGCTCCAGTAACTACATGGGTCCCAGTCAAACAATACAACGTATAGAGCCAGAAAGTGGATATGTAAAGAGTTAAAAAGCAGCCAATAACTTGCAACTAAGATTCCAAAAGATGAACAAGAATACAGTTGTTTTAAAATGGAGTTAGCCCTGTAATGTAACAGGCCTAGAGATAATCATGAGCTCCCTGAAAAGCTACGGAATACAGGTAGCAGAATTTTTACCTCCTCCATCAATGTCAAGGACTTCACAACTGGTCTAACGGGAGAGTGGAGGGACATGGGAAGGGAGCAGTCATTCGGGCTGAACTTTCAAGTGTTTACTCTTAGCCTAAAGGTGAATTTGTCAGGTAAGTCTGAACATAATGAGCTGACCTTTCTGTGAGCATGAAAATAGCCATGTAACACAACAGAGAAACTAATAATAATAGCTGAGTACCACAGAAAGGAAGCCACCAAAAATGAACTGTCCTAAAGTAACAAATAAATCCAAAGGAAATCTGTCATCTTGGCAGGCTCTGTTATGGGCTGAGAAAGTGAAAAAAACCCTAAAGTTATAAACGCATTTACAAAGATCACATTGATTCCTACATGTCACAAGTACTTGCCACCGAGGACTAGAGGCTTGATCTTGCAAGACGGAGAGTGCCCTTAATTCCCTTTAGTCTCAGTGAGAACTGACAGTGCCCAGCACCTTGCAGGATTAGTCTCAAGACCAGAAGATAATTTAAAAATAAACCCATCGGGGGCTATTGTTAAAATAATAATAATACATATGTTATAGCATTTTATATTTCCATATAACATTATATCCCAGCAGATCTCTAGTTACATGTACCAATCACCCCTGAAATTCAGCCGTGTCTGGGTAGGTTGTAAATGTCAGGTGCATAACACACTGCATAAGAATAGGGGAAGGAGAGGTCAAGGACACTGAGACAAAGCCATACTCTGACCCAACGGTGCCCTGGAGTCTTTAATACCCACAGAACAGTGAATTTTAAGATCTCAGATAAATGGAACCTGTCAGACTGCAGAATGCTCAGTTTCCCTCTCTCTCTCTCAGGAGGAGGAAGACCTGTTCAAACTTGCTGGGATTTATGCACATGGTCTGCGGGATGCATCCTGATCTACCAGGGCCTGTCCTCACTTCAATGTAGCACCCTGAAGCATGCAAAATAGACTAACAGGGTACTGAATAGCCCCAAAGATCCAGAACTGATGCAAGTGACATGTTAAATGGTAAGGAAGGAGCTCCCTGCTGAAAAAGATACCAAGTCCTTAAAGGGTACATGTCCTTGCTGTATGGCTCCTTAGCAGTCCAAGGGTCTTTCCCAAAATGTGAACAGCATTCGAACGATTCCTTTTCAAGTCAAAGTTGGAGCGAATGTTTGGAGGACCATTTCTCACTGTATCTTCTTGATTTGAAACACATGACTTCCAAGCCATTTTCAAATGGCCACACCTTTGCATATGCAAAAGCAAATAGCCTCAACTGGCAAAGCTACATTCCTCACCAAGGGCTATATACATTTCCACACGACAGGCCAATTTGTGCTGTCCAGCATATAAAAAAACATTCTTATGTGATGAAAAAAGAAATCCTCGCTCCTATTTTGGGCTACTCACAAATGGCACAATGGTTTCTTAATTATAATGTCTAACTGCCAACACAAAAGTAATTGCTTCTGGGCTGAGACAAAATATAGCAGAGGGGAATATGCTGAAAAAAGACAAAGAATGAGCAAAGAAAGGGGCTTCGAATGAAGAGGCTGTCTCAACCTTAAGTAGAGCATCAGTGCGGCAGAACTGTAGAAGGGCAAACAGCCATGCAAAAGAATGAGCAGTATAAGATACTCTACATGGCAGCAACAGGGCTCCCCAGGGACAGAAAAATTCCTGGCCTACATGGATCCAATCAAAACTCTCCCTTCAGACACATACACTGATGTACATGTGGTACACAATACGAATATCCTGGAGCATCTTTGGAAATGATGCTCAACAGAGAAATGCCCTGTTGCCGGCACTGGAGAGCCCCCGGAGGGAGGATGGGGAAGTGCCAAGAGTTGGACAGATCAATATGGACTTCCAGACCTCCTCTTTCTGGAGAGCTGCGCCCTGCTTCCTTACCGCAGGTTGTATGTCCTCAGGTTGCGCTGTCTTCTCTTTGTGGCTCGCAGTTTAACAAAGGTCCGTCCTGTTGGGTCAAAGACACACAGGACAGTGATGCAGACACTCAGAATGACGACCCAGTTGCAGACGACCATTCCTGCAGAGAGAGAAGAGGGGGAAAGTCGGGGGTCTGACCTGAAACCACAGCAATGGTTCATCCACCCTAATCTCTTGTGTGCACACCAATCCATCTCCCCACTTCTACAAAGAGAGCAATAGGACGGCATTAACCTGCTCACTCTTGCAGAGAACTCCTTTGGGAGGGTCTCTGAGCGTAGATGGGTTCTCCAGCCTCAAGATTCTTGTTCAGAGGTTACCTATGTAGAGGGGGGCACTTAAATATCTATTCAGTATCTAGAAGGATTCCAGAGCGTGTCAGGAGCCCAATAAGACTAGCTCAGATCCTGAAAGGAAATCTAGATAGTTAACTCTCTGAAGAGCAAATAGTAAAGGACAAAGTCCTTCAAATTCACCCACCCAACCTAATGCTGGAAATTTAGATTTCTGTCTCTCTGGAGACAGCTAAACAGTGTGAATACAACACCTGCTCTGTGCAGTAATATAGCCAGACAGCAAGCACCACATTCACATCGACTGTACTTCCCCCGTTCCCAGGGGTACTTCCTCCATTCCCAGGGGTACTTCCTCATACATGGAATAACCCCACAGTCAGGGGCACCCTCTACAGGCACAGGAGCACATAAATGCACTGAGCACAATATTCAGGACACCCAAATACGTACCCAAGGTGACACTCTTGGCAGTGAGGTCATTGCAGGAGGAATAGTACTGTGTTAACCACACAATGCCCACAATTGCATACACAAACTCGATCACCAGGATGGCTGAAACAATAGGAACACAGAGCACAATAGGAGCAAATTTCTAACAGCTAAGCACTGCTTCTCCCCAGGAAGATAGGCATGCTCCTAGCCTTGTCTCTGCCACCCCACCTGCATTTCACATCAGCAGCCTCAAGCCAAGAGAGAAATCCTTGTTCCTAATGTTGAATGAACTGTAACCAGTGGCTGGCTCATGCCCCACTAGGATAGACTGTGCTGAGAGCAGCACAGAATGGATTACCTTGCTGTTCTGGCCACAATGCTTTAGGATCCTGAAGGAATGAGTACAGAGATCCACTAGCTCTTCAACAGTCTCTACCCCTATATTATTCCCTGGCTATAGTTACACACAGTTGCAACACCAAGGATGGCATCACAGGCATGATTCATACCCCACTTAGCCTACAATGCACACAGACTCTCCCAATGCAATGTACCACTGTGTAACAAGCACCTGCCTCACCATGATATACCCCCCGCCTGATTTGGAAAGGAGAGGTTAAATCCCTCAGGCAAAATTGAGGAGGGTTTGTGTATTGTGGATTAATCCCACCTTGTACATTTTGGCAAATCTGGTGTGTGTGGAAGGGAATGTATCTATTTTAGGCGCCTCACAATCGTCAGGGAAATTCTATTATCCCCATTGTACAGTTGGGGAACTGAGGTTCAGAGAATCTAAGTGACTTGCCACACCAGGAAGTTTGTGGTACAGCAGGGAACTGAAGCCAGGTCTTCCAAGTTCTAATCCTAGCTTCTTAGCCACTGGCTTCAGCAGACTCCCAGCATGTGAGGAGTGGCAAAGGATGTTAAGCCCCCAATCTTGGCAGTCTCAGCACACAAAGGATCCCTCCTGCTTCTGGCAGGTTCAGAAAGGGGCATACAGGGCAGGGGTAATTTTCCACTGGCTCTAGCAAGCCCAGGGGGATATATGTGTAAAGGTGAGGCTTGTTCCTGGCTAGCTTTGGCAGACTTGAGAGAGAATATGGAGTGCTTCTCTCCCTTGGGCACTATGGGTATGTCTACACTACCACACTAGTTCGAACTAGCGGGGTAATGTAGGCATACCGCACTTGCAAATGAAGCCCGGGATTTGAATTTCCCGGGCTTCATTTGCATAAGCGGGGCGCCGCCATTTTTAAATCCCCGCTGGTTCGAACCCCGTGCCGCGCGGCTACACGCGGCACGAACTAGGTAGTTCGAACTAGGCTTCCTAGTTCGAACTACCGTTACTCCCAATGAGGAGTAACGGTAGTTCGAACTAGGAAGCCTAGTTCGAACTACCTAGTTCGTGCCGCGTGTAGCCGCGCGGCACGGGGTTCGAACCAGCGGGGATTTAAAAATGGCGGCGCCCGCTTTATGCAAATGAAGCCCGGGAAATTCAAATCCCGGGCTTCATTTGCAAGTGCGGTATGCCTACATTACCCCGCTAGTTCGAACTAGCGGGGTAATGTAGACATACCCTATCAGACTTGGGATAGGTATTATACCTCTCCCCTCAACTCTGGCAGCTTCAGGAGACAGGGAATGTTCTGGCAGACTCAAGATATGTTCTAGTCATAGGCTGACACTTCTTTAAGGCCAGAATCCTCTGTCTTTCATGAGCACTTCAACTACCACTTTCCTTACTCCTTGGTACATCTCAGCCACTGGAACCATTTCTTTCAGCTGAGATACAGGCATCTGCCCCGGGAACTGTTCTGCTGTTTCTTCGTAGGGTTGCTAGGTGTCCGGTATTGACCCGGACAGTCCAGTCCAGTAATTCCTCATTTAACACATGCCCGCTTAACACGTTTTCATGATAGCACGATTTTCTTTTTAGGGAACGTTTTTTGAATTACACACGACTGTCCCTGGAATAACACAATTTCCCCAGCCGGCCCATCGCTGATGGCTGTGCAGGGCTTCCCTCGCCTCCCTGCAAAGCGGCGGAGAGTTCGCTGCTCGCAGCGCCATTCCCCGCTGACTCCCCCTCACCAGACACCTTGCCCCCTCTCCTCCGCCCCCGCTTGCAGGCCGGCGACTGGGTTTCCCCAGCCGGCCCATTGCTGGCGGCTGCGCAGGGCTTCCCCCACCTCCCTGCAAAGCGGTGGAGGGTTTGCCACTTGCCACGCCGTTCCCCAGTGACCCCCGCTCGCTGGACGCAGTGTGGGTCCTGGCAGACCCATCATAGGAGCATACTCCCAACCCAATCCCCCTCCCTTCTCCTTCCCTTCCTTTCCCCAGAGCCAAACACCTCCCCTCCCTGCTGTAACCCAGTCCCCTTTCTTCCTCAACCTTATGTCCCGGTCCCAACAGACACCACCGCTTGAAACGCAACCCTCACCTTTTCCATTCTTTTCAATGGGAAAATTGATCCCGCATAACACGTTTTCACTTAACACGATCATTTTCTGAAACATACCTATAGTGCTAAATGAGGAATTACTGTATTTCCACCTCCTGTCTGGTAAAAAAATTCAGAAAATACCAGATACCTAAAATGTCCGGTATTTTCTGATTTTTTCCCGGCCAGCAGGTGAAAATCCCAGGTGCTTACCTGGTTCTGCAGGGGAGCTTTCTGGCCTGCAGCAGAAAGACAAGATGGCCCAAAAGTCTCAAAAGCATTTCTTAAAGAGGTCATGCTGTTTTTTTTTTTTTTTAAAATAAGCTTAACAACTCTCGGGGTCCTTTTTTTTTTGCTCAAAACCTTTGGTCTCCCCTTTTTTTTGGCAACAGAATTTTTTCCCCGGTGGTTTTTTTTTGGGAGGGGTGGGGGGGAGAGTGTTTGATATTTTTGGTTAAACCATCTGGCAATCCTATTTCTTCAAACAACTGTAGGCCTGTCAGGCACTCACACTCCTCTCAGATCTAGGGCACTGGCAACCATGGGCCTGCATCATCTTACTGACCCTGGTTTAAATGGTTCCAGCAAACAGCTTCTCGTGCTATTTGGCCAGCCAGTGGTACTTTTAAAAACTGTTCAGTAGGCCTTGTGTACACCGGTTCTCCCCGCCCCCACCCAAATTCCTGCCATTTCTATCATCACATAAGCTCCACCCACAGGAGTGTTAGTATTAGGAATGTGAAAGATTAAGCAGTAAACGGGTAAGCACCACCCTTAATGGGTGCTGCTTCCCGGTTCCAGTTAACCTGTGGGGGATCACCGTGGACAGGGACCTTGTGCATCACAGTCAGGGTCTGCTTCAAGCATCCAGAGCAATGCCTGTTCATGGCGTCCCAGGCGTGTGCTGGGGAGCTGCCCAGAGGATTGCTCCAGCCCAGCTGGGAACCAGCAGAGACAGCCCCAGCCGAAGTGTGGGGCTGGGACCCAACGCGTCCAGCAGACAGACCCAACGCGGGGCTGGGAACGGGAGCCCAGCAGGCTAGGGGGCTGGAGCAGCGAGATCCCACTTAACCAATTAATCAGTTAAACATTAGGTTAACTGGTTAAATGTTAGGTTAACTAATTAACTGGGATTTTACATCCCTATAGATAAGATTTCTGAAGTCTCAGGGCTGGACTAACAGCATGTGCTTATTGGAGACCTTGACTACATTAGTGGTAATATTCACACTGCTAATACCAGAATAAATGATGAAACTGTGGTAGCAACAGTGAGAAATGTGAGGAATAAAGCACACCCAGGCCTAAGACTCAGTTTCAAAACAGCTCCCTAATATGTGCATGGTATTAAAGGGCTTGATGACTTTGCAGACGGATGGGATGGAGGGGAGATCTCTCACTTGGTTTCTCTCTTTTCCTGCCCCTTCTACTCAACCTAGATTTAAAACAGTGTGTCGAAATGTCAGGCTCTACTCCTTTCCCGTGGGAGATTCTACAATGTTGGGGAGAAATTTAGAGAAGAAGATTTGTTTGCTTTGCTCGTTAATGGATTGCACTTGGCACTCAGCAAAGATGGAACTGCTTCCCATATGGAGAGAGCTTTCAAGAGAGGATGCTGGGCTTCTGGTAAATCCTAAGGGGAGAGAAGCCAACGAAACAAGAATAGGCAACAAGAGGCCCTGCCCTCATGTTTAAAATAAGCACGATTCCCTGTCTATCCAAAAGACTTCCCCACCAGGCTCTTACAAAAATACTTCCCCCAGGGAGAAGAGGTGGTGGCCTAAATGTATTTCCATATCTTAGGCCAGAGTGAGAAACCCTGCATAGGAGACCAGGATCTGTTCCCCTTTCTGGTACGATTTTGAGGAGTTTCGATTGGGAGTGCTGGGGGAAAGGTTGTAGGAGGAAAAGAGATGTAACACACATCTCAGCAGGAGGGGAGGCATGTAGGCATCCAATGTATATAGTTATCTATATGGAGGCGGGTTATCTATCCTGCACACTAGTGGATGGATAGGTGTATTGAGAGATGGCCTAGAAGTGACATCTTGAGGTAGGTGGGTGAAGGCTGGGTGTACTTAGGGTATGACAGGGACTTGTATGACAGGGAAAGGCATGTGCATGCTTTGGGGTGGGCATGCTGATGTTGTACTGAGGCATATATTTGTGTCATGGGAAATCTTGTGGAAAAGGAGGGGGCAGACGTGTAAATGTGTCACAAGGGAGGTGTACAACTGTATTGGAGGAAGAAGGATGAATGTATTTGTGGCAGGGTGGGGGTGTACAAGATGTCACAGGGAGAGAGGGATGAAAGGTACGCTGGGAGGGTGTTTGGAGGGGTGGGTGCAGGTATGTATGGGAAGGCAGGGGGCTGTGTGTCCATTCCAGAAGAGCTCCATAACTCAAAGAAGAGTGGCTAGACACATGTCTCTGGGGGTGGGGGGTGTATTTGTCAGGGTTCAGGAAGGAATACTCTTCTGAGAGTGACAGATGTCAGCGTGGAGGGTAAGTAGTTAGAAGGCCCTGTGCTGCTGCCTCTTACCCAGTCTGACATAGAGCACATACTGCATCGAGTCCCGGGGCTCTGTGTACAGGATGCTGCCGCGCATGCTGAGCCAGATGATTGCCACCTCTGCGATCATGCAGCTGAGCAGGATGCCCAGGTAGCCTCTGCCGTGGTCCACCAGGTTAAGGGAACAGGTCTCGTTGGGATTGTACGCCAGCCCGAAGAGCACCACGGAAAGGATCACAAACCTGCCATGCACAAGCCAACTATTTACCAGTGGCAACACCAAGCAAAGCAGCCCAGCATCTGGTAAGATTCCCTCAGCTAGTCTCCTCACAGTCAGTTTTCTTATCCTTAGGAATAAAAAAAGAAATCCTAGATGGCCTGTCCATTTCCTGCTAGTTCTACCACTAACCTGCAAAGCCTTATTATATTAATTTGGTCTTGAATTCTCTTTCTCAGCTGTCGGGAGACAAGCTGCCCAGATCTCACCACCTCAGTAGCCTGCATCTATTTGGCGGTTATGAGCTATCCCAGGGGCCATAACAGAGGCATCACACTCAAAGCACTGTACTTTGGGTCCCTCTAAAAAAGCACCTCCCCAAATGTCAATAGACTACTCAGGATAAAGGGTGGAGTTGTACGAGGGAGTTACAGGCAGGAAGCTACTAACAAAGGCTTCCCCTGTGAAAGTGGGACAAGGACTCGGAGTAGCAGTGATCCAAAGAACAGGGAAAGGGAGAGGGACCAGAAGTTGAGAACAATCTGGTGCCAGTCCTAAGTGTCCAACATAACCTTCCTGCTCTACACAGGGGACCTAGAGGGAACTCCAGCCATGGAGATGGGAGTAGCAAAAGGAAGGCATGAATTGCTGCAGAGCAACCTTCTCCTGATCATCTGTGCTTGTCACTTACCAGGTGGTGTGAAGAAGGAAGAGGAAGATGGCTGGCAAAACGAGGTCATCGCTGCCCACAGACCAGCGACGGCGGAATACCACAATCCCTGGCATGGCTAGTGGGTCTGAGGAGGCTCAGCAGGCACGATGCTCATCTCCTGAAACAGAAATGAAGGAATGAAGGATGCAGGTCCCCTTCAGTCCCTCAATCACTCCATCCTGTCTTAAAATCCCCTCTTATGGGAGTCCCCTCCATCCCACACCCATGACAATGGCACATCTCCACCAACCATCACCAGCAGCCAAAGAGGGAGGGGCATACCAAACTCACGGTGGCGAGGTGGGGAAAGGAAGAGGCAGTGCAAAGACTGTGGGAAGCAATGATTCAAACAGGTGTGCAACTCATGCTGAATGCAAGTAACACTCACTCGAATACCAGCTTACAGGATTAGTTAGAATCCTGTTACAGAGCTCCGTGTTTGCAAATGATCCCTGCTGGGCACCAACATCAGGTTGTGCCAATGTAAGCACTGTACAGTTCCCTATTACCATGTTCTCCCACACACCTGCCTTCCGGTTCTTCTCTCAAAAGCTTCCTTGCATCACCTCCCTCTCAGTCAGCCAGGTGCTCCAAAGCAGCCACTAATACTTGGACCTTGCAAGCCACTGAGAGAATAGTACATCTCCTCCTCCCCAGCTCTTCGTGGTCCACATCCTACAGTCTCCATGGTGTGCCAAAGCTAAGACAGCAGTGTCCAAAGAGATCTCAATCTTGAATGCAGACTATTTAGAAGCCTCCATTTGCTCTGCCCTCAATTTGCCTCCTGTAGGCATTAAATCAATGGGGAGCGAAGAGACAATTGCGACTCTTCCTTTCTCTCTTTTTTATTAGTTTTTTTAACCTGATGATCCTCAGTTAGCACTGGCAACAGTAGTCAGGAGTGATACAAGCTCCCCCACACATGCAGCTCTGTACCTCACTCCTATCCTGCAACAACTCCTCCACTATTCTACTCCAAGGTTCGCCCATTGGCAGTTCTGCCAAAGCACCTCCTGCAATGCAGCACCCTCTGCTATTTCAGCTTGAAGAGGCACCTCAATTCTAGTTTTAAGCCCCCAGCATGGCTTTGTTAACGTATTTCTATGAAGACCTGCCACATCTCAGGCTTTTCTACTTCTGGCTTCCACTAGCAACTCATGGTGCTCTCTACCCCTGTGCATCCATGGTGATGTTACAGTACTCCTTACAATTCCAGTCTCTCCTTCACCCTCCACTCTGTCAAAGCACTTCAAGACTGACCTGCAGCTTCCCATGCCACTCAACCCAGGCACCTCAATCCTGAAAAACCACCTTCTGCTCTTCTAGTTCTGGGCTTCCACCAGCTCTGCCAATGCACCTCATGCTTAATCTGCAGCAACCTCTGCTATTCTAATCCTCCTCCTTAACACTCATATATTGCTGCCAATGCACTTCAGTTGCAAAGTACAGCAACCATGCAAGTCCCATGCTGTCTCCCAAGTACTGACAAATAGAGTAATCTAATCAAGTACTTCCACAGAAGTAAAAATGAAAATGTCTCATTTCTATTACTTGTGATAGAATGAGGATGTACATCAGGATTTCAGAGGGGACGAACTAT
Source organism: Pelodiscus sinensis (assembly GCF_052426305.1). Lineage (NCBI taxonomy): Eukaryota > Metazoa > Chordata > Testudines > Trionychidae > Pelodiscus > Pelodiscus sinensis. The sequence continues at coordinate 126,695,681 of NC_143056.1, read as the reverse complement.
TACACTAATCTGCCATGCCCCATTCCTAACTTAAATCTTATTGGCACTCTTTCACACTGGATCTCAAATTCCAATCCAAATGCTCTGAATAAAATGACTAGATGAGTGACCACATTTAAATTAACTAGAATCTTCAAACCACAAAACCATTGGCAGCTTATGACATGCCCTGCAAACTGCCCTAACAGCACCACACATCTACATTATTAGAACATCTGATGTTACAACAGGTCTCACGACCTAGCATCTTGTACCCGTCAATTACATTTTTGCTCTCTAATCTGCACACCAGGACTGCAGATCATCCCAAAACTTGGCAGCATTTCTTGTTCCATGTCCACTACCAACTGCTGTCAACCTGGTCTAGTTGGATTTGCTCTCCTATACATGCTGTCACGTAGCAGCAAGTGACTACACACACCTCTAACACTTTTCAGGAAATTCCACAATTAACATGCTGGCATACTTCTAGCATATTACTCACTTCAGTAAAGGCAACACTGTATTCAAAGCTCAGCAGAAGAAAAAAAATCCTGAAATAACTACACACCATTTGGATTCATACTTCCCTAGCACACACTTATCAGCACACTTGGTACATTTCAAATTGCTCACTCCACCAGCCATATGGCAATGCTTTCTAGCCTTATCATGAATAACCTCCCCATCTACCATTGGCACATGGTGGTACTTTCCATTTTCACCGTGAATATTGCTATCCTAAATCAATGCACACAGACATACTTTTCACATTGTTCTACATGAAGTTGTTCCTTGCCAATGAACATAGTGGTACCTCCCAGCCTTTCCCTACCTGCTCTTTATCCATGCAGGCACTCCCAGCATTCCCTGGCTTTCTCATCTGCCCCATCAAAGTATTTTCTACCCCTTTTCTGTGCCTAGCAGTACATGCGATTGTACTTTGAACACTTTCCTACAAAAAGAGAGCCTACAAGGCCCTATGACCAGATCAAGCAGTGCTGCTTTGCAGAAAAAGTGACCCCTAAAGTAGATTCCTGATAAAAAGCAACAGGTGGGCTTGGAATGGAGTGTCTGGGCTTTCGTTGCTGAACATGGTAAGTACTATAGGACTGATGCTGCTAGTCCTCTATTTACCAAACATCCTATACATAATAATGGGGAAATCAGGGGTAGATTGAAGGCAATTAATTACTAATGGTTGTTGGTATGAAATCTAAACCAGGAGGCCTGGAGCCCTGCTCCCCTGTTAGAAACAGCAAGACAGAAGAGGGCGAGAAGGCCTGTTGCTATAATACCGGAGTTACAGCAAGACAGAAATAGTGCTCTCAGGGTAAGGAGTCCTGGGATGCAACCAAAGAGATATACTGGAGGAGACTTGAATACATGAGGAGAAGGGGTGGGTGGAAAGAGTCAGAGGAAAAGAGCCTTGGGACCTTAAAGCAGTGGGTTAGACACTGCACCAAGAGTCCCAGACTTTGCCCCCAGGTTTAAGAGCACTTACAATACAAGGAAGCCCAGGCGTCTGAAAGACTGACTGAAAGAACACTGAGTTGAGAAGCCCTGGGACCCTATGCCCCTCCTAAGGGAAAAGCACATGCATGCACAAGTGCTCAGTGCAAAGAGCCCCAGGACCCTGGCCCTTCAGGTCAGAGTGAGATCTACGGGAATCGGAAACGCTTACATGGCATGTGGTCCAGCAGAAGCACATCCTTCTCTCCCAAGAGGGTGTTTCAGGGAAAGTGCGTATCCACGGAGACAGACATCACGAGTGAAGGAAGAAACAGCAAACTCTTCACACAGCCATTGAAAATCCCAGTCAGGAGAGGAAAGGACGGCTTGCTGACTGTCCGTCAACGAAGCCAAGCATCATCTTCAGAGCACTTCCCTCCCTCCAAGACAGCAACCTCATTTATCCAACTGGGGCTGCTCAGAGCGAATGAGCCGGGGTCGTGACTTCCCCCACTCTGCACCCCCCCCTTCGTCACACTCTAGAAGGAAGTGACATCATCCCTGTTCTGACTGAGGAGATTGTGTGAATTGTGGGAAGAAGGATTGAAAGCAAGAGCATGAGATGCTGTCAGAGTCCTGGGGAGAGAAACACAGAGAGAGATGGAGAGAGGACGGAGCTCTGAGCCAGCAAGTGCAGCAGCACGGAAACCTCCTCCCCTTTGCCAGAGGAAAACAGGAAAGACTGAGCTTGCTGCAGCAATTCTTTGGGGATGTCCTGGAGCGTGGCTGCATGCAGGAGCTCCTCTTCCCCAGCAGTGGATAGCAGTAGAGGCAGTGCTGCTGGAGCAAAGATCCGAAAGGATCTGGGACAGTACCCGCTGGCATTTGCTGAATGCAGAGGGGAGGCGGGGAATTGGACGGGGCATGAAAAGGGCAGTCAGGAAGGGCCACCCTCCTGTCCAGAGAAAGGAGGGACTGTTCAAAAGGAACAGCCTCTCGCAGGCCTTTTCAGCCGTTAATTCCCTGTGACATGCTCCCTAGGGTATAGCAGGGCATGGGGGAGGGGTAGAGAAAGCTGTCTGTTTGGTGAAGGCTTGGAGAAAAGAGCAAGAGAGAAAGAGACATGCTACAAGACAAGATTCCAGCTAAACCTAGATTTAGTTTAATCCAACATCCTCTGGGTCTGACATTAACCACATTTACAAGATATACAAGTAAATAGATGAACTGAACACAGTCGCAACCAAAGGAAATAGGTTTACACATATCACCCCAATAGACATGAGACACCACCTGCATCCACACAGCCACTGACAAACCAACCCACAATCACATACTCCTCGCTAGCCAAACCCACAGAAGAATGAGCTAGCATGCTCACACAGTCACATTCAGACTAGAGATGTTAAATATCGATTAACTGAATCATCAATGAACCTCATGAATTCTTATCAGTTATTCAACTATTCTAAGTCCCCGGGGGCAAGGCTGGCAGCCAGCAGGCTCCGGCCCGACTCCCGAGAACCCCCTTCCACTCCGTGCTGCTGCCTCTGTGGGGTGCCAGGCTCCCCTCATGGACTGGCTGCCTGTCGCCCCACGCTGCTGCCGCTGATACAAAGGCAGAGCGCAAGGTGGCAGCAGCCCCTGAGCTCCCGGACCTGGCATGAGCCAGGCTGCCTGCCCACCTGGCTCCTAATACACTTCAAATGCAGAGCCGCAGCAGGGGCAAGTCCTGGACCCCAGCGCAAGCTGGGACTGAACTGGGCTCCTGGCCAGCCTGCTAAAAATTTACTGGCTAGGGTGGAGAGGAATGCGTGTAGTCTATAGCATTAACTGATAAGCATTTGCTTATCAGTTAATCGACTATGCTATTACATCCCTAATTCAGACACCCAAAGCACAACATGTGTACCCATACAGTCTCTGATATGCCACCCTACAGTAATTCCTCATATGAAACTCACCTCACCAATCCACACAGGCAATGGGTTCACTCTCACTGTATACTACCTACAAAATCCTGAAACTACCTACATGCTATCAGCTCTCCACTCAACCCCCCGTGTTATCTGCCATCTCCTGGGAAACAGAAGCAGGAGGCCCTCAAGTGACCAAATTCTGAGTCTCCTGTAGCACCAATGGTTTAAGGCTCCAACAGGCGTGCTAGACAGAGAGTCTTGCTAGGAAACATCTATAGAGAGGCCCTGAGATTTAGTGGATCTGCTGTCCTCATGCACTCGCCATCTCCACGCATGCATGAGTTAGCATGCTGACTGTGACATGACACAGGCACTGAAAACCATCCCTTACCAACCTCATCCATGTGACATGCTTGTAACCCTGCTGCTGTCAACCCATCTCTCCAGGCCCTGCCTCAACTCCAGGAGGGGCTCACAGAGCCTAATGGAAGACCCGAAAGAGAGAACAGTTGTGTTCTGAAACTCTTAGCCAGGTTTTCATCTCCTCTGCCTGTGACTACAGAAAGCCCTTTCCTTATGATACCAGCTCCAGACACTCTGGCAGGTGTAAAATATTGCTGCCATCTTCTCACATGCTCTCCCAGACAAATGACCATACACACCCAAAACACTTCACCTTCCCACTCATTTCAAGTTTAGGTTCAAAACTGTCCTCAGTGTTCTTAAAACCATCCCAGGACATGCTGTAAGTGACCTCAAAGACTTGTCTCTGCCTCCTCTCTTCATCTAGCCCTAGCCTCTTCTCTGTCCTGCCATGCAGTCTGACCACTGTAGGGGCACATCTAGACTACATGCTTCTGTCGACAAAGAGTGTCTAGACTACATCCAGTTCTGTTGACAAAGCAAGCCGCTTTGTCGACATGAGAGTGTAAACGCAAAGGACAGTGTAGATGCAATAACGCCTTCTGTCGACAGAACTCTGTCGACAAAAGGCGTTATTCCTCATAGAATGAGGTTTACAGCTGTCGACAAAACTGCTGAGTTCTGGCGATGTTATGTCGGCAGATAGTGTAGATGCAGGTATAGTTTTGTCGACAAAAGTCCACTTTTGTCAACAAAACCCTGTAGTCTAGACAAACCCTAGGTGTAAGAAACTCCTCTGTGGCATCATCTATGTCTTCGCCTCTCAGATGGAATCATATTGTCTCTTGCCTGTACACTTGTGTCCCTTTTGAAATTATTTAACTCTGTTAAATCTGCTGAGATAATTTGTATATTTCATACATTTACCACCAAAGTTGTTTTGTATCAAAGAAAATAATTAAAAGTGTACCAGCAGTTGGACCAAGCAAGACTATCTCTGGTGCTCACATACTCTCCCAGACAAATGGCCATAAACACCTCAAAACACTTCACCAGAAGTGTAGAGTCCTGCACAGATACAAAATTTTGTTATCTGCATTCACATCCACAGATGCGGATACCTGCGGATATAAAGCCCATATCCATGGATATGTAGGGCTCTACCAAGGAGCACTTCACCATACTCTTGCTATACCCTAAGCATCCACTGGATTACAGTCTCCTACCCCATATCCCAACAAGCCACAGTACCACTGGACAAGTTTCCAACTCCACCAGACAATGTTCTCCTGGGAGCTGCACTCTCCCTGACCATGCAAGTGTGCCCGTAACTCACAGGCTATCTCACCATGAGTGCCACACAAAGAGTCCCTCCCTGTCCCTGCGAGTACACCAGACTGCACGCACGTACTTGTACTCGACTTCAGCGGAAATCAGCAATTAGAACTTGTACAAAACATGATCAGTCTTCCATCAGTTATTTTTAAAGCCCCTAAATGGAGCGCTTTCTGCTTCAGAGTCCGGATCCTCACAATCTGGGAACTGTTCTTCCATCGGAAGGGATGTGATTTCATCTTTAGGAAATGTCTTAAGGTTGTTGGGGAGGTACTTTCTTGCCTATGGCTGCACACTTACAAAGAAACATCTCTTCCTACTGAATCTTATGTGAGGTTCACAGTGTGTACTCTGAAGGCATGACAGTGTGGAGTGAACAGAAAGGCTGCATTCCTAGATCACTCCCCTGCACAATCTGCCCATGACAAATGTAAGCATTATTAGTACCTCCAAGCTAAGATCTCTATAAGCTGCATGGTCATGCAGCAACCTATTAGGCACCATGCAGATATTCATGGAGCCTAGTCCCAGCAGACCCGCTGCAGCAAGGGGAGAGGTGCCCATCCTCCAGCCCAAACCTAGCCTGCAGTGGCCCGGAAAGAGGTGCCCCTCCTCCCCAATCCCAATCTAGCCTGCTTCTGCCCAACTTGCCATGGCCAGGCACCATTTCCCCAGCCGCAACCAAGCCTGGCCCCCAACTTGTTGCAGCCACAGGGCAGGTACCTATCCCATGGCCCAGCCCTAGAGCTGCCAGAGCAGGGAGAGGAGGAGTCCTCCCACAGTCCAGGTACTGCTGTGGGAAGAGAGAATGGGGAGAGGGGGAGGGAGTCCTCTCTCCCTGCCATAGCCCCAGAACAGCTTGCCCCCCAAATCCTTCATCCTTGGTCCCACTCTAGAGCCTGCACCCCCAGCCAGAGTCCTCACACTCCTGCACACAAACCCTCTGCCTCAGCCCTGATCCTTCTCCCACACTCTGACCCTTTCAGCACATGAGTTTGTTATATCCACCAATATGGAGGTGATGTGTCACACTTCCATATTGGTGCACATAATAAAATTCATTTCACACGTGTGGGGAAAATTAGAGGGAACACTGTCTTCAAGTGGAGTTGATGAAGGATGAACCCCAGAATAATGGGAAAGTGAATTCCCCTCTCATCCTAGAAGCAGAATGTGTCCGTGTAAAGGAGTCTATCGGAGCGCCCACTGGGCTTTGTGCTTTGAGTCTTTGTGCTCCCCTCACCCAGAGGTTCACCGTCTGGCATCCCCAGTCAACTATCTTCTTCGCCCAGGGGGCCCCTTTAACACCAGGGGTCTCCGAGCTTCCCACAGCAGGGAGAGGGGGGTCCGGGCCCGCCCCCTCTCACGGACCCCAGCCCAGGGCCCTAAGGACTCGGTACGCTTACGGCATCCGGTCCGGCTGGCGGGGCGTCTGCCGTAACGCGCCAGCCCTCAGGCTCCCTTCGCCTGCCCTGGGCTGCTTCCTCTCCCTGTTGCACTGTCTCACCGATGCGGAGGCTTACCTCCGCAGTTTGGGTCCACACCTCTCTCTTGGGCAGTCATGTCCGGCCTTTTAAATCCCCGCGCCGCTTGTGGGCGGGGGGTGGGGGCTCCGCCCCCTGTACGCGGCTCTACTTCCGGCGGGGCGGCGCACCCGCCATCTGGTGCCGCCCCCCGCGTGACGTCAGGCGTGGTCTCGGCAGGTGCAGGAGCGTTGCCGCCTCCGTGGCCCGGAAGCACCCGGCACATCGCCGCTCGCCCCACGCTGGGGCCGCCCCGTTTGTCCCCGGCGCCTCCGGCTCCTGCCCGCACGCCGCCGCTCGTGGTGTGGCTGGTGCCGGGGCCTCTCGCTCCGACCCCTGGGTCGCCGCGAAGGCAACTTCCAGGGGGATCAGAGTGCGGGGCGCCTCTGCCCCGTCACAGTCTCCAAGACAGGGCTAGTTCCCCCTCTGGAAGTAATGTGGGAGAGAAGCTCAAGGGTGAATTAACAGGGAGTCTGAAATCCCTTGACACTCTAGGAAGGCAGGACCATGTTTGACTGATAGATTACATTCTTCTTAATGGAAGCCCAAAGCAACCTCAGGAAGAACCTCTGTGCTTCAAGTAAGAGGAGCTGGCATGCAGGCTGGTGGAGCATTTGGAGAATGGGCCCATTACTGATGTAACCAGTTATTAAAAATTTTAAAAAGCCACCTCATTCTATTTAAACTTAAAACTCCCAAAAACCAAAGAGAAGAGTTCCTGAAGTTAGGGACTTTAATCTTGGAAATTACCACAAGTTCCAACTTCACATTGATGTTAAAGAGAGGTAGCCGTGTTAGTCTGTTTCAGCAAAAACAACAAGAAGTCCCGTGGCACTTAAAAACATAAATTTCTGTGGGCTGTAGCTTACTTTGTCATGCAAGATTCAGATGGCAGGGATTTATTCACACATACAGAGATGGCAGATTAATCAGAAGTGGTATCATCTTCACTCTCCTCCCCAAGACACTTTTTGCAGAACAATGCTCACAGCACTGACTACGATATCCTACATAGTGGCTATCACTGTATCAAATTTTATTAGCAATAACAATATGGACAACCCTAAGCAGTCAAAAACCATTAGACCAGTCATGAAGTTGGCTCAAAAATCGTGAGTTTTTAAGAACAGTAAATCTGGGATTCTTTTTATTTGCCTTCTGGGGTTTGAGCCTCTAGGATTCACATATATTCTTGTCATGAAGGCTAGAAATTCAGCTTTAATTTAAAAAAAAAGTCAGTTCTCACCTAATAACATGACCCCGTAAAGAAAATACTATGATTATCATTATAAATTATATATACATAATATAATTTATGTTTATATTATATATATATCATTATTATAGATTTATGAGTATTGTTTGATTAAATTATATATATTATTTAAGTTTGTATTATTAATATTTATTATTAATTATTATTATTAATTATTATTATTATTGCTTCTTCCCATGGGATGGGACCACAAAAAACACACTCTATCCAAGGTGAAATCCAACAAATGCCTCATACACTCACAGTATATCACCTTACCAACCTACTACCTTGCTTTTCTAGAGTTGTCTGCCTAGTACAGGCATGTCCAAAGTCCGGCCCGCGGGCCAATTGCGGCCCGTGTTCCGGTTTAATACGGCCCCACAGGTAATTTGGCAATATCTATCTTTTATGGCCCCCAACGAATTCATATGTATTGAGATGAATACATTGTAAAATCTCAGTTAATGTCAGTTGGTCTAAATCAGTTATAAATATATTTGGACACAACATGTATACTTGGTGTTATGTTCCTGTTCATATTTTTTGAACTTAAAAGTTGACAGACAACCTTTATTACCAATAATATGTAATGTACTTTACAATGTTCCTGACATATATTTCAGCTTCTTGGATTTTTTTTTCATCTGGCCTTCAGATATGAAAGGCAGAGTGATTTAACACCTGTTTAGATTTGTCATCCATGTGACGAAATGAAAAGTATGCCGTTTGCAATAAACTTTGCATAAAATAGTTAATTTGCATTTAATTTTAATGGTTCAAAGAATGTCAGGCAAAATGGTCGGCCCTCACGCATGTTCACTTCATCAAATCTGGCCCTCTTTGAAAAAAGTTTGGACACCCCTGGCCTAGTATTACTAGAGGTTGGACCTCCCTGGTCTGGCACCCTTTGGATGTGACCGATCCCAAAGGAGGGAGTTTGGCTCTCCTGAGGTCTGTCACTAGATCACCAGGCTCCCCTGTCCCTGGGCCACTGGTCTCCCCACTCCACAGCCAGCCTTGGGGCACCAGACTCCACTATCCCCTGGCAATGTCAGAACTCTGCTGCTCCAGGAAGCCGGGCTCTGCAGCCAGCCCTGGGGACATTGGGGCTCAGCAGCCAATCCCGGGCCACCAGGCACCAGGGCTCCGCTGTCCCAGGACTGACGGGGCTCCAAAGCCAGTCCTGGGGTCGCTGGGGTTCAGCAGCCAGCTGCTTCCTGCCGTCAGCCTTCTGGGGCTCTCTGGTCCAGCAATATCTCACAGATGTTGCCAGACCAGAGGCTCCTGAACCAGAGAGGTTCAACCTGTACTATCTTAAGGCATAAAAGTGTTCTTTAACAAGTTCATGATATTCTTAAAGGGCTTTTTGCAGTCTTTTGAGATGAACATGCAGCAATATTTGAGCTGCTAACATGTTTGTGCAATATCTGTTTTGTAGCAATTGTTTCATTTCTTCAAGAATGCTGAAACTATTTTACAACTTACCGTGGTTTTGATGAAGACCTCAGAAGGAGACCTAAATGGAGACAATTCCCTAGCTACCGTCATTTTTGCTAATTGCAATAGTGTTCTTCCTCCCCAGAGCTTCGTAATCAGCAGTGAAAGGCTGGATGGAGGATCAACCAAATTAAAGGGAAATTGGAATGATTTTTTTGTCTCCAGAGAGGCCAAATAACGGGATTTGTCCCCAAAGCTCATATTCACAGCAGAATGCAACAAAACATTTTTCAATTGTGGCTCTGAGAAAGCATTTTTGTCTAAATGAGGAAACGACTAGATTTCTGTTCCACACTCTGCCTTCTATGAGTGACACACCCAGTGAAAGGATTTATCAGAGAACCAGGAGGGACATTTTTCAAGGAGGGAGGTCCTCCCACGCACACTTGTTAAAATACTGGTAGCACATCACTGGCCATTTGTGACAAACTACAGGCAGTCCCCGACTTACGCGGATCCAACTTACGTCGGATCCGCAGTTACGAACGGGGCTGCCCCAGAGTATACGGACTGCGGGACCTCGCGGTCCCACCGCCCGTGTACTCCAGGCGAGAAAAGCTGCTCCGCGTCTCCCTGGTCTGCAGACCAGGAAGACGCGGAGCAAAGCTGCTGCCGGCTTCCCCGAGGCTTTGCAAAGCCGCGGAGGGGCTCGGGCAGCGAGGTAGCCCAGGCCGCCTGGGCTGCTCCGCTGCCGGCTTCCCCAGACTTTGCAAAGCCGCGGGGGGGGGGCTTGGGCAGCGGGGCAACCCAGGCGCACCTGGGCTGCTCCGCTGCCAGCTTCCCCGAGGCTTTGCAAAGCCGCAGGGAAAGCCGGCAGCAGGACAGCCCAGACACCCCGCGGCTGTCCCGCTGCCGGCGTCCTGAGAGGCTTTGCTCCCCATCTCCCTGGTCTGCTGGTCTCCAGCAGACCAGGGAGACTGGGAGCAAAGCCGCGGAGGACCCAGGCGGCGGGACCACGGTGCGTCTCGGTCCGCCGCCCGCATCTTCCTGGTCTGCTGGGGTGGGGGGGACGCAGCTAGTACGCCCCCCTCCCCCCCAGCAGACTAGGCTTTTCTCTGGACACCTGTGGCAGAGCAGCTGGGGCGCTGCCGGTTGGTCCCGCAGCGCCGCTCTGGGCGCTACTGGACCAACCCAGCAGCACCCCAGCTGCTCTGGTCCTGATTCAGCCGCTGCTGGTCAGTTTCAGCAGTGGCTGAATCAGGACGCCTGGGGCAGAGCAGCTGGGGTGCTGCTGGGTTGGTCCAGTAGCGCCGAGGAGCGGCGCTACTGGAGCAACCCAGCAGCACCCCAGCTGCTCTGCCCCAGGCGTCCTGATTTAGCCGCTGCTGAAACTGACCAGCGCTGACTACAGGAAGCCTGAGGCAGAGTTGCTCTGTCTCGGGCTTCCTGGAATCAGCTGCTGATCAGTTTCAGCAGCAGCCGACTTGGGGACGCTTGGGGTTCTTAAGTTGTTTCTGTATGTAAGTCAGAACTGGCGGTCAGTTTCAGCAGTGGCTGAATCTGGACACCAGTTCCGACTTACATACAGATTCAACTTAAGAACAAACCTACAGTCCCTATCTTGTACGTAACCCGGGGACTGCCTATACACAAAATGTGCATGCTAGTGACCACTGAGAGTGAAGAAACAGGGTAATCAGGTTTCTAAGGGTCCATTTACACTGCAGGGCTTAACTCGAAATACAGTACGCAAACTGAGCTACATAAATTGCCTACGTTATTTCGAAATAGCTTATTTGGAAATAGGGAGCATCTACACAACACTTATTTCTAAACAGAGCACTCTTCCTCTGACACCCTTATTCCTCACACAATGAGGGTTACAGGAGTTGGAGGAAGAAGTCCTCAGACTTGATAGTATTTTGACACTATTTTGAAATAACTCCTTCTGTGTAGATGCGAACTAAGTTATTTCGAAATAGTGTTGTAGTATAAACGGTACTAAGTCTTAGAGTGGCTTCCCAAGTCCAGGAAGGAGGCAGTTTTGTGAAATATGGAAACACTGAGAGTTCTGCTTCCACTTAAATACAAGGACTTTTGCATTTAATTTCAATGGGTCAGACTTGAATCTCAACATCTACTATAATTAAATAAATATGTATCTGATATCCCCCTCTAATATCCCACACCATTTAAAACCCATAATTTTGTGCAACTACGATCATTTAAATTGGTAACATAAAAAAATACTCAAAACAAACAAGTATGATGTCAAAATTATTTAAAAAATATAGATCTAATTCAGCCAAACCTAACTACAGTAACTGCTTTGCTATGTCCTGAAAGCACCTTGATTATCAGGGACCTGAGTTTGGGAATCTCTCTCTAGTCTTTGTTTTAAATGACAATCACGATTTTGCTAATTCCTTGGGAGGGTCTTCTAGTCCACTCTCATCATTACAAAATTTTCCCTAAAACTTAATATAAATTGTCCTTTGCTCAATTTTCCTCTAACACTTCCTCTCCCTCCTAATTTTATATCAGATACTTGAAGATAGTTACATACCATCCCCTCACCTCTGTCTTTTAGACAAGCTAATACATACTTAGCATCTAAAACCTTTCTTCATAAATCAATCCCTCCAGCTTCTTTACTCTTTCTTTTGGAAAGTGCTCCTGAAATTCTCTCCAATTATCTACTGAGGAGGTACCTAAGATAGTTACATATTATTACAGAGACATCCCTCAGGATAGGAATAACTTCCACTGACCCCAGGTGCCATCTTATCATCAGTCTCTGAAAGAGGTGCTATTACCTAGCTTCTCTGTGGCATAATTTTTCTGCAAAATCCCAATGTTTTTTGCTGCCATATTGCATTGAAAACACATCCTGCTCACTATCACCCCTAAGTCTTCCTCAGTATTCCTGCTCCCCAGTTTTCTCTCTTGCACTAGATTGTTCTTAGAAGTATTAGCCTGCATTTTTCTAGATGAAATCTCATTTTATTCCCTGCCCATATGTCTAGACTTTTTAGATGCCTCTTTATTGTTTCTGTGCCCTCTCTGCCATTTGCAATGCATTCCAAGTTAGGATCATACATAGATTTCATTTATTCTTGTTTTCTTCTTCATCATTAATAAAATTTAATAAAACTGAACCCAGCATCAATATTTATAGGCTCTCCCCCTCTTTGAAGCCTCTCCCTAACTCTATATATTGCATCATTTCACACATGGATACAACTTTCCAGCTATTTTTCAGTCCATATAACTGGTCCCTTACCAGAAAAATGAATTCCAACTGATATGGGTAAGCTTCTGAAAGGTGCCACACCAAATGATCTTCTTAAGTTCAGAGGCTTTCTCAAATAGGGATTCTTTCAGCTCAGGACTAATCTAGGTCACATAACATCACAACGTATACAGTTTCACTTTTAACATTTTCCCTACTACATTAAGGAAGCCGTGGTCAAATGCCAAAGTAACAGGAGCTCAGTCTAGTGAAGAACATGTGCACGACAATGAATAAGCATGTGAAGGCCAGGGTAGCTGTTTGCAACTGTACATGTATTTCCATGAAGTGCCACAAGGACTATTGTCACAAGAACAATGAATATAAATAGTATATTAGTAGGCAGAAGGTTTAGAACAAAAAAACGAAGTATTTCTTCTCACAACACACAGTCAATCTGTGGAACTCCTTGACAGAAAACATTCTGAAGACCGGGACTTTAGCAGAGTTCAAAAAAGAAGAGGAAGTTACTCACCCTGTGCAGTAACGATGGTTCTTCAAGATGCGTGTCCCATGGGTGCTCCACTATAGGTGTCGGGCTTGTCCCGGCGCCGCAGATCGGAGAATTTTCGTAGCCGTAGTCCGCCGGACCGCGCATGCGCGAAGCGCAGCTCGTGCTCTTTCACGCCATTTGTGTTCGCGCGGTCCGGCTCCCGCCAGTTCCTCCTGATCCTCTTGGTCTGAAAGACAAATAGAAATTCCGAAGAGGGGAGGAGGGCGGGTCGTGGAGCACCCACGGGACACGCATCTCGAAGAACCATCGTTACTGCACAGGGTGAGTAACTTCCTCTTCTTCTTCGAGCAGTGTCCCGTGGGTGCTCCACTATAGGTGAATTTGCAGCAGTAGCCCCTAAAAGGAGGGGGGTTCGGCGCTATCGTGCTGCAGCTGTGGACAGCACCACTGTTGCCACTGCTCCTTCTGGAAGGTGGAGGTTGGGAATGGCATAGTGCTTGGCAAAGGTGAAATTTGACGACCATGTAGCAGCCCTACAAATTTGACGACCATGTAGCAGTCTTTTAGAGGTACGCCCTTCAAGAATGCAGTTGATGTAGCGACTGCATGCGTGGAATGCGCTGTCGAATTCTGTAGCAGCGGTCTACTACGTAGGGTATAGCATTCCTTTATGCAGTTCACTATGATTGACGAAATGCGTTGTGCTGACAACTGTTGACCCTTAGAACGATCGGCTGTAGACACGAACAGATTGTTTGTCTTCCTGATGGACCTGGTTCTGTCTATGTAGAAAGCCAGGGCACGTCTGGCATCCAAAGTTGTAGCCGAGCTTGTTCTGCCGAGATGTGGGGCTTTGGGTAGAAAGTGGGAAGCACTATCGGCTCATTGATGTGAAATTTTGAATTCACTTTCGGAAGGAAAGTGGGTTGAGGACGTAAAATGACTCCTTGATCAGTAAACAGAGTGTATGGGGGTAAGGCCGATAAGGCAGCCAGCTCACCAACCCGTCTTGCAGAGGTTATAGCCGTGAGAAAGATAACTTTAATTGTGAGAGTGCGCAAATCACATGTGGCCAAGGGCTCAAAGGGTTTTTAAGTTAACGAGCTCTAGGTCCCATGGTTGCGCTGGTTGTGTTCGGTGTAGAAAGAGAGTATGTAAGCCTTTCATGAAACGTCGCATCGTCGGGTGAGAGAAAACTGAGTAACCATCCACAGTGTGGTATAACACAGTGATTGCGGCGACGTGCACTCTAATAGAGGCGCAGCTGAGAGAAGAGCTCTTGAGGTGCACGAGGTAGTCCAGAATACAGTGGATGGGCGCAGAATAAGGATCCAGGGATGCCGACGCACACCATGCAGAAAATCGTGCCCATTTGTGAAGGTAGGTGGATCTCATGGATAATTTCCTGCTATGTAAAAGAATGTGTTTGACCTCTTGCGAACAGATCATTTCTGTTTGTTGAAACCAACTAGGAACCATGCCGTCAGTGCCAGAAGATCGATCTGGGGATGGAACAGGCGCTGCCTGTTCTGGACAAGGAGGTCGCGCCTCTTGGGCAGAGGGAATGGACGCCAGGCTGACATATGATGGAGGTAAGGAAACCACGTTTGTCTTGGCAAAAAAGGAGCTATCAGGATTACAGTGGCTTTATCCATCAGTATCTTTTCTAGTACTCTGGGGATTAGAGGTGTGGGAGGGAACGCATACAGCAGTTGATGACTCCAATTGCATAGGAAGGCGTCTCCCTTGGAGTTCTGACCTATTCCTGCCCTTGAACAGTATTGGGGGCATTTGGTGTTCATGTGGGTAGCAAATAGGTCCACTGTTGGGAATCCCCAGGAGTGGAATATGGTTAAGAGGACTTCCGGGTGAAGCTCCCATTCGTGCTTCAGGGAAAAATGTCTGCTTAGTGCATCGGCTATAGAGTTCTGCTGACCGGGTAAGTATTCTGCAATCAGGGAGATTTTGTGGTGGATGCACCAATTCCATAAGGCAATTGCCTCGGCGCAGAGTGACCGGGATCGGGCCCCGCCCTGCCTGTTTATATAGTATACTATCATCATGTTGTCGGTAAAAATTCGGATAGTTTGGGCACGAATCTTTGGGAGAAAGTGACGACAGGCATTGCGCACCGCTCGTAATTCTAGGAGATTGATATGCATCATCGACTCCTCTGGGGACCAAAGCCCTTGTACCTGATTGTGTTCCAGGTGTGCGCCCCAGCCTATTAAGGATGCGTCGGTGGTCAGCTGTATTGTCGGGTGTTGGCGATGAAATGGCACACCCGACATCAGATTCTTGGGGGCTGTCCACCAAGTTAGAGAATTTGTGATGTGCACGGGGATTGATACCCGTTTGTGGACATCTCGAACATTTGGAGTATAAACCGTAGCTATCCAGTGCTGAAGGCAACGGAAGTGTAGTCTTGCATGCTCGACGACGTATGTCGTGGCTGCCATGTGTCCCATAAGCTGGAGACATTGTAGGACCGAGAGTCTGGGACTGGTGGTGATGGCCTGTATAAGGTCTTGCATTGCTTGAAATCTGGTTATTGGCAATAGAGCACGAGCAGTGGTTGAATCGAGTTGTGCGCCTATAAATTGTATCAATTGTTGTGGCGTCATGGCCAATTTTGGAATGTTGATGATCAGGCCCAAGGTTTCGAAAACTGTTTTCGTGAGGCATGTCACGCGGAGAGCCTCCGCCGCTGAAGGAGCCTTGATTAGGCAGTCGTCTAGGTAGGGGAATATTATTACGCCTAGACGTCGTAGGTACGCTGTTACCACTGCCAGAGTCTTGGAGAAAACCCTGGGAGCCGACGAGAGACCGAAGGGCAGGACCCTGTATTGGAAATGGCCTGCTCCTAGTTGAAAACGTAGAAATCGTCTGAGAGCCGGGTGTATCACTACATGAAAATAGGCGTCCTGTAAATCGAGGGACGTGAACCAATCTCTGCTGTGAAGCGCTGGAATGTTAGTGGCTAGGGTAACCATTCTGAAGCGGTACCTCCGGAGGTACCGGTTTAATCCTCTGAGGTCAAGGATCGGTCTCCATCCCCCTGATTTTTTCTCTGTTAGGAAATATCGAGAATAGAACCCCCGTCCCCGGAACTGTTTTGGTACTATTTCTATTGCTCCGATGGCGAGGAGGCGATCGACCTCTTGTTGTAAGAGAGGCTCGTGAGATGGGTCCCTGAAAAGGGATGGGACGGGGGGATTGGGTGGGTAGAGTGGTGAATGGAATGGTATGCCCTAGTGTGATTGTTTGCAGTACCCATCTGTCGGTGGTGATGTGAGACCATCGGTGTTCGAAAGGTCTCAGGAGGTGGTGGAATAATGCCTGTGGAAGTTTGGGATGGGTGTTCAGCGGAATAGTGCACAGTCCCTCAGCTGGGATGTCAAACTTGTTGCTTGGCATTTAGACGGCCAGATGTTTTTGGCTGAGGTCTTCTCTTCTGCTGTCGCTGCCGGTTGCGTTGCTGGTCCTGCTGTCTGTATTGGGATGGCTGAAAGGCGAACGATCTCTGTCTCTGATATGGAGTATACCTTTTCCGATGGAAGGGAGGAGTATACATGCCCAGAGTCTTGAGTGTGGTTCTAGAGTCTTTACCCGAATGTAGCACCTGATCAGTTTTGTCAGAAAAGAGATTCCGTCTGTCAAAGGGTAGGTCTTGGACTTTGGTCAGAAGGTCTTTAGGAACTGCCGCCTGGTGTACCAACGAGGCCGTGCGCATGACCACGGATGTAGCTGTGGTACGCGCTGCGGTATCAGCCATGTCCAGAGCTATGTGAAGAGCTGTTCTGGAAGCTGTATAGCCCTCGTGGACCACCGCTTTAAGGACCTCCCTTTTGCCCTCAGGTAGGTGGTCCAGTAGGGGCGCTAGTTTGGCATAGTTATCAAAGCTATGGTTAGCTAATAGCGCCGCATAATTTGCCATCCGGAGTGAAAGGGTAGCAGACGAGTAGACTTTTCGTCTGAAGAGGTCTAGCTGTTTCATGTCCCTGTCCGGGACACTCGGTCTTTGCTGCGGGCTCCTCATTCTTTGTTGGGCCGCATCGGCGACCAGAGAATTCGGTGGAGGATGAGAGAAAAGAAACTCCATCCCTTTCGCTGGAACGTAATATTTTTTGTCTGCCTTTTTGTTGGTGGCCGGTGCAGAAGCCGGCAGCTGCCATATGTCATCAACAATCTCCAGGATGGCATCATCCAATGGGAGAGCCACCTTCACCTGTTGTGAAGGATGAAGGTTTCTAAGCAAGTGGTGGGATTTCTGCTGAACTTCTGCAAGCTGTACTTTTTGTGATACCGCCACTCTTCTGAAAAGGTCTTGAAACTGACGAAGGTCGTCCGACGGAGATGTGTCTTCCTGAAATACAGCATCATCCGGAGAGGAAGAGGATTGGTCGGTAGGAGATTGATGTTGAGACTCATCCTCAGTGGTATGTTGTAGGAGTACCTGAGGCTCAGGTGGTTGGGGCGGCGGGATACCTGATGGAGTTGGTGGTCTGGTTGTTGCTGGTAAGGATTGACAGTCCCTGCTGGGTGGTGTGTGTGAACGATGAGGAGAGTAGGACACCGAGGAATGTCGAGACTGGGAGTAGTGCCTATAATAACGGTGTTCCGGTGACCTATGATAATATGAGGAGCGGTGCGGAGATCTAGAATAGTAACGGGATCTGTGAGAGGTATAATACGCATAGCGCCCGGAGCGTGATGGAGACCGGGGAGATCGAGATCGAGATCGTTCTCTGGATCTCGGGGTCGGTGGAGGTGACCGGTGATAACGGCATCTTGGCGAGACACGTGGAGAATGGTAAACCCTCTGCGAGTGTCTGATAGATTGGGGAGAGAGTCCTGATGAAGGAGAAGGTGGTTCAGGTGAAAATTGGATGTTTTCTGGTGAGGGAGAAGGTGTAATGATTCTCCTCGATGTTCGGTGCGTGGATGACGCAGTTCATCCCACAGAAGGTCGTGCAGGCTGCACATTTCCTTCCATCGGTGCCGACAGTGCCATGTCAGAAGGCGGAGAACGTTGTGGGAGAACAGACTCCCGAGCCAGAGTGAGTTCCCGCACCGAAGAGTCGCTCGGCGCCGGCGAGTTACTCGGTGCCGGCGAAGCGCGCGGTGCCCAAGCATCTGACGGTGCCGGGGGGCGATGCAGTGCCGGCGACGCGTTTGGTGCCAGAGGTTCCTTCGGTGCCGAGGTGGGAATCGGTGCCGTAGGAGTGGTCTGCGTCGGGGTCGCTTGCGGTGCCGCTGTTGGCGGCTCAGCGGGTGTTCTCGGTGCCGCGTGTGACGTCGGTGCTGGGAACGGCTTCGGTGCCGACGATGACTTAGGTGCCCGAATAGTCGCGGGCTGCGGTGCCGAGGTACTGCGGCTGGGCTTTGCCTTAGAGCCATGCATGCCCGAGATACCAGGTTTATCCCCCACGCTAACACGCGTCGGGGGAAGGGAACAAGAAGGCGATGGTCTTTTCTTTGCCTTCTTTGGGGACGGCTCAGCTGAAGGAGCAGGGAGGGATCCGGGATTTGCTCCATCTTGTGGCTGTAATGCCCTATCAAAGAGGATCATTTTGAGCCTCATGTCCCTGTCCTTCCTCGCTCTCACGGTAAGCTTGGAGCAGTGAGGGCACTTCTGGGGTATGTGCCCCTCACCCAAACAGCGGATGCAGAGAGCGTGACCGTCGGAGGCAGGCATTGCTTCGCGGCACGAGCTGCACTTTTTAAAACCGGGAGAACCCGGCATGGTTACCTCTGTCTTCTTCTGACAGGGTAAGAAGAAAACTATCTACAGTAGAAACTATTTACAGGTAACTTCTGAAGAAAATAATTTTTTTTTAAACTAACGACTACAACTAAAAGTAATGTCACTATATAACTGGAAAGAACTAACTATGAACTAAACTAACTAAATCCTAAAAGTTCTTTCTCTCTCTCAGCCTGACAGAGTCTGAGGAGAAAACAGTATTCCACCCGCGGCCGAGGACGGTCAGGAGGAACTGGCGGGAGCCGGACTGCGCAAACACAAACGGCGCGAAAGAGCACGAGCCGCGCTTCGCGCATGCGCGGTCCGGCGGACTACGGCTATGAAAATTCTCCGATCTGCGGCGCCGGGACAAGCCCGACACCTATAGTGGAGCACCCACGGGACACTGCTCGAAGAAGAACTAGATAAATTCATGGAGGATAGGTCCATCAATGGCCAGGATGGGCAGGAATGGTGTCCCTAGCCTCTATTTGTCAGAAGCTGGGAATGGGCAACAGGGGAGAGACCACTTGATGATTGCCTGTTTTGTTCATTCCCTCTGGGGCACCTGTCATTGGCCACTGTCGAAGGACAGAATACTGGGCTAGATGGATCTTTGCTCAGATACAGTATGGCCGTTCTTATGTTAAACTGTCCATGAACAAATTAAAGCCAGAAATTGGAAGAAGGTTTCTAACCATCAGAGGAGTGAGCTCTGGAACAGCTTCCCCACAAGAGTGAACAATTTAATTACGTTTAAGAGAGAGGGGGGCAAATTTATGAACATGAATGCATCACAGGATTACTTATGATGGTGAGAGCAGAACTTAGCAGCCTTGGGGGAACCCTTTCAGTTTGATTCTTATGTTCCTAAAGGGCTGGTCACCAGAAGGGGTCAAGAAGGGATTTTTCTCCCCAATGTATCCTAGGGCTGTCTTGTTTTTAATCTTCCTCTCAAGCATCAGGGATAGCCATGGCTGGAGATGGGACACTGGACGGAGTAGGCTAGTGTTCTGAGGAGGCACTGAGTAGTCAGTCTTTTATCTTACATGGTTGGCTGGCTGGTTATTGCTCCCATGCTCGGGGTCTAACTGACCACCAGCTATGGAGACTGGGAAGAAATTTCTCCCCAGCTCAGATTGTGAGTTCACCTTCGTCTGCAGCATGGGGTCACTTGCCAGGATTATCTGAGCATACAGACATCACTAGAATTGCAGGGGCACCGGTGCACCTTGATCCCTCCTATTTTGCACCCATGGCCCCTAATAGTTTAGTCTCCTGTGGGCTCTAATACTTTGGGTTTAATGTGCAGGTATTGGTTGATACTGGCGGCCTGTGGCATGCAGAAGGTCAAGATGATTGGGTGGTCCCTTCTGGCTTGATACTCTGTGACCTAATCCATATATATGCATGTGCTCTTGCACTTTCTGAGATATACAAACATTTATCAGAAAGAACAAGAACTGCCCAAATTTTGCAAAAGGCCTAAAGCACAACAGAGTTGCAGCCCCCATCTGATATTTTCTTTCCTTACTCAATGGTGGTATATCCAGAAGGAGAGACCTCACATTACTGGCCATAGAAGGAGCGGCTTGAATTTCTATTGTGGAAATACCTATCACTCTGTCCTTTTTATTTTCTGTGCTCAACAGGAACCTTTTCTGTTTTAAAGAGGAAGCAGATTCTAGAAGAAAAAGAGCACAGAATGGCCTTGTATTAGCAAACAAGTTGTTCCCACGCCTAAACACTAAAACATACAGCATTATTTTAGCTTTTCATTTGACAGACAAATGGTGCTGTTACATCTAAGCCCAAAGGGAATATTTAGGTTCTGACTGTGGACCCTAGAAAACAGGGTTTTTATAGCTGGAAGTTAAGCATGGGTCTGCAGCACTCTCCCCACATACACAAGTAGGAATCTGGGTACAGAACAGACCCTCAAGGTACAGCAGGGGACACAGCTAAAGAATCCCAGAGGATCAATTCTTCTCAATCCTGCATGAAGAATGTTGTCTTTCCAAAGGAAGATGCCAACTCCTGACCCTGCTCATAAAAAGCTCACTAATTACAGTGAAAATCAGAAGAAAGCAAAAAAGGGAGGGAGGGAGACTGGCTCTCCAGCTCACACAAATGACAGCTTGAGCAAACTTTCCCTGCCTCAGCGGCTGTTGCTATAAATAACACTCCCCAGAGCTCAGCGCTGCAGTATGACAACCCAGAATCCCAGTCATCCCATACACACCCTCTAAAACCTGCACTCCCCCTATGCACAGGGCACCTCTCATGCCACACACACAAGCACTAAAAATTGCACTCCACTCCATAGTAAACACTCATCTCTGCTGTACTGTGGATACATGAATTTCTAATACACATTCACCAAAATCAGCTAGAAATTGCACTCATCTATTCACAAAACACTTCTATCTACCACCAGCCCTACAAGCTTGCCTTCCCTCTCTTACCCCCAGCCTTCCATCGCTTGCATTGCTTTTCCTCATTCAGCCCACACCTCCATTATTGCAGCCAGTCTCTTTTTCCCCTTCTTCCTTTTCAATCTTCACATCTTCCAATGCTTCCCTTGTCTGAACCGGGGTCCCCACCCAGTTCTTTCCATTTGTTATATAGCAGCCCTAACATGTCCTAGTGTAGCCAAAACCCGCCCTCCTGCTGCAAATGGCTCTTTCTGAAGCCTGGGCCAACACAGCTCCTTCAGTCAGCTAAAGAAAAGTGCAGGATGCTATCTCCCCGCTGGGACTGAGCCTAGGGATATAAAATCTCGGTTAATCAGTTAACCACTTTAATGTCAGGTTTAATCGATTAAGTGGGACCCCGCTCCAGCATCCTTCCCTTCATGCTTAACTGCCGCTGCCAGCCCCTCACACGGGGGGGTACAGTCCCACGTGTGGGGGGCCTGGCTTATGCTCCTGGCCCCCCACATGGGGGCAGAGGCAGCAGGAGCGGGCAGTCCAGTGCATGGGGAGAGATGCTCTGGCTCCCATGCACATCCAGCTCCTGCTCCCAGCACCTGGAGGGGCTCAAGCAGCCTTCCATCTGCAATTGTCCATGGGCAGGAGGCTGCTCCCTGGTACAGGTGATGCTTACCAGGTACCCGGTTAACTAGTTAACCATTCACATACCTAACTGAGCTCACTGTCTCTGCAGCACATCCCATCTCCTTGATGGCCTAGGAAATAAATGACCAAATGACACCTAAACTACTGCTAATGCTGACTGCACAACTGGTACAGTTCCCCCTTGCTCTATCAGTCTTTCTTTCCTCTCCCTCCTCCCCCAGTGGATTGTGCCTGAGCTACTGATGCTACTCCTGCATGCTGCACCTCCACAGAAGCAGTCAAACCCTGCCAATTGAACTCAGTTCCACATAGCCACAGATGAAAAGGAGAAGCACAGGTACCAGCATCACCCTATGCTGATGGGGGCAGAGAAACAAAATGCCTCCTCTTCTCCCAGGAGGTCCTATTTGTAACCCTTCTCTAATAGCCTCTTACTCTGCTGCTGATGTTATCTTACTTATCAGTCTCACTCTGTTCCCACTAGGTAGCTGCAGAACGAACAGCTATTGACGGAAGCAAGGAAGACAGAACTTGCCTTGCATGCGAGTTTTGAAGATGCCTGGGGGGTAGGGAAGAAAAGCAGGAAACTGATTCTCATCTCCCACCAGTCCAAGATTTCTGTGAACTTGTGTCTCATTTAAGCCTCATCTACAGCCTCTGGCAACCTAGAACTAAGAGCCCTTCTCTTTGCAAACAGACCAATCACTACACTTCTGAACACCCAGCACACACCCCTCCTCCACAACACCCACGCACATCACACAGTACATTCTGCACACACACGCAGCACATCATCTGCATTCATATATCTCCGGCACAAGCCTAGGTAACAGGCCTCTGACCTGTTCCTCATCCTCCGATTACACGGAAAGTGCTTCTCACTACCACCATCACCACCGACATCCCCTCTCCCTGATCCCCAAAGGTAGTTCATGGCAGACAATGGGAAGCAGTTTCCAGGCCAATAATGATTTAATCAGATAACCCAATTTTAAAAGATCTATTTAAACTTTCTGACTCTCTAATTGTCTAGCTATGAGCCTTGTGATCATCTCTGCTGAGCCTGATAGGATATTCTCCCAAACCTCATTACCTTTTCTGTCACAGCCACTCCCTCCCCTACCTGATCCCCATTCCCTTGGTTTCCTCAACAACTTTCCTTTTCCCAGAAGTCTTTATACTGAACTCATACTGCCCATCTTGTTGTTCCACAGCCTTTCCAACCTCCTACCCCCATTTCTTCAATACTAGGGAAGAAGCCAAAGGACTAGGGAGTTAGAAAGAAGACACAGATATAGATATAGATATAGATATAGATATAGATATAGATATAGATATTAGTGCTTCATTCCATAATTAATCTCCATATCACTACAGATCCTTGGGACTAGAGCAGTAAAACCCACCATCTCTGGAAACTCTTGGGAATGACAGTCACATGTTTCTCTTTATCTTAGCCCAGAGCATCCCTGCAACTGGTCTCTGGATTTCCCCGTCTTAGGTACATCCTCAATTTAGCATTCTCCTTACCATTTACACATTACTTTTATCTCCTGCAACCTTCAGCTGTCATGGAACCTTATAGCTCCAACATTCCATAATCCTCTCAAAGTGGCATTATATTACAAGTTATTTTCTGCTGATGTAACTAATCAGGCTCCAGAAGAGTCACTTACTGTGAGGACCATAGTGTACTCCTTTATATGGTTCCAGGGTGTGTATGTTTCTTAGTGAATTGAATAATCACTCAAAGTCTTGATGGAATGTTCCAGCTGGTTGCCTTAATGGTTTATTAAGTCAAAAATATTTAGCTCCTTGCTGCCATCACTCCCACTCATTTACAGATTTTTCTCCAGCAGCTGTAGACATGAGAAAACAAGGAATCACTGAGCACTCAAGTGTAGGGTCAGGATGGCATGTCACTGCAGGAGAGGCATTGCTTCAACTCAGTGCCAGGAGCCAGTCAATAAAGAGAAGCAAGAGTGAGGTAAGGGGAGGTGAGGCAGAAGAGAACCTCTTGCATAACTAAGGAGAGGGAAAGGAGGACTGTAGCTGCAGTTATGGAAATAAGAAAATCTAGATACAACACTCTGTACTTTCAAACAGCTGTGCAGAATTTTACTATGGGAGAGAATAAAGACAGAGAGGCTAAAATACTTGCCCAAAATCCAAGTGGAGGAACCAGGATCAGAACAACGTCACATTCTGACTTGCAACTCTGAGCTTAATTCCTTAGACCAATTCTTTATGGTCATTAATGTTTCTACACTAACAGCACATATTACAAAGTATCTATGATCAACAACAAAAGACCGACTTCTAGGGGAGGAAAAGCCAACTAGGAATTCCTACTCCACAAGCTAATGATACATAGGAAACAAGAGCTAGTCACACATAGACGGATTCCACTAAGCCCCATGTTGCAGACTGCAATGAGCCGATGGGAAGTATGAAAAAGCAGCATGAAACCATTCGGAATAAAATCAGAACCAAGGTTAATAACACAAAGAAGAGAATGTGAATGAGACAAAACCATTACTCTCAACAAAAGCTGCTGAGCTCACCAAAGAGAAGTAGTATGTGGAAAAAGGGAACTTGGTACCTTCTCCAGCAATGACTCCTGCTTATCAGGCCTCTTGACAGTTTAGTTAGGAGCTGCATCCAGAAAATATGTCTCTTACGGGCCAGTGCACAGCAAGCGAGGAGGAAGCAAGATCTACTGCCTTACCCAGGAGCAAGTAGAGTGTGATGAAAAGAATTGTCAGACTAGAACAGGTCAATGGGGTAGCTCATATGGTATCCAATCCTCAGTGTTTCAGATAAAGGGCATCAAATCTCTAAAATGAACCTAACTGTGCAGGTGTCTTGTCCAACACTTTGTGAGTCTGAACTCCCTTAAAATAAAATAAAATTAGTGCTCCCATATTCCTTCCTTCCTTCCTTCCTTCCTTCCTTCGTGTCCTTCTCTCAATCACAGTTTAGTTGATAGTGGATAGCTGAAGAGTAGTCATTAGCACATAGGATCCTGTTTTGATTAAGAAAATAGTCTTGCCAACAGTCCAGAAAGGTCATTGTGGTGAGAGAGGAAACAAAAATGCTAGCACAATAAAATGATCAATAATTCATCAACACTCCACTGATCTCTCCTGGCATTACTGAAACTTGAAAGATGTTCCAGCTGTCAAGCAGCAGTACACCTGGGAAAGGGAAAAATGCCCAAAGAGGAAACAATAAGCACAGCCTTATTTCCTTCCCATGGGTAGATATTGTGCTGGCTTCTTATTTTCTGCCAGGGTGTTAACCCCCACTCAACTCCAGGCCCTGCCCTATCCCTTTCACAAGGTCCCACCCTACACTCTCCCATCACCATTCCACCCAAGACCCTGCCCCCACTCTAGCCCTTCCTCCCAGTCCCCATCACTCTGTCTCTTTCTTCCCCCACCCCTCCTCTTCCCTGCCTATTCCCACCTAAATCCACCCTCTCCCATGAACTCACACCATTCCCTGCCCCTCCCCCCTTCCCAGTGCCTTCTACACACCATGGAACAGCTGAACTGTGGGGGGGGATGAAAGGTGCTGACAGGAAGGGAAAGGGATTGATCTGCTGGGCCACTAGCAGGCAGGAATGTTTTCCTGTGGATGCTCCTGAGCTGAAGTACCTACTGAGTCTGCCTCTATGCTTGAGCTGCAATTCCAGCAGCCACGGCACTCGAGCAGGACAGAGAGTAGGCAAGTAAGAGGGACTAAACAAGACATGAGCAATGGAAAGCCACTTTTGAGAGTGAAAGTGTGTGCTGACAGTGGTGCTGGTGGGGGTAATCCAAGCCTCTGAAACACGCATCTTCAGAGCCAAACAAAGGAAAAAGAATTAGGATAGCCAGGCTGTGTTGAGTCAGGCAATCCCAAAATAAAATATCACATAAAGGACCATATGAAAAGAAGCTAGAGATTAAAAAGATACAGAGCTAGAACAGTCATCTTAAGTCTCCTGCCTGCTGCAAGCAAGTTCAAGTCACAGGCATAACACTTGGCATTCTATTACCCAGCCAGCAGCTGGTGGCAAAGAGGAATGAACACTGCATTAGCCACCTGTGAGGAAAGCAAAAAAAAAAAGAGAGAGAGAAAGAGCGAGAGAGACACTCTAATGTATTGAAATTATAATGACTCAAGGCCCAATTTTAAAAAATGTCTACTAAATTGGGTCACCTAAGCTATTGGATATGCACTTTCAGACACCTTAAAAACCAGGTCTCAGGAGTCTCAACAAAACCTTAGGTGCACAAAATAAGTGAACATTTTGGAAAAAGTAGGTTGAAATCTCTCTCTCTCTCTCTCTCTGATTTTACATTGCCTAGGTAACTGCCCTCATTAGTTCACAGAGGCTGCAAAAGGAGAAGAGTACTGTGCCTGCTAAAGATGTAAAATCCCATTTAATTGGTTAACTGGTTAAAAATATTTTTTAACCAGTTAACCATTTAAAGGGGGGGCTGCTCCAGTCTGGCTGAAGCAGCCTCCCCACCCATCGCTGGGCTAGGGTGGGCCCCTGGTTCCCTTGCGGCAGGCTCCCCCACGGGACTAGAGCAGCCCCCTTCCCACAGTAGATGGGGACCTGCTCCAACACCCACCAGTTAACCTTAATGGTGAGTTAGGCTTACAGGTTAACTGGGTAACCATTCACATCCCTAGTGCCTGCCTGCAAACAGAGGGTATGTCTACACCACACACGTTACAGCACAGTGACATGGACAGTCTTGTCACTCTCTATTGCCAGGAGAGAACTCTCCCAGCGATTAAAAAACACAAACACACACACACATGAGGGGTGGTAGCTTTATCGCCAGGACCATAGCTCCTAGCAATAAGATGCTTTTGGGCAGATTTTCTTCACAATCATGTGGCCTAGGACTGTAGTCATTTAAAGGAAAAGTGAAATTCTGCAGAAAATGTTATAATTTAGGAAACAAGAAAACATTTCTACTAACTATTAGTGAGTGGAGTTTTTTGGGCCTGAGCTAGCCATTACATATAACCCATATTAATAACTCAAATTAGCTGGGGACCTATAATTTCTGTGGACACTGAGTTAGATAGAACTTGTGGAAACAACCCTCTTTATAACAAAACAAGAAACGGGACCTCATAGCTGAGCATGTTTAAAAGTACTGTGTATCACAGTCAGGTTACGTCTACATTGGCAGATATGGGACCTGTAATTCTCAGTGGACAAGGCTGCCCTGATTATTGCTATATATTCAGAAAAGGCTCAAATATTTTCACACTTTATCATCTACACTTAAGGCGGGATTCGACAACTAAGCATCATTTCCTTATCTAGTCTACAGCTTCCATTTGTTCTGTCATCACCAATTGCGAGGTACAGGTCCAAATTCCACTGTAAATAAGGCCTCAGAGTGTTGAGCAAAGAGAAACACTGGAAGCCAGAACGTGGCTAAAAAGCTTGTACATATGCTTGGAATATACAGTGTAAAACTTCCTGGGCACTGTAGTATTCTTTCTGCAAGGGGTTCACTCAAGAGATTAATTACATGAACACCAACAAAGGATCAAGATAACATGGTTACTTCAGTCTCAGGTCAAGGTCCTGTATATGGCAACTCATGGATTTTTCTTTGATCCCTTTCTAAATGCAGCTGTGAAACTGTGCCCAGGCTAGAAGCACCTCACCATATGAAGAGGATTTAAAAATCTACTACAAATACTCCCTAGATTCTCTTGCCATTTCCTTTGTCATTCCAAGAAAGAGTTCAATCCATCTGTGGAATTCCAATCCAGGCTCAGTCATATAATTCAATCCTTTTTCCAGGGCATACACACAAACCTCATGTCACTGAAATCCCTTACGAACAAGGAGAACCTGCTTACACCAAGTCACCTGATCGCCTCCATAAGACGTCAGGCACGTTCCAGTGGGCAAAGTCCAGAATGCTGAGGCCCTTCCAGAGGAGAGCAGCGATTACTAGGCATATTGCTGAACAATGTACTGTAAGTCAATGCAACTAGAACAGCAAACAGGAGCTCTCAACTGCATGCTCACTGCTCCAACCGGGGTGACGGAAACGGATTCAAGAAAGCCCTTTGGATTCCCTTTGAGCAATTCATTCTGGAAAGGTGAAATGAAGGTCAGAAGACAGAATCAAATGGAGGAAACAACACCAGGCCTATCCTGGATGCAGAAAATGGGATGCTAGCCCTGCCAGAAGCTCAGCTGCTCCCTGGAATAAAGAGCTGTGTGTGTTCCAGTCCTGAGGATATGCACTATCTTCCATAGCTCCCTCCACACAAAAGGAGCAATTGAACTATTGAGTCCATAAAACAGCAACAGGCTGGATTCCTACAACTCATTTTCCACTGTGTGATTAACTCTCTTTGGCACTCAGGGATAACACAGACTGCTTCACAAAAGCTTCCTCTCCCATCTCAAGCACAGAAAAATGAAGCCCCTTCATTCCCTCCCTGATCCATTTCTAGTTAGGAAAAAAAATTCAGCCCTTCATCAGAGTTCCATCCAGATAAAAATTAACCCCTCTTCCCCGCATTCCTAACAAAGACCCATCAGGGTGAACATTCAAGCCCCTGCACTTCTCATCGGTCCCTTGAAAAGAACAAAAGAAGACAGAGCTGTTTCCAGACTCTGAACCCCTTTCCCAACAGCAAGGGTTAGGGGCAGGAAAAGCTACAGAAACCTCAATGGGATTTCAGATGCTGCATGGAATATCACAAATTAGCTTTGAAGGAAATGGAAAGGAATTAACATTCTCTCTACTTCTGAAAGCAGCAGTTACATTGTCCTAGAAAGGTGACTGAGTCTTGGTTACCATCAAATCTACCTTCTTGTCCTTTTCTTTGCCTGCACAGCATCCCCAATCTTTCTCTGCCACTTTGCATTTCCAAAAATCAAGAGAATTTAAACAAAAGCCTCCACCGTGAAATACAAAGTCGATGAAAATCCTTCTGCAAATAGTCAGCAGTCAGGTGCAAGGCAGCTGAGCAAACATGGCCAGGTTCATCCTACGACAAACAGGAAAAAACAAACAGACGTGGTAGCACCATTTGGGAATGGGACCTTGTGCTTCTTAAGGCTTAGCACATAAAGGGTGCCATGGCTCCATATCCCCTGGTACTGCCCTGAAGATTTATGTTTTCTGATACAGAGGAAGAGCAGTTTGGTACCCCCCACTGCCAACACGGAAGCTTCAGACCAGAAATCTCAGCCAACTGGAGGTGATCCAGAATGGGATTAGGGGAAGGTGGGTGAGGGGAACACAGCATTTACCTAATCTACTCACCAGCAGATTTATTTCCTCAAATGTCAGTGCTAAGTGAAACACATTAGTGAAGCGATGTCAGTTTAAAGGACTAAATGAAACTATTTCAGCTAAAAGGACTATGAGTTCAAATTAAACACTTGGTAGAGAATCATTCTCAAGGAGTCCTTGTAGTTTAGTCCAAAACCTGAGAAGTGGTGGTTTTCCATGGTAGTCAGCTAAAGGACAGCTTTGGCACTGTTCCAGCTAACCTACAGTCCAACAATATGCAAAGCAAGCCTATCTTAAGTCAACACTAACTGACGTTTTTAGCACCTAAATCAGCTAATTCAGAGTGGAACTCCTACATTTGCTATCTTCCGAGTTTATGTTCAAGAGAGTCTCCTTTCATGCCCACATGATATATGACCAATAACACAAAGTGCTCATTATTTGCATTTACAACTACTGATATGAGTGCAGGTTTTTTTCCTATTCTACTAGGCTAATTTATTTTCGAAACCATACAGCACATTTCATAGTCCTATGATCCCTTACTAAAGCCCCTGTTTCTCATGCATCCATACACATGGGCAGCAGGGTTATTGTGTCTTGTCTTCTGCCTAATTAAAAGCCCAGCCATAACATTCCTTTTAAGTCATTGTTATGCTTATAATTTAAATTACAGAAGAACCTCAGAGAAGGAAGTTGGGAAGGAAGTTGTTCACAAGTCTGAAGCATTCAAAACTGAACAAAATGTTATGGTTGTTCTTTCAAAAGTTTACATCTGAACATTGCATTAATACAACTTTGACACTTCATTATGCAGAAGAAAAGTGCTGCTTTTAACCATCTTAAATGAAAGAAGCACAGAAACAGTTTCCTTGTCTTGTCAAAAAAATTTTAAAACCTCCCCTTTTTTGTTTTACTAGTTTATGTTTAACACGGTACTATGCTCGATTTGCTGCTGCTTCTTTTGTTGCTGTTGTTCTCTGCGGCTGCCTGGATGAGTACTGCCAGTTCCAAATGAAGTGTACGGTTGACCAGTCAGTTCATAACTCTGGTGTCTGTGACTCAGTGTATAAGGAAAAAGGTGTGGGGAGGAGAGAGAAGCAACTGGAACAGCAATGATTCTGAGGGGGTCAAAGTAGCAGCTGCGGTTTGCTGCACAAAAGAAACAAATTTAGCCATTGAACAGGGATGTTGGGGATTAATGGAGTGGCTTATTTCTTTCTATACAGTGCTTCAAAGCTAATAGTCTAATTATTTTGACATCTAATCTAATATATATTGATATACAGGCAGTCCCTGAGTTACGCGGATCCGACTTATGTCGGATCCGCAGTTACGAACGGGGATTTCTCGCCCCAGAGAACTAGAGCAGCGGGACGCCTGGTCCTGCCGCCCGCCTTCTCCGGGGCGAGAAAAGCTGCTCCCCGTCTCTCTGGTCTGCTGGTGGAGCCACCTGACCAGGGAGACGAGAGCAAAGCGGCGGAGCACCGGGGGCCGGACCCGCGGCCGCTTCCAGATCAGCTGGAAGCGGCGCGGGTCCTGCCCCGGGTGCTCCGCCGTTCTGTTCAGCGTCTCCCTGGTCTGCAGACCAGGGAGACGCTGAGCAAAGCCGCGGAGGACCCGGGCCGGACCACGGCGCTGATCTGGAAGCGCCACGGTTCGGCGCGGGTCCTCCGCAGCTTTGCTCCACGTCTTCCTGGTCTGCTGCGGGGGGGGGGGGACTCAGCTAGTGCCCCCCCAGCAGACCAGGGAGACGTGGAGCAAAGCCGGGGGCCTGTGGTAGAGCAGGTGGGGCACTGCCGGTTGGTCCCGCAGCACCGCTCCTTGGCGCTACTGGACCAACCCGGCAGCACCCCAGCTGCTCTGCCCCAGGCGTCCTGATTCAGCTGCTGATCAGTTTCAGCAGTGGCTGAATCAGGATGCCTGGGGCAGAGCAGCTGGGGTGCTGCTGGGTTGGTCCAGTAGCTCCGAGGAGCGGCCGCGCTACTGGACCAAGCCAGCAGCACCCGAGCTGCTCTGCCCCAGGCGTCCCAAAGTTAGCCGCTGCTGAAACTGACCAGCGGCTGACTACAGGAAGCCCAAGGCAGAGTTGCTCTGCCCTGGGCTTCCTGGAATCAGCTGCTGATCAGTTTCAGCAGCAGCTGACTTGGGGACGCCTGGTGTTCTTACCTTGAATCTGTATGTAAGTGGAACTGGTGTCCAGATTCAGCGGCTGTTGAAATTGATCAGTTTCAGCAGCGGCTGATGCCAGTTCTGACTTACATACAGATTCAACTTAAGAACAAACCTACAGTCCCTATCTTGTATGTAACCCAGGGACTGCCTGTATATAAACACTAATATTAGAAAAATGATCTAATAGAATTTCATTCAACTCTCTCCAAGTCCACCTGCTCTAGGCTAAAGCCAAGTGCACAGATTTTTAACTCAGAAGGTATTTTTGAAGTTATAAAACAGGAGAGGGGAACCTAAATCCCAGGGGTTGGCTTGCTTGTGTCCGGCCCCTGAGGCTCAGGGTTCCCTCCTGCAGCAATAGGTAGCCCACACTGGTGCTCCAGCCCTGTTGCCGCCTCTCCACGGGGCTGGAGCACACAAAGTCTACTAGTCTGCCCACTCCCAACCCCCCAAGATCTAGTGTACATGGGAA
Organism: Pelodiscus sinensis; assembly: GCF_052426305.1. Classification (NCBI taxonomy): domain Eukaryota; kingdom Metazoa; phylum Chordata; order Testudines; family Trionychidae; genus Pelodiscus; species Pelodiscus sinensis. The sequence continues at coordinate 126,663,922 of NC_143056.1, read as the reverse complement.
ATGGGGGGAGTGTCTTTCCCCTTCTCAGCTGGGGGCCATGACAGTGAAAGACTTTTTTTTCCTCACTTGTGGGTGGCCCTGAACTGATTTTTCTGTGTGTCAGTGGCCCCCAACCTCAAAAAGGTTCCCCACCCATGTTATAAGACACAAAAAATAAAGGTTTAAAATGGAAGGCACATCTGAACCTTACCTATAGTCATTACAGCTAGTGTCTTGCAGCACAAAAAAATGTTTAGTCCTCACCAGCACCTCATTCTGCCCATTGCATGAAGAAGGCCCGGCCTTACAGCATGCAGGTCCTGCAAAGAGTCATTTTCTCTTTGTGATTTTATTGCCGGCAGCCTCCTCTGCCAACCCTTTTCTAACAAGGTTCTCATTGTATTCAGCCTGCTGTTCTGCTTCACTATTCTGCAGTATGCTGAGACACCTGTTAACTCTACCCTGCACTTGCAGTAACTCCTCTTAATCCATTGGTTCAGGAAGAATATATCTGCAAGTGAACAAAGTGGCAACTGATGGGAAAGCCCTGGCATGGGAACAAAGCTCAGCACGGCACGATGGGCTGCATTCTTTCTGCTGCTTACCACTCCCTGCACCTGCCCTAAGGGAATTACAGGAGTGTGTCAATACATGGCTCAGGGGGGTTGGTCAGAGTAATTCATTGCGAAGTGAATGCAGCATGTCTCAAAGGATAAAAATCAGATATATGACATGCCTCAAAGCGCCAAACCAACACAAAAACTAGGCTGCTTCTGACTAGCCCAAGAGTTCAGTGCCCAAGGAATCTATAAAACTTGTGACAGCACACACGCATACAAACACACCCATATAAATAGCTGAGAAAAGATACAGTATTAGCTTCCCCTGCCTCCTTGATGTGACAGATGAAACAACCCCATTAGTGAGGTAACCCTTCTCAGATGGACATACACACACAGTGCACATGAATACCTTCACTTGACAAAAGGATATGTGCCTACACATACATTGGAGACTTCAGCAACTTCCAGGCAAGCACACAAACACAGGCCACACATCCCCTAGCCTCACACCTGCTAATAGACCTTCAGCCTAGCATGTCAGCAAGTACACAGGCATACAGGTACCCCATCTACTGCCATGCACCTCACCACAACATGGACATCTCCAAAGGCACACACCTACTGACATACGTGAACACCTATATGCATGTCCCTGAAATTACATGAACATCTCCACAGGAAACATAAGCGCTGAAGACATACTAGTGTGCTCTTTGATAAGGATACACCTCACAGGCACACACAATTCACGGTTACTCCAATGCCAGCACACTTATTTCTGCAGCAACCCAAGTGATGTCTCCTCTAGCCCAGTAAATGCCTGCCTTGCTCTCCACAATCCCTACCCCAAGAGGGGAAGGAAAGTTGTGACAGGGCTTCAAACAGATCAGTGTGCATGCCCATGCCAGGAGCAGAGGGCTGAAGTCCAGCAACATAAGGGGGAATGATTAACTAGGAGCATCTTTCTCCAAAACCCAGTGCTGGCTCTTCCAGGTCTGCAATTTTTAGAGGCTCTGGGATGATGCCTTGCTTGTTTAGTGGCCCTGTTTTTCCAGTTCCATTAAATCAGACTTAGGCCCTGGAGGTCTTGATAAGGGTTCATCCTACAAGGGCCAGGAAAATCATGTCTCCCTTTTTCTTCATATAAGAATATAAGAATGTAAGAACAGCCAGACTGGGTCAGACCAAAAGTCCATCTAGCCCAGTAACCTGTCTAATGACAGTGGCCAATGCCAGATGCCCCAGATGGAGTAATCACAACAGGTAATCATCAAGTGATCCCTCTCCTGCCATCCATTTCCAGACAAAAAAACAAAAACAAAAACAAAAAACTAGGGACACCATTCCTACTCATTCTGGCTAATAATCACTGATGGACCTAACCTCCATGAATTTATCTAGCTCTTTTTGAACCCTGTTAAAGTCCTAGTCTTCACAACATCCTCTGGCAAGGAGTTCCACAGGATGACTGTGAGCTGAGTGAAGAAAAGCTTCCTTTTTGTTTGTTTTAAACCTGCTGCCTATTAATTTCATTTGGTGACCCCTAGTTCTTATATTATGGGAACAAGTAAATAACTTTTCCTTATTCACTTTTTCCACACAAATCATGATTTTACAGACCTCTATCATATCCCGCCTTAGTCTCCTCTTTTCTAAGTTGAAAAGTCCAAGTCTTTTTAATCTCTCTTGACCTGTTCCAAATCCCTAATCATTTTTGTTGCCCTTTTCTGAACCTTTCTCTCAAGAAGCACAGAGACTGGGAATGGATTATAGAAAGTAAATGCTGATCCAGGAATATTACAGAGGCATGAAATACAGAAGTTGCTTAGTGGAAAGAAGAGCTTTCCCTATGATGTAATGAACTCAATAATACATTCTATTCAGTATGGACCTTCCTCTGCTGCCATTAGATGCTTCTTAAGTTGTGGTGAAATTCTACTTTATTGATTAATAAAGTCTTTCAATAACAAGAATTTGCTATGTGCATACAGTAAGACTCTTTGCTATCACAGTAAAGCAGGTGTTTCAGCTGTTTCTGAAAAGCTTTGAAAATGAAAAGTCCTGTATAGCTGTGAATTATCTGATATGCACTGAATATATAATCACCAGTTTCTTAATGTGCTGAGAAATGTTAGCCAGATACTGGCTATGGTGTTGGAGATTTGGTAGAGACAGTGGCAAGAGAGCAAAGAAGAGAGTAAGCATACATACCAAAGGTGAGGACAACAAAGGAGATGGCTGTCACAGGGTGTGCCAAGGGAGAACCCTTTGATTTGAGGAGCTATAATTATTATTAATGTATTCCCATGTGAGTTGGTGGGAAACAAGAGGAACATCTCCAGTGAAATAATATCTTGCAAGAATTTCCAAGACTAGGAGAGAAGATCCAAATTCCCTCTTCTTGATTTTTTGTATAAAGTACCTTAACCTATGTCCACAGGGAGTCAATAAGAATATGTTCACTGATTTCAGTGAGCACTGGATCAGGCCCTCTAACCATGTGTGGTTTTTTTTTCCCACATTCAACAAAAAAGATGGAGTTTTAGATTAATAGATTCCAAAGGCAGAAGTGATCATTACAATAACCTAATCTGACCTTCTATATAACACAGGCCTCCCCAAAATAACTCCTAAAGCATATCTGTAAGAAAAACATCCAATCCTGTTTTAAAAATTGTCAGTGATAAGAGACTCCACCATGACCTGTGATTAAGGTTGCCAATTTTGGTTGGATGTAATTCTGGAGGTTTCTTCATATGTATGACGAGGTATGCAGACCCCACCTTTGGCCGGAAGGGGTTAATACACTGTGGGCAGAAGAAGTTCTGCCCCTCTCTGCCCACCATACTAGGCATGCTCCAAGTGCTGAGCTAATATAAAAGGGAACAACTCAGTATAGTCTGGGCTGGATGCTGGAAAGGGACGACCAGTGGCAGCAGGGCTCTAGAGGTGGACCAGCCATCAATCCTGACAGTGGGAGCTGTAGATTGGAATGAATCTCCACAGCTGGTGGACCCTGAAGCTTTACATATTGCCCTGCTGCCAGAAATGGCAGACTGTGACCCAGAGAGAGTGAGTGAATGGTATCTCCCATCTGAGAGATCTTGGTGTGTTTTGGTGGGATTCCCTGCTGAGCAAGTGGTGGACTGCTGTCAGGGCCCTGGGTTAGGACCTGGTGGAGTTGGGTGGGCATGGGCCCCCCCATCAGGATTATTGCCGCATCCCGTTCTTCCAGCAACAGTCCCCTTGGTACTTGGCTCATTAGAGTGCACTGCCCTGCAAGGGAAGGCTGTTCTATACACTCTGGCTGTTAGGTTGCGCTGCCCCACAAGCGAGGGGCCCAACATAGGCCACTGGCAGCAGTAATAGCTGTGTCAACACATCCCTCTTATTCCCCCTGTCAGGACAGGATGTGCATACAACCCCCACAGCATGGGCATAATCTTTATTTAAAGCTTCATCTTAAATTTCTGGCAACACCAGGCCAATTCTGGAGGGTTGGCAACCTACCTGTGATAAATTGTTTGTGATTACTTACTCACTATTAAAAAAACTGTTTTATTTAGTGTCCATATATTTAGCTTCAATTTCCAGTGACTGGATCTTGTTATATAGCCACTCTCCGAGTTACGAACAAGTTATGGACCAACGCTTGGTCCGTAACTCAAAGTGTTCGTAACTCGGATCCCACAGAGTTACGTGGCGACCGTGCTGTTCGTAAGCGCGGATCTCCGTTTGTAACTCGGATCCGCATTTACGACCGCTTTGGTCATAAGTGCGGATGGTCGTAAGTGGAGGTGGTCGTAACTCGGGGTGTACTTCTCACTGCTAGTCTGAGAGTCCTATTATCAAATACTTGTTCCCTTTGTAAATCCTTACAGACATGTTCCTCTTGTAGGTACTCGCAGGACAAGTCTCCCCTTAGTAATCATTTTGTTAAATAAAATAGATTATACTAATTTTTATAAGGCATATTTTTTAACCCTTTAATCGTTCTTATGGCTCTTCTCTGAACTCTCTCCAACTTTCTTTTTGAATTATGAACACCAGAAATAGACCCAGAATTCCAGCAGCAGTTGCACCAGTGTCAAATAGAGTGAGTGGTAAAATAATCTCTCTGCTCCTATTTGAGATTCTCCTCATATATCCAAGGACTGCATTAAGCCTTCTGGCCACATCACCCTGGGCACTCATGCTCAGCTGGTTATTCACCCCCACATTATTTTCAGAGTAATTGCTTTCCAGGATGAAGTGTAAGCAGTCTATATTCTTTGTTCCTAGATGTATACATTTCAATTTAGTTATATTAAATACATTGTTTTCTTGAGACAAGCTTACCAAGCACTCCAGATCATGCTTTACAAGTAACCTGCCTTTCATTATCTATCACTCTTCCAATTTTTGTGTCATCTGCAAACTTAATCAGTGATGATCTGCTTTCTTTAAAATACCAAAGAGCATACAACTCCACCAGAAAACACACCTGCTCAATGATGATTTTCTGTTTACAATAACACTGAGACCTATCAGTTAGCCAGTTTTTAATGCATTTAATGTACACCATGTTAGTTGTATCTTTCTAGTTTTTTTAATGAAAAGGTCATATGGTACAAAGATTAAATGCCTTCTAGAAGTCTACTACATAAACACTATTCCCCTTATCAACCAAACCTGTAATCTCATCAAAAATCAAATTAATTTGACAGACTCCCATAAGCCCATATTAACTGGCATTAATTATATCCCCCCTTTAATTCTTTATTAAAAGTAGTGTATCAGCTGTTCTATTAGCTTACCAAGAAATAATGTCACACTGACAGGTCTATAATTACCCAGGTCATCCCATTCACCCTTTTAAAATATTTACTCACTGCCTGCAGCAGACGTAACTGCTCCAACCTCCACCAGTTAACCGGTTAAACATTCACATCCCGAATCCAAAAGTCTCAGATCTTAATCAAGATGCTCCCATCTAGTGCAAAAGTTGTCAGTAATATGTCCTGGTGACAGTGGTTTAACAAAATAGAATGTGTGTGTCTATCACTATTTAAAAGTCCAAGTTTGACTGACGGGTGATGGAGTCACTCAAGTATGACGAAGTATGGGAACAGGTCATCCTAATAAAGATACTTTGGGGCATACGAGACAATAAGATAGTGAGTTAGGCGAGTGGGAACATCTCCAGTAGTTTTAGGGGGCTGGGATGACTGGAGCATGCCTGTTGTCCCTTGTTTACAGATTTTGTTTGGGGACAGGAAAAAAATAGGTAATAGGAAAGTCCATTTTTCCAAAGCTGCTTAGTTTTCCATCTCTTCATCATTTCATTTGGTTCTGTTTATCTTGGGGGTTTTCCATAATGCCCACTGCTAACAAATTCTAAGGCATAGATTTGTAAAGTGTATGTGGGAGGGGGCGGGGTAATGTAATAGTATTTATACAGTGCAAAGACCAATGAAGTACTAGCAACTTCTAGAATCGAAGATAAATCCCACTAGCTGGGACGTGATGAATGAAGGATATCTGTGGTATGGTTCAATGGAGAGTTCTGTATCCTAGAATAAGGGAAGTTTAGAGGTTTGTGAAATGGGAATGGTGTCTTCAGATACTTTATCCCCTTGTGTGGACGCTAGAGGGTGGGGCTGAAAATTTCTATTCTTAAAGTGTGGTTTGTTCCAAAGCAAAGATTTAAATTTAATATGCTGGAAATAAATGGGGGTGGATTCCAGTTGCCTTTTTTTCTCTTTTCAGTGTCCACCCTTAAGTGCCCTCTTTGGTGGAGAGGCTCTTCAGCTTTGGAGCTCTCCCTCCTAACTGACCCACACTGTCACTCTCCAATGAACTGGAAAATGCAGAGTGCGAAGAGGAGATGAAACAAGTAGCCCCCCCCCCCCCCGAATAACAAGCACATGAGGCTGAAGCTCCTTGACTTAGCACCTTCATTATACTCCTTCTATATGAGCTATCTCTGCTCCTGGGCTGGGATACGAGTAGAGAAAAAAAAGTCTGGCAGCCCTCAAACAGACTTCCAAATGATCAGTGGCTCAAGAGCCAACCAAGGAAATGGCCTAGCTTGACCAAGCAGAACTCTAGTCTCTGGACTCTTTCAACTGCAGACAAGGCTTTAAAAATGAGTGACTGCCTTATGCATGGCTTCAAATGCAGCATTCATATGTGGAGTTAACTGATAACACTGTGTTGGATTTTGATAAGAATGCTTCACAGAGTCCCTTTTGATGGGTGTTGACAAGGGTCACAAGTGGATGTAGACTGAAAGACAAAAAAGGGCAATTTTAGAAGAGCTTTTCTTAAAGTTAGCAATAGCTGGTCTTGTGCGCTTTTGTCATGATACTGGATTTTAGGGGGATCAGACAGGTCACTGCTGCACCGAAGGGGGGGTGTTTGCCCCAAAGTATGTACAAAGGGGGCCATGTGAGGTGTCAAATAAAAGCTTGTGTTTTACTGATTCTGTAGATGCTATTAATGTACTTGTATGATATCTGTATGTGAAGTTATAAATATGTAATTTGTGCTTATGCTGGAAGATTCTCTGTCCAAGACAGAGCAATGGGCAAAGAATGTTCAGCCAGTGACTATGCTAATTAGCAAGGCTCCAGGGACAATGGCTCACTAGGTGCCAATCCACACTTGAGGAATGCATCTGAAAATCTGGATACCTGCAAACCAGCCAGTATCTGATGACTGCTGACATGGGACACAAAGATAGGTCACTGGGCCATGTGACCTCCTCCAGCTTGAAAGAGACCAGGCATGGATATAAAATGCCATGAGGCAGACTCCATCTTGTCTTCAATTTTGTTCCTGATCCCAGATGCAGCCTTGCGAGGGACAGAGAGCCCATCCTGACATAGGATGTACACCAGAGACTTATAAGATAGCAGTTTATAACATCTTTGCTAAGAGCTTGCATCGAGAACTTGGTGATACAATGCATATAAATGTATTTTCCTTAACCTTATTCTCATGCTTTTTTTTCTTTTATTAATAAACCTTTAGATTATAGATTCTAAAGGATTGGCTCGGCATGATCTTGTGGGTAAGATCCAAAGTGTAAATTGACCGGGGATTTGTGGCTGGTTCTATGGGACCAGAAAGACCTATTTAGGGTAGGTGAGATTGGGTTCTATAATCCCTCACCTGTGTATTAGGCCCAGGGCTGATTGGAGCACAGGGAGAGCTGGAGTGTCTGAGGGGTTTTGCGTGGTGTGACTCGTTTGTGACCTGTTTGGGAAGGTCTCCAGTCAGGGGCTATAAGGAGCCCTGAGTTTGAGCAATTCGCCCTGAATGGACGCCTTCAGCGGTGCTCAGAACCGGCCCGGTCTGTCACAGTTTTGTAAGTAATGTATTGCTATGGACCAGCATTCCTAGTTTCAGCCACAGTTATGTGGTCATTTTTCATTAGCCGTTTTATGGCTACACTAAGGATGTTGAGTATTGAGTAAATGACTAATTGTGTACTCGACACAAATTGTATCGAACACGATTAGTCGATAAAGGGTCACTGCAGCTCTGCAGTTTACATGTAGTAGGAGCTGGGTGTGCAGGCAGCCTGGCTCCTACTACATTTAAACTGCAGAGTGGCAGCGGGAGTAGGTCTGGGACCAGTGTGAGCCATGACTGCTTCAGTTCAGACCACTGCGGCTCTGCCTTTTAAATGTAGTAAGAGCTGCCTCGTACCAGGTCCCACGCTACGCCTCTGCCTTTCAAATGTAGTAAGAGCACTGGCTCCTGCATTCTCCCCCTACTTGCTGCCTCTGATATAGCGGCAGCAGGAGGGGAGGAAAGAAAATGTGAGTAGTCGACTCAATTACCCAATAACCCCAGGCTTATCAGGTAGTTGACTATTTGACTACTCTTTTACATTCCTAGACTACACTATAACTTCTATGGTATTGCACATCTTTGGTACTCCCCTCCCACCTCCTGGTTCAACTGTAAGCACTGTTTTTGCCCCAACTATTTGATTCTGTGTTTCACTTGTATTTCTGCCATCCCTAGCAGAAAATAAGAGCTGACTCAGGAGGCTTGTCCAGGATTTTAACTTGGACACACTTAGATGCAGGGTGAGAATCATACCCCTAGACCAGCAACACAGTGTGGAGATGTCAACCATATGTACTGAGTAGTGTACCTCTTTATTTATAGTTATCTCACAGATCTGCAAGTTACCTAAAAGCTCACAATACCAGTAAGACTGGTTAGTCTCCTCACACCTCACCATGACCTTCCAAGAGGAAGCTACACTCTCATTCAGTGAATTTCTATTTCAGTGGGTGAGTATATCATACCATGCCACTCTCTCTCATGCAGAATGAGAGGAAGTGACAAGATATTCAAGCACAGTAAAGAATCATTATTTGGACCTTCTAAGCAGTTCTCCTTGCTCAATACCCCGTGACATGTATCAAATAAGCCACACTGCAAAACAGAGTAGGAGAGCAAACGCTCATGAAAATAATGGTCAGGGCTCATTCTTCTCTAATGGTGCTGATGCACTGACCCAATGTGTGGCCAGAGAAGGATAGCAGATACAGATGCACATTAGACTGTCTGATTGTCCTATTTCTGAAAGCAGTCTCAGTTTGTGTACACACAAAGGCACAGTGCACTCTTAATGTTGCAGAGCCACCAAGGAAATGGAGCTGCATACAGCCCTGAGATCCCACATCTAAAGGAAACAGCTGAACTAAGCACCTACATGACTCAGAAAAAACGGTTTTGGAGAATTAATATAAAAAAATTCACCCTAATTCAATACCAAACTCTGAACCGCACAAACATCAGGAAATGCTCAGTTCAGGTTCCCACAGTAACCCTAACAATAGCATCCTGCATGTATGCACTCTGAGAGCATCTTTCAGTACCCAATGACAAAACATTCCACACGGATTTGTAATACAGATTTGTACATAAGACTGTAGAAACAGGAGCAGTTTAAACACATCAACAGTAGAGAATTCTTCTTATCCATGCAGTACTAGAAAAGCACGGAAGCACATTCCATTCCATTATTCTTGTTTGCTACACAGTATTATATTATAAGGAAATGCAATCAGCGAGGGATTTGAATTATAATAATACTGACATTTTTAATTCTACATTATATTTGGCTCCACAAACACTGTGCTCTTCCTGCTTCTGGAAGTCTGCAATTTTAAGTGAATCCATTTGCCAGAAGCCCCTAAGGAAACAACAAAAAAGCAGGCTGACTGCTGAATGAAGATCTTCAGCAGCATAGTTGCCAACTTCTGCTGCAGCCAGAGGGGAGGATGGTGTGCAATAGCTCCCCGTGCAGACCGACTGACTGCTGCCCAAGCTCCCTGTGGACAGAGGCTGGTCTACAGGGAGCTTGGACTGCCCCCCCAGACAGGGGCTGCTGCTGCAGACCAGCCTCTGTCTGCGATGAACCCGGGCCCCCATGGACAGAGGCTGCTTTATAGCAGCCTCCTCTTCCCTGCTGCCCCCTGCCTCCATAGGAGGCAGCAAAGTGGGTGAGGACAGCAGGTCTGTGTAGCCAGCAAGTGCAGGGAGCTGGCTTTCAAGCCAACTCCCTGTGCATATCCACTTCAGCCTGCCCCCTCACCCTCCAGCCATTCTATCAGAAACGGCAGCGTGGGGTAGCAGGGGGCTCTCCAGGAGTGGGACTGGAAATGCACTGACCCTGGAGACTATCAAATAGTCGTGTAACCACAAAGATTTCATGCAGTTACATGACTATTTAATTACCTGATAGGTAACATGCTAATAAGACTAACCTGATTTAGAAGAAAAGCAAATCAGAAGTTAAGAACTGTGGACACTGAAAAGGGACACAAGGAGGAGTCTATGGTGAAGACAGTTAAAGACAATAAAGGGTTTTTAAGGCATGGTGAGATACTTTAGGAACTAAAAGAATCCTGACAATGGACATGGTGAACGGAAAATGGCAGGAATACCAATAATGCTGAAAAAGCAGAAGTGTTCAATAAATATTTCTAATCTGTATCTTGAGGAAAAACATTATGTAATATAATCATATGGTGATGATAAAACTTTTTCCATTCCACTTGTATCTATGGAGGCTGTAAAACAGAAGCTACTAAGTTAGACATTTTTAAACCAAGGGTTTTTAAAGAGCTGGCTGAAGAGCCTGTTGGATCACTAATATTTTTAGTAAGTCTTGGAACACTGGGGAAGTTCCAGAAGAATGGAAGAAAACAAATGTGTTATGACAATTTTTTTAAAGAGGTAAAAGAAATGACTGAGGAAATCAGAGGCCTGTTAGCCTGATATTGATCCTGGGCAAAATAATGGAGTGGCTGATCCAGGATTTAATTAATAAAGAATTAAAGGAGAGTAATGTAATTAATGCAAATCAACATTGGTTTATGCAAAATAGTTCTAGTCAAACTAATTTGATCTTTTACTGATGATTAGAGATATAAAATCCTGTTTAACTGGTTAAATATGAAGTTTAACCAATTAAACAATTAAGGAGGGAGCACTCCAGCCCAGCTGAGCTAGAGCAGCCTCTCCCCTGCTGTAGGTTGGAGCTGCTCCAGCCCCGCCAAAGCAGCCCCTGACTATGGCCCCCGGGCCTGCAGTGGATAGGGACAGCTCCAGACACCCAGAGCAGCCCTGCCTGCCATGTGCATCGCCACCATCGGGAGCTGCCCAGTCCACAGTGGGCCCTATGGGGCTGGAGTAGCTCCAGTTTCCATCAGTTAACCAAAACCAATAAGCATCACCCATTAACAGTGATGTTTATCAAGTTAACCTTCCACAGCCCTACTGATGATATGATAAGTTTGGCTGATAAAGATAATAGTTTGGATATAATATACTTAGACTTCTGTAAGGCATTTGAATAGGTACAAAATTAACATGGTACATATTAAGCACATTAAAGCTAATTTAACCAATAGGTATCAAATCATAACTGAAAATAGGTGGATAATCAGCTGAACATGAGCTTCCAGTTTGATGCTATAGCCAAAGGAGCTAATGTAATCTGGGAATGTATGAACAGGGAACTGTGGAGTAGGACTAGAAACATTAATTTATACCTGTATTTGCCACTTGTACGACCACAGCTAGAATAATTTGTCCAATGCTGGTGGCCCACAATTCAAGAAAGATGCTGATTAAGATGGAGAGGGTTTAGAGAAAAGCCATGAGAATGACAGAAGCATTAGAAAACAGTTAAAAACTCAAGGAGTTCAATTTGTTTCACTTAACTAAAAGAAAGTTAAGGGTGTCACCTCACAAAGGGGTAACCTGATTGCAATCTAGAAGTATTCACAAGGGAAACTAATATGCGACAATGGGCATTTCAAGCTAGCAGACAAAGGTATAACACAAACTAATGGCTGGAAATTGACACTAGACAACTTCACACTGGAAATAAAGCATACATTTCTAACAGCAAAAGTAATTAACTATTGGAACAATTTACCAAAGGTCATGGTGAATTCTCTCATCACTAAGCATTTGTTTTTGGTTTTGTCTGGGGTGGGGTTGTTTTTTTAATCAAGATGGGATGGTTTTCTAACAGATAAGCTCTAGGAATTATTTTTGGGAAGTTTTCTGGTATGTGTTTTTGGAGGTCAGATTAGAAGATCACAATGGTCCCTTCTGTTCTTAGAATCAAAGCGAAGGAACCTCTGTGCCTCAGTTCCCCATCAGTAAAATGGGCCTAGACTAATGGTGACCGGTAGTCTAGTTACCAATGCCATAAAACTAATAGAATTCAGTTTTATCCAGTTTTAGTGTTGGAAACAGGAAATTATGTTGATTTTTCACTTTCTATTTGCTCAAAAACCAAGAACTGTTTTGGCTCAAACTTTCCTAAACAGAACACAGAAAAGAAAAATCACCTTTGTACAAAGATCCACCTTGCAAAATTTTAGCTCCAACAGTGAGTTTCAGAAAGATAAGGACAACTGCAAAGATTACATTTGAAACTAAAGTCAGACTCAACAACAGTAAGCTGTGATCATTCCCATCATAATGAAGTCAGATGCCATTTCCCTGCATTCTGCCTGGAATAAATAACAATTCCAAAACCTGATATTGAGAGTGGTACAGAAAAGAGAAAAGTACCTAAATAGGTCAACTTCCAGTAAAAGATGAGCTTTGCTGGTAAGGAATCCATTACAGCAGGAACCTGCATCCAAAGCTAGCCATACATAGAAATGAAAGGAAATCTGCTCTGCTCTTTCTGTTTCTGATAGTCCCAGTAGCTCACAATCTGGGGCACAGAATGCACTTTCACAGACTCTTCTTCCCTCTCTGAGGTCTCCCATCCAAGTATAGATAAGCTCCATAGCTTTCAAAAGCACATGAGAACAATCCCACTCTTTCAAGGATCCCAGCTGCTGTCTCTTTAAACGCAACTTC